>NW_026623420.1:29868-139370 GCF_030028575.1 Malurus melanocephalus
CTCCGGCGCTCCCGGGCCTTTCCSCGGGCCGGCGGAGCCCCCAGAAGGGCCCGGGCCCCGCTCCGAGCCGAGACTGCTGTCTGGGATGGTGTTTTCCCGCCCGGGATGCCCGAGGCAGGCCCTGGAAGTGTCGGGAAGGTGGGATATTCCCGCTGTGGGATTGTCGGSAGTGCCGGTGTTGAGGGGAGAGCAGCCCCCAGGGCTCCTGCCCTCAGGTGCTGAGGGGAGGCCGGCGCTGCTCGCCCCACGCCAAAACCAAAAGCGGCTTCATTTTCAATTTAATTTTTTTAATATATCACTTTATATGACTTTTTAGAGTTTAATGATATTCTCAGAGGTCACTCGAGGGYACTCCAGTAGCTCTGATATTTCAGCTGGTGTCTGGAGTTAGCAGATTTCATCTGCACGCACAATTCCCTAAATTACCAGAGGTTTTTGGAGTGTTTTTTAACAAAWGTAAATAAATTAAACACGGCTTTATGGGAGAGAAATAGATCCTCTGGTGTAAAGCTGTTCTAATTGAGAGGTCTGCGTTGGGGATTATTGGAGCAGTAGCATTTACTTTTGGGTTTAAATAAGGTAATCAGGAGRGATGTGTGTGGCTGGCAGGCACAGAAATTGGTAAGTATTATCCTTTTATTGCTAACTTTTGTTTCTATTTTTATAAACAGCTTTACCATAGAAAACTGTGGGTCTTACATACCGCAAATATTTCCCATAAGACATCTATAAATATATTTTTGTAATTTGTTTACTGAATAATTATTTGRCAAGTGTTAGGATTTCTGTTAGGAGCTGAGGTTTGAGCTCCATAACCACTAGAAGGCACTCTGGTATAAAACTTCCCTTCAGCCGCCTACAAACCCCGCTGTCAGTAAGAGCAAAACATAAACACGGCTGGCTTTAAGCGATTTCTCTGTACAGAGAGTTGTGCTGGCTCTGATCGGAGGTGATAACCTTCAGAATATCGCTTTTCCAGCTGCACCAGGGCTTGTGCTCACCCGTGCTGGAAGAATTGGTGTGCAGGGCGATCTGGCTGTGGGTTATTGCTGCTGCTCGTCAGGCAGCACCTCGAAACTGGACGGGTTTGATTGTCTCACCTTCAGTGGTCTCTGCACGTGTGTACCAAACACGCTCCTGACATGGGGGATTCTTCACCCACCACCTCCGATTTCCGTGYGGGATCTCTCTGAGAGTGCTGCTACTGTTGATTTATTTGTGTGGGACGACACTCGCGCRGTGCTGGGATTCACAGTTAAACACACAAGGCTAGAAATGTGAATGTGTTACCATAGTAACACTAAATTGTTTTGTGGGAAGAGTGGTGGCACTTGGAAGTTGCTTCTGTTTAGTCAGGTTATGAGATGTTTCTGCTTTAGTGAGTAGCTGGGAAAACAGCAGTTTTCAAGTTAAAATATTGTCAGAAATAGGTGATATACAACGTAACTTGTTCTGTTCTCTTTACTTCATCTGTAGTTCTAATTTTATACGTCTCAGTGTTGCATACTGAGTTAAAGCACCCCAGACTTCTGGTATTCAATATTGGAACAATTTCAGTCTCAACATTTTTAAAAAGTGTTCTGTGAAATTGTACATAGCACCTTTGATCCGTGCCAATAGTTATTGAAGAGATATGCAGGACTATGTATCCTGTTCAGAAAAGGCAATTATACTGGGAGAAATCCCCTAATTAGTGAAATTCAGTATGTATCAGCATGAAAACTGATAATCATTGTAGCTAAACGTTGGATGTTGAATTCTGAAACATCAGAAATGTTTTAAATTTTATTTAAATATCATGTTATTTTGAATAATAATATGCTTATTCTACCTTCTTATTTTCATTAAAAGTTTACATTTTGACAAAGAAAATACTTAATTACGAACATGTAAAGAATTTACTGGATTCTAGGAAAAAATCGGGAGACCTTGAGCTTGAGCTATTTGTAATTTTCATTAATCCAAACTTTCTTCTTTTTCCTCATATGAGATGTTTTATGAAGATTATTTTCTTCCTTGCCATATACCCTCAGCTTCCCTTTCCTAATGCTCAGTAAAACACTGTTTGGGAGGACAGAGGCTCTTCCAAGAGATTTACTACTTATATTACTTTTTCTTACCACTTCTAAGAAGTGTCTGAATCATGATTAGTTGTTGASGCTGGACCATCAGTCCCTCTGAGGTTCTCCTTTCCTAGAACCAYGGTAAGAGATAAACCTCATTGCTGTCAATTTCAATAACATGATTTTGCATATTAGGGGTCTTTAAAATGTTAATTCTATGCTAATTCTTTTTTATTTCATGCAGGCTAGTTTCAGAGAAAGTTAATATCTCTGCTCTGGAGGAATATGTCACATTTCATTGCTTTTTGACATAAATTTTTACCAGTTGTAGGAAAAGAGATTTGTAAAGTTATSTCATAAGGTGCTCTTTGCATAAGTGAATCTAGAAAGGCAGATCTCTCTGTGTGGGCATCAATTAATTATACATAATACTAGTTTATGTAATCTGGTTCCAAATGCAKTATCCACAACCAATTCTGATGTTATTATCTCCATTTAATTCCTAGGAACATTTACTAAGATGAAATAAAGTTAAAATCAACACTTTTGTGCAAGTGTAGGACTGTTTAGAAWGTACTAACATTTCAAATTAAAACCTCACAGGATATGCTATTTTTTTAAAAAATCCAGAGTGCAGAATATGGTTGGCATTAAATCCAAGGAATAAAGCAGTTTAGTCTTTGACAAGAGATTAAAAAAATGCTTTTATGCAAGATTGAAGAATCAAAGTGATGAAATGCTTGGGAATCTCCTCACTGGCTTTTATTTTTTTTCAGTGATTCAAGGCAGGATGCTGAGCACTTGTTGCAGCCKGGCACTTGGGCATTGATGGTTCTCCAGCGTCAGAGCAGCTAGAAAGACACGAGGTAACTTTGTCAAGTCAGTTTGCTTGAATGGGGGGCCCTGTTTTGAGTTTGAACTTTGTTAAAGTAGTTGCTTTCTTGCCCTAAGAAAAAGTGAATCCTTCCTGTGAGGGGTGATAGTTCTGCCATTAAGTGCAGAGAGGTAAATCTTTATAACATGGTCATTTGTGACTAAATCATATCTAGAGGACCACTACACATGGTGCTTTTCTTTTTTTCTTTTTTTAAATCACAAAAGCTTGTTGATTCTCAGGAATTTGCATGTCAGCTGAGACCATCACCTGAAGACTCTTCATGTTTTGGGGATAACKCCAGATTAAAAGGAAACAATTTAAGCCTATCCATTACATTTTATTTTTTCTTTTTAATTTCTTCCACCTCTTCAAGTGTTCTGTAGAAGCAACAAGTTCTAAGTTGCTTTTGGAATATGGTACTCATTTTTTTGGTTTTTTTTTTTAACCCTGCATTCAAGCAAACAAATATTCTTTCCTTGCAATACCCAAATTACTACTTGCCACGGAGAATTTTGTCAGCCGTTCAAAATAATGCCTGATTTTGAGACTTAATCCTTTTGAGCTGTGCTTATTTCTGATCAATAACTTGGAACAGCCAAGAATCTTTCTACCTCTTCCTAAACCTGTTGTGTTTGTGTGCTCTGCCAGCCAGAGCAGCAGATATTTGTTAAGACTTTCTGGGCAGCAAAAGCTGCAGTTCTGTTAAGCCTCAAAGCCTGACCATGCAATCTACTTGATTTGCCAGTTGTTCAAGCATAACCATCCTGCTGCTCTGGCAGTTTATATTCCACCTCTTGAGAGCTGCCTGATAGCTGATACCTAGAAATAAATGTAGCAGGTCTATACTTAAAGTGCAGTTGGCATTGGTGAAAATACCTGGGCTTTCAGCTTTCAGAAAATGGCACCTTTATTCAAGTACCTGGATATTATTAAAATTTGTGCCTGAATGTCTCATCTCTCTGGCCCATAGTTACAAGGAGACTGAAGTGTGATGTTTTATAAGGAATGCTCATAGTCTGTAAATCTGGAAATGTTTTTTTGACTTTAAGAAATAGATCTCCCTAATGTAACTATATAAAATACTTTATATATTGTCATGTAATAATTTGCATAAATATCCTTTGCATCTTGCTGTATCTAATTTTGTGTGGAAAAAAGTGATATTTGGTTCTGTCATGGTAGAGCAGCTATTCTACCCCCAGTTGGGCATTGTTCTCTAAATGCTTCCAATAATTTTTCTTCAAGGTAATTCACATGTAGGTTTGCAGGGCTGCGTTGCACTTTCACTTGAATCAGGTAACTTTTATGTCCATATTTTCATTTAGAAGTATATTGAATGCACTCTTATGACAGTAAGCATATTGAAATTCCTYAGGGAGACATTTCAAACTATTAGCAGGCCGGTAATCGCAAAGACCATTCCTTGATTAAAAGGTAACTATAGTAAGTGTTTAGGATCTGGTAGCAAGTGTTAGACTACAGAGAACAGAGACATGAAATGTCAGCAAGAATGAACCTGCCTATACAGCTCACTCTTGGACTGTAGCACTCTGCCAGGGAGTTTAGTTTTTGGTCTTTTCTAAGCACATGCTACTGATGGTGCCAGACTTCATGGTGACCAGATGAGAGCATGTCTAAGTGACCCTGTTCAGGTAATACCAGAATTATTTGCCTTTTGAAACTGCACATGAGTTCTGCTTTCCCAAGAAAGAAAGAATCTGTGTGACTCAAGTCTGCTGACTACATGTGTGAATAAAGTTGGCCAGGTACCTCTGAGCCCTGTTTTCCTTCTCTTCTGTCATGGCTCATATTTTTAAAGTTAATGATTATTTTATTTTAAAAAGCTGTCTACATAGCAAGATAACCACATTCTTTTCTTCCTTGTCTGCACTTCTTGCTAAGAGGTCAAGCTCTGTAGAAGAAAAATTGGCACATGAAGCATCCCATTGACCTTTACACCAAACTAAACTCCCTCACACAGTTAATCTGTTATATTGATGGACAGTCATGGTTGCAAGTAGAAGATGCCCATCATTTCTTGTGTTTCCTGGCAGAGAGAATGAATCATATTGCTGGGATAATGAACCATTTAATGACTTGTGTGTTGATTTATCAGATGGTGCTGGAGAGGCCAGTTTAAGAATACAAAGCCATAAGTCACAGTGTGGCTGCCTGTGGCCCATCGAGGCTGCTTGGCTCCCTTACCATGAATTGCTGTGTTAATCAAGCCATCATTAGGGTGTGAAATCAGTGAAATGCCTCCTTTTCATTCTGGTGTGGCATTTATTCAAAATAAGAATCCCTTTTTCTTTCCGGTTTTGAAATAGTTTAACGTGATAAAATCGGCATTTTTTTCCGTTCATAGTGTGGGAGTTTCATTCTGAGCTAAAGATATTAATAGTGGGTGCAGGGATAGGCTGTACAACAMAATAACTGATCTGGGAAACTGGCACTGCACTGAGCTGGCTCCTCAGTGCAAGACTGGAAATGTTTTGTGCCCTGTCTTCTGTACTTTAATAAGAAATACATACATTTAACTAGTAAAAATGATACCAACACCCACTATAAGTAAGAAACGACTGCATGAAGTTCCTCACTAAGATGAACCTTTTCATGACTCTTATTTTACAGAGGTATGTATTTTATCTCTTAATTTTAAAAATAGTTTTGAGTTGATCTCTGGCARAAGCTGAGAGAAATGTAGCCTGGAGCAATGCTTTTGCTTACTATCTGTTGCAGTGTGGCTTTAACTGCCTTAACCTCATTCCACAGAACACAGATCAGTTTCTTGAATTCTTCTGGTTAGACCACATGTTTCTTTAAGTGTGGCATCTACCTGTCATGCAAGAGTTTCCCATTTGGGACATCATTAGTGTGAACAGAATGGAAATATTCCTGTTTGCTCCTCACACTTTGTTGTGTTGCCTCCCATGCAGCAGCGTTGCTCTGTTAACCTTGTTCAGCTTGTGGTAACTTGGAGTCCAAGCCTCCGCAGGACTTACCAATCTTGCTGCTTAACCACCTTCTTTTTGTATTTGTCACTGTTGGATATTCCTGTTTTTATATCATTCCTTGAGCTTAGCAATATTCATATCTTTAGAGACCATTTTTAATATTTTGTACTTTCATTCTGAATTCTAAACCTGTTTTACAGCATGGTCGTGGTCCCTAACTTTGTATCAGGTGGATCTTTGGCCAAGRGCAGTCCTTATTTCATCATCTAGGTGATTTCCAAAATTACCAACACACCTTGGTGAAAGCTTCCTGGGGTGTTCTGGACAGGTAATAATTAATAACTGTTCTCTGAGTGAGATTGCTCAACCATTTTGTTTCTTACCATGCAATAGTTTCACCTTCATCTCATTTCCAAGCTTGCTTTGGACTGTCACATGAAATACTATCAAAAAACTTCCTACAGACAAGTTCCAGGAAACCTGATATTTAGGTGTGGGGCACTATTGTGTTACAGGAGTGCTGTTACAGAGGAAAATTAACTTGGTTTGTTTTGGAAAAAAAAAATCAATGTTGCCTGCTATATAATTGTGTTTTATCAGGAGTTTATTGATTGCAGTGGGGTGTTTGGTTTGTTTCACTGTTATTGCTGATGCCTTTTTTGTTCTGTTTTGGGGTTCTTTCAATACTTGTAGAGCTCAAATTAAGCTGTTTAATGACTTCCCCAAGTTCCCTTTTGGAAGAYCAGGTCCTCATTTCCCATTTTTTTCCAGTTCTGGCACTACTTTTGTCTTCCCTGGATTCTCAGAGCTTCCAACTAGATTTCTTGGCAAATGAAACATTTTGGAATGAAATCCACTTGCCCTAACCAATTTCAAAACATGAAACCAGTCTATGTACTGTAACCTTGTTCTGTTCTTACTACCTGACTTTTTTTCTTTGAAGACTTTTTAATTAAATAAATGCTTTAGCTGGGTTTCTGAAAACATTGATCAGATTCTGTTCAGACTTAGAATTTCTACATCACAGGTGTTTCACTCTGCAAAGCATTTCACCGCAATAGGTTAACTCATGGCTTTCCTGCAAAACTCTATCACTTTTGCATAAACTCTTGCTCTTGCCAAGGGAAGTAATTCCATGTATTTCCTTTTGTCCTTGCACTGTTTGCCTGTTAGTAAGGAGAAATGTGCCTTGGAGTTCAAAGCCCCTCCCATGCCTCCARTCCTGAGGGGTTTTCCTGAGTTTTGTCTGCTGACAGGCCATATCTTTCCCAATGTTTTGTCAAATTCTCTCACTGATATGAGAAAATTATGCTTAGGAAGTAATTTTAGTCATGATCAGACCCCTTTACCTGAAAAGCGAGGATATCAGTAAGATCCAAAATGAGGTGCAGGGTTTTTAAAAAGAAAAATTGGGTAAAGTAAGAAGGACTCTTTTAAAATGATTTTTTTTAAAAAAAATCTGAAATATCTCGAATAGTATTGCTGTGGTCCAGTTAATTTACTGTCATACATTTGGTATTTCTCAAAAGGTATTTCTGTGCTACAGATCACTGAACTTGGGGTAAAGCAGAGTAAGTTCAGAGGGTGTAAACATAGAATATATTCATGTTCATAATTTGAACTAACTACTAAATACACCAGAAAATGATACATGTTCCATAGCACAAAGACTGCAGGATCTATGATCTTAAATGTGCAAACAGTTGGATTAAATGATCATGAGTCAGGCCTGAAAATCTGTTMTTTTTCTGCCATGCAATATGCAATTATTTACATGCATATTAGATTATCACTTTTCTTCCTTTTTCCCAGGATGTACTGTTCTTTCCAGGCAGTTTTCAYTGCCTTTCCCCTGCTCCTGTAACTTGCTAAAATAGCTGTGARTCAGATAAAACAGCAAAAAGAGCCACATAAAGGCCTGTTGTTAAATAAATGGAAATGACAGAGTAAGAGAGCAGTTCTTTTCCTGTCCTGGTTTGGGAGCCTCTGGAAATCAGTGTAAGTGAACATTTCAGATGCACTAAACACACAGACCCATGCCTAAGCTGTAGAACAAAATCAATAGGCAGCAGATGAAAATTATTGTGTTTATTTCTATAAAATAACTACTGGCTCTCTCAGAGTGTCAGTGATGGCTGCTATTATCTGGCAGGTAGAACTTCTTCAGAAAAGGGGCTTTTGAAGAAATTTTGTGAGAGTGAGACATCATTTACTTGCATTTATCATGGGATGTGATTATGTTGATTATCAATAATTAGTTCCTGTACCCTGCCAATGTAGTTGACTAGTTCCAGCCTGTTCTGCAAATGCTTAAATCTACTTATTTATTCACCAAACGCAGTCAGGGTAATAGACAATGCTGCCAGACCTTTGTAGGGAAATTCCTCAGCTGAATTTTCTTTGGTATTCACACAAGTCCTGAGCTGTGTGATCTCATGCTTTTTTTGAATAACGAATGGTTTATGTTTTCTTTGAGCTTCATTGATTGTTTTAGTTTCCCTATCCAGTTCTTGAACTGAGAGAATGGCCATAGATAATTTCCTAACTCAGCAATCCTTATCCAGGTGTTGTGCAGCTGTAAGTGAAGCGTAATGGTCTCTTGTTAGAGTTTCTTTAAGTAGAAGCTGAAAAATAATTTTTCAAATTTAGCCAGTGGTAGTGATTCAGAATAAGCCAAAAGTGATAAGTCTTTTTTTKTGTGTGTGTGTGTGTGTGTGTGAAGTCACTGCTTTAATTCAGCTGAGTCCCAGTTTTCAGCCATCACCAATATTTCCTGGGTTTTGGGGAAGTATTCTAAGTAAAGTGGGTTTGTTCAAAGTGAATCTCGAGTGTTTTCTTGTTATCTTTGTCATTGTTTCAATGCATTGTGCTGTATTATTTTCAGCAGATTGGTATAGTTTGAAAAGTCCACACTATGAATTTTCATTTAACTTCTACTGACAAAGAGTGTGGGTTTTTATTATTTTTTTCTCTATGTCTGCGCTAAATTCGTGCTATTTACCAGAACCTCAGAGATGTGCTCTTTGTGCACAAGGAAAGGAATTTTGTAGACATCATGGGCCCAAGAGTCTAGACAAGAGTATATACATAGAAGATTGCCTTTGGCTATTCATTAAAAAAAAAAACCAAACAAACAAAGAAAACCAACCCAATAAACAAAAAAACCCTCAACAACAACAAAAAAGGAGCAACAACTGTCAGAATTAATTCTGTAAAGGGAAAATTCATTTAAATTTAAAGCACAGTACTGCCTTCTAGTTATGCAGGTCTCAGAACTATGACTGTAATRGCAGTTTAAATTGAAGGGATTTTAAATTCAAGGGATAAGTAGCAGTGATGAGTGATATTTTCCAGAAGGAGAATGGAAATTGATACTCATTTTTCCTAAGTTTCAGTAAGCTGCTGGATTTCCCATTCAATATGCAAAAGCAAACAATGTATAGCAGTGTTCAGAGTCATTTACTGTGTAGCATATGCAAGTTGTAGCACGTTTCATGTTTACCTGATAAAAGCTGTGGATATTTCATTCCATTAGAGGGGCAATATGGCACTTTCCCCCAAAACTCTATTTCTTTTCAGCTGCTTTGGATGCAGAGAACATACTGGTGAGAATACAAATGGACTCGGCACCAGTGCCTGCATGCACAGTAGCACAAGGCTTGAGCATATGCGTGTTTTTCTGTTCCTTGCTCACTGTAAATAGTGTACAAAGAACATAATCCATCAGATATGGTTGCTGATTACTGTTCAGCCTGCTTGGCACAACCACATTGCACTAGATTTCTTGTCTGAGGGCAGATTAAAGGTATTAATAACAACCTGATTGCAGAGGATTTGTAGCAAGCAGCTTTGAAATCAAATGATATAAAGGGTACTGCCTATGACAAACTGTAGATGTGCTGTGAATCCCAACATGCAGCTCATAAAAAAGCTGTTGAAATTCTAAAGTGAGCAGACTCTCACACAGACAAGAGCTCGCAGCATCCAATCAGTTTAAGAGGTAATGCTCAAATATATTATTCTTCAGGTTGAAAGGCTTGGTCTATTGCAAACTGTAAGAGTTTTCASATGCACTGTTTTACAAGGTTCCCGTAATGAAATGGCTCATTTTAATCTTAACCAAGGAAMTGCCAGCCTATATAACAACACAATATTCCTAAAAAGTGCTCAACAGTCTAACGAGAACAGCTCCTATTAGAGCAGTGCTGTTGTKATGTTCCAAGGAATAGTCATAATATCTTGATCTATAAAGCCCAAACTTTTGAAGCTACAAGTGATAAATGAGACTTGCTTGCCTCTCTTCATTCTGTAAATGCATCTGAAAGTTTAACCTGCATCTGTAGCAGGTTAAACATTTTGAGGATTAAGTGATTATGGACAATCTCTGGCAAGGCTAAAGTGTATTTGGGAGCATGTCAGCTGTTTGAAATAAATGTGATACAGAAACAATGACAACAGGTTTTGATGTGAGGACTCCAGAGTAAGGTGTGCTACTTTGAGACAGGTTTTATTTCAATGGGGTACCTCAGAAACTAAAATGCTTTGGGGGGTATTGGATCAAGCTTAGTATGATCCAATACTTAGTATTTAGATCTTAGGTCAAAATAACAGCCCTTTTAGCCTTATTTTGTGCATATTGCTTTAATAAATGAAAACTCAGAAGTGCCCTTGAAGATGCTTGTTCTAACTGCTATGAATACAAGGAGAACAGCACATTATTTAACTGAGCCTTGTTTCTGTGYAGCTGGTGCTTCTTTTTTTCAGGTCCTGAAAATATATTGCTTCTGTCAGTGCTGGGATACATGCTGTGCATAGCTCCTGTATGTTTTCTGGTTTTTCTCTTTTTTTTTCTGCCCTGCTGTCTCAGTTCATCTCAGAATGACAGAGCACACAATTCACTAAAGCAGCATGATTGTTTGAAGAGAGCATGTTTAAAAAGGCAGCAGCAGTCCTGTATAACTCAGTGACAAAAAGTTCTATTCAATGGGATAACACAAGGAATAATTTTTGTGTCAAATTTTAGAAATAGATGCCATGATTCTACCAAAGTTTATTCCTTCTGATGTTTAATTTTCTGAGACACATCCAAGATGTTGAATTTTCACTAGAGCCAATTTGTCTTGTGCATTTGTAGTAAATATTCATTATTTTAGTGACATATAATGTGTCAGATAATTTTCACTCATTATTGTTATCCATTTGGAAGGGAGCCCTCACAACACCCCAAAACAATGTGTCAGAAAATCCCCGCTAAGTGTTACTTGTTTATGGATACCATAATTAGGTTGTTGAAAGCTGAGACATCAATGGCACAGATTTCTGATCAGAAATCCTCAYGGGAAGTCAGCTCTCCTGTAACGTGTGGGTGATGAAAGAATATTGGCTCACATGTAAGGCCAGCCTTGGTCCCTTGTGAATTAAATGGAAATCAATTGTCAATGATTGCAGAAAGTACCCTGGTTATGGATCATTGAACTGTCTCTAATTAATTTAAGAGGCTGGGCAGGCTCTGGATTGTAGAGCTGCCTCTCTCAGCTGGCAGCAGAGAGTAAATGCAGTTAGGTAGCTGATGTCTGGAAGTTTAAAACAGTTTTAGGTGCTTAAGCCATATCAGTTGTGATTTTTTTTGTTTGTCTGTTTTATCTGTGGTCTTCAYGAATGTCAAACTTTTCAATCTCAAACTATTTCTGGCTGTAAAGGCAAGTGCAGCTAGTAAGATGCAGAATGGGTTACTCTACCCCTACTTCCAAGCAGGAATGCCAGTATTAAATTTAATACTTTGCTATAAGCCAAATGAAAGAATAGCCCCAAAATATTCTTTGCTGTTTATGAATTAGTGCATGTGCTGGGAAGGAGTGACTGCATTCCACCAAATGTTAGTTAGATGTGTCAGGCCTGAAAACAAATTAAAAAGTGGTGAAAGGGTTGTGAATAAAAACATAACCTTTAATGCCTTTGGCCTTGTGAACAAATAAGATCCTAAGTACTGTCTGAAATGCATTGTGAAATATTGGCTATGTGAATGCTTTAGAAGTCAAACAAATATTTCAAATCCAATAAAACTAGCGAAGAGATTTAAAAAGAAGCATAAATTGTTTATGTACTTTTTAAATACAGTTAATGAACAGGGAATATAACTTTCATGTAATTTTATTCTTTAAACACCTGTTCCTTGAAAATACCCGACATAATGAAGACTAAGGTGAAGCCAATAAATGTTTTTAACCTTTCCAGATATTTAAGGAATTTTGCATCCTCTGAAGCATCACCACTGGATAAATGGGCTAGGTGTTCCTTTTTTTTTTTWAAGAAAAARCTACATCACTACAAGGGACAGAAAAATGATGGAAAATGTGCCAATCCCCAATTTTCAGCACATTAAAGTGCTGTTGTTGCCTCAACACAAATGCTGGTACAAAATTAAATGCATGTGGAAATATGTTATTCAGCAGGGTAGTGTGATGTGGTAATTGAACTGTTCTTGGTGAATGCGAATTAGCAATGGCTGGATGTGTCATTGTATACCAGCAAGCAAATAAYTTCCTTTTTCATAATTGGTTTGCTTCTGCCCTTGAAAGTATGAGAGCCTTAAGGACTGAAAGCTAACGACAGAAAGAGGTATGAATACCCAGGGAGCTAAGGGTAACATAGCCGCCTGATGTAAAAATTTAATGAGCTTTCTTTTGACACTGTGATTTGTTTTAGCAAATTTTTCTAGTGAGCAAGGCCAGAAGCCATATGTAAATGAGCATTTCTTGAGATTGTGCTTGCCAGACAGCTGCAGGGAGTGTTAGGGTGATGAAATGATGCTGCACATAATGGGGTTAATGAAGATTACAAGTTACTTCCTTCAGGGGAAGTGTACTCTGTTCATTTATTTCTTTTGTTTTAAGCAAGCTTATCCTGAAAGTCAGAAGTTTAAGTGTTTAAAATACTGTGAAATCTAAGTGGAGTTTGAGGCAACGCACCACAAATTGCAGGTGGCTAATTAACTATTGTGATCTCCCGTGAGTGGTTGTACTTCTCTGTGTGMRTAGTTTTCACTTCAGAAGAGCTATYRGGCTTCTCTTTAGGCCTGTGCATACCTCTGCAATACTTAAATACAATAATTAGAAAAGAGATACTTAATACAATATTTAGAAAAGAGAACACCAAAAATCRTTGAGCTGTTATTGAGAGAGGGAAAGAATTCTGCAAATACAGTGATTTGTGTATTTAGATTCATAAACAGCTGTAGAAAACAAACCCAGAAAACTTCTGATATGTTTATTTACTCAAKAAAGGAGTAGGCAGACTTAAAAAAGCCTGTTTTAGTCTAAAGGGAAGTTGCCAGAAGCTAGTACACTTCATGTACTTCCTATCAGGGAAGAATTAAAAAACTGTTGCCTCGTGAAAATGAAATTTTCTAGATACTTCTCTGTTATGCATTAAGTTATATTTTGAGAAGAGCCRAAGGCAGAAATCTTCAATGCTTTATAGACATTTTAAAGGAAAACCAGGAGGCAGTGGCATATGTGGTTTTGCCATACTGAGAGAACTGTGCCCTGGATTTTCAGTTATCCAAGTGCTTGGGTCCATATAATTTTAAATTTTATTTAATGTATCTGGGAGTGGGAAGAACTGCTTGGTTATTTTGCAGAAAAATGTATCCCGGTCTGTTATTGTCAATCCAGTGCTCTACTGGCTTGGGAGATACACTATAAAAACTGTTCCTGTTTTTCTTTTCAGTTGTATTAAATCACTTGGCTGTAAAATTACCTTTAGTCCTACTTTTTCCTGTCTGATTATCCTCTTGATTAATATATTTGAAGACAGTTATCAAGTGCTAATGTTGGTGATCTTGTCTGCTCTCAAAGAAAGACGGATAGAACAACAAGTGGAATAATCACTTTTCCTTTGAGTTAACAAACTCATGTGTCTGGGTTAATCCTTATGAAGCAAAAATTCCAACAGATGCTCCAAAGAGGAGGCTTCTCCTACCAACATCTTTGAGGCTTTTGTTGACTTGGGGGTTTTATGCCTCRTATCTTGCAGTATTTGAAAAGATGGTGCCCAAGAAGCAAGGTTACTTTTTAATGCTTTTTATAGGTATGTTTATTGTGTGGAAAAGATTATACTGAAATCTCCACTTAAAGCAAATCAAATATGACTACTTATGTTTGCCTATTGCAGCTTGTTGTAATGTTCTTAAATTATTTTTTGAGGCATTTCTTAAAAATCCCTTGGTGCTGTGCTCATGTACATGGTTTTGGGAAACAGATGACACAGGCTGTAGTGCTTAACAAGCTGAAGTCGAGCCAGGATGAAGAGAGAAAATGTTTGTTTAGTTTTAAATGAAGCACAGTCCGTGAAATAACTTGTCAGTGACAGGATAGACAAACAAATGCTTTGTAGTCAGTAGCCTAAGAACTAGAGAAGTTAGCAATGCCCAGATGAAACAAGAGAATTGCTTTGACTCAACCTTTGTTGTTCAAGATAGAGAATACTTCTAATCATTCCTGACAAAGACTAGCAAAATGGTTTACTACTAAAACAAAGACATGTTCTGAGGCACTCAGTGCATAAACTCGCAAGCTGTATCACGAAAGAGGGGAAAAAACTTCAAGAATATAAAATATGGCTCTCAGCTGCTGCCCAAACTGTGTTTACTGGGATGGTAAGTAAACCCTCTGGATAAAGTCCTGTGATCAAGTGTCAGAAACAATTAAAAGAGAAGAAGTAAGAGATGAATAACCAATTAATTCCAAGAGCAAAGAAAGTTACTTCAGGAATGCAAAGCCCTCTCTTTTCCTAAAGTTGCCAACAAACAGCTCATTTTCTTGCTCTGCCCCTCTGCTGGCCTTACTGGTAAAAGAAGTTTGTCCAGTCTACATGGCACTGGATTTGTGCTGGGCTTTGGTGTGGCCACTTGAGGCATTCACAGTGTTACCACAGGTTGTAACTCGAGAGCTTGTGCAAAAGGACTGACASGAAACTCATGAAGTTCAACAAAGGGAAGTGCCAAGTCCTGTGTATGGGGCAGATAACTCCATTTATTGGTACAGCCTGGGAGCCGACCAGCTGGGAAACAGCTCTGCCAAAAAGCACCTGGAAATCCTGGTGGGCAAAAATGGAACATGAGTCAGCAATGCACCCCTGCAGCAAACAAGGGCCAACAGCATCCTGGGATGTTTTTGGAAGAGCTGTCAAGGTGATATTTTAGATGTCTGAGAAAAAATTTATTCTTAAGACTGCTTAGTTTAAATCTGTCGTTTATTGCAGAATGTTTCATTTGCAAATGTTTCTGCTGCTTTGAGCCACATTTTCTCTGTTCTGCCCCCTCAGCCTGTTTTTCATTTCATTCTTCCCTCATCTGCTTTTCTGYTTCATTTCATAATTTACTTGTTCATCCTTATCATAACTCAAGTTTAGCTATTGGCAGCAAACATATTCTGACCCTTTCTTTCAACTGGGTTATCCAGTGAATTGTTATTGTTTCTGTTAAAGAACAAGTGGTTGAATTTTTCTAATACAGTTCAGTTGATTTATTTAATAAAGTCTAGAAAAGCAGATTCCTTGGAGTCCAGCAGGAATCAAACTGGTTATAATGCCAAGTCCTGACTTGGGGAAAAAAAAAGGAGCTTTTTCTTGGGTGCTAAAAGTTGACACTTCTTCTTTCCAACCTTTGTTGCCTTTTCAGCAGAAAGGCACACATCCGTAAGTATTATCTGGCAAAACACCAGTATTAGCTCTGTATGTATCTTTGTGGGATAATCCATGTCAGTGTTGCTACTTTAGTGATACTCTTCCTTTGAAAAGTGTGTTTTATATTATAATTTCTAGTAGTTGGAATAATTTCAGGGAATAGTCTATGATGCATCAATATCTAGTCATTCTCTAATCCGTGCTGGATATATTTCTGTGAGTGAGGAAAGGAAATTTCTGCCTGGCACACACMGCTATTTCAGAATGTCAGTTGACTGCTATTATGCCAGACTAGGCAGAAAAGATAAGAAATATAGTTTACTGGGACTATTACCTCTTAGTATATTTGTACAAAGATGATATATTTTGTATTACAAAATGTAAAAATTTAGTCCCAAGAAATCTGCTTTATCAAATTGGAGTTTATTGCTGTCTTCTTGTTTGACAGAACATAGTAATGTTTTATTGTATGTACTTGTAATCCTTTGATTGAAAGAAACCTTTACTCCAAATTCATATTTTTAATGTCAAGCGAAGATGATTTTGGCTAGAGTACATTGGTGTTTTGTGCTGTTGGTTTTCTATTGTTTTCCTACTGCGTTGAAGACTGTTTTGTGGTAAGTACACTTGATGGATGCCAAGCTTTGAGAGGGGTGTTCAAACAGGGACCTAAGACTTTTGCAGACAGACAGAATAATAAACACAATAAATAAAATTTTTTGCTATTCAATCTACCTGCTTCATTGACCTGAGTGAACTTGGAAGGGATTCCATGCCAGTGAGTTTTTGTGGTGTAATGAACTTGCATTCATTAATGCAATGAATACTTTTTAATACTTTTTTATAGTACTTTTACAATACTTTTTAATACTTTTACARAAGTCAAAGAATATGACCTACTCAGAGCAGCAGAGAATATTACCTTACAGCATTACCTCATCTTCCACAAGGGTTTAGTGCATTTAACATTGCACTTGCCAAAAAATAATTTCACACACAAATCCTTTAATTGCTGTGAGGACCAGCTCTGTATTTTTTTGATTGATTTGTCATGCTTATGAAAAACTTGCACCTTTGTGTGGAAAAGATGAATGTTTMTATATACATGAGAAACTGAGGGATGTGGATGTGCTACTGTGCACTGTTTATAGTCATATAGAAAGTCTGGTGCAGWCAAAATTTGAAACTTTAATCGCAGCTTTGTGCCTTGGTGACTGTATTATCATTTCTCTGACTTTACTGTGGGGAAAATTTACTTAACTGCCTCTACTATTCCTGTCTTGCACTCTATTTCTTGATATAATTCTTGACAGTTGTACATAGTTGAATGTAGTTCCCTTCACACTTAAGCAGTCTGTGCTATCACAGAATTAATGCCACCAGTAAATACTAAGTTTTCACATAGATAATCTATTTCTGCTCTTTGCAAAAGTGAGACAGGTAATTTTTCTATGAGCCAAGAGGATCTGATTAGGTGTTGGAAATGCTATGTCCCTTGTGGAGCTGCTTTCTGGTCCTGTACATTGTGACTGGCAAGAGTTGAATGCCAATAAACTTTGCACTGTAAGACACTTCGCCACCTTTCCTGTAGAATTGAAGTTACTCTCTATTTCTACAAGTTGATTCTAGAAACTAGAAAGATTTAATGTTAGCTATTGTGTATTGTATAGAAATTTTTTATTTAGACTATACACAGTGTAATGTAAGGAAGAAAACCATAAATTCTACTTTGATCTATGAGGAAAAGATTATAAATATTATAATGCATAGTTTAATTTAAAGTGACATTATAAGTATAATACATATATTTAATTTTGTTTCTAACCATTCACCCCATATTTACAAAAAAMCACTTCTTATTTAGGTTACCATTTAAAAATTGCAAGATTCTGTAAAACACATCTAGGAAATGACCTTTCTTCACTTGAAATGATCTAAAATTAACTTTTCATAGACTGTAAGTAACACTCCAGAGACAGATTCTTTAATGTACTGGTTATTGCTTTCAAAGTACTCTTAATTGCCTAAATTAATAATAACATTTTTTTTCCTTTGGTTCTTACAAGGGACAAATGAATTTGAATCACTCTCTCAAGAATTGAATCACTGGCCATCTTCTGATTACTTTTTACATTCATTATGGAATTTAAAGAAATAACAAAAAAATAACAGCAAGGTCACCTTCAGAGTGTTTTCTGTTTGTGAGAACAGCAAAGCAAAGTGACACAATCTCCACTTAACTGAACTTAGGAAAGAACAGAGTCTGCAAAATCAGGGGGGAGCTTATGTCAGCTCTGAATGGCACAAGTGCCTGCAAAGGCTGTGTGGTAGCTTCTGACTTGTTTAATGAAAAATATATTTTTATTCACCTTAAAATATTGGTGTAATAGCACTGCTGTAAAAACAGAGGCCAATACAAAAATAGTTCTGACCTGATCTGAAAACTGGAGGAAAGGATAAGCCTGTTTTGTGAGACCTGCTCATATTTTTTAGGAATGTTAAAGTAAAGGAAATGTAAAATAATCCCCAGTTTATTTTTTTTCTAGCTGTGAAGTTTACTTTTTTCCGAGCTGTGAGATTTTTTCATTAATGTGAAAATCTGCATTATGGGATGTACATGGGTTTTCTGTACTACATCTGGCAGCTCAGAAGAGAGACAGAAAATTAGTCAGGAACTTTATTAATCACTTGGGAATCAGCTGAGTATGTAATTAGCCCAGAACAGCTTTTTAAAATGTTGCCTATAAAGTATGGTAAATCAATTTCAGCTCAATAAATCAGTCTTGTTTGCAAACTTGAACTTCCAAAAGTAGCATGTTCGGAATGTTGATACACCAGCAATTTGATAAAAAGCTCTTTACTGCTGGATATCAGTGACTTGGGTCCTTAGTGGCAGCACTCAAATTAAAAGGGGAAATGTGGGAGATGAAAAGATGGAGAAATTGCAGCTTGGACAGCCTCAAGTGCTATCTGTGAGGGAAGGGGGCATTCAGTCTGGTGCTGGTACATGGATTGGACCCTTTCAGACACTCCCTGCTAATGACAGAAAAAGTATGAAAATATTTCCTGTCCTGTTTYRATTATGGCTATGGGAGTAGCAGCAGTGAAACAAATGGAGCAGGGTGAAGCCAAGTAAATAACTATGGTAGTTTCGCTTAATGGTTTCTTCAAGAGTTTTTTCCCCCCTCTACTGTATTATAGCTGCTACTTTAACATTAAATACTATTCTTAAACAAACCAGATGCACCCTTTAATAATTAACTCGAGAAAAATTAACTAAGGTAGGAAGACTGAGTAGAATCTGATGGCCTGTTTCAGTTCTTAAAATTTCCTATGTGAAGAAGCTTAAAATGGGTCTAAGTTGGGGTTKTTTGTTTTTCTTTTTTRTATAAATGTATAGTATACTGTGAAAGTGATGGCTTCAGTCTGAATTTACTTTTTTGAGAGGAATTCAGCTTCATTTTATGTGGGGTTTTCCCTGGAAGAATGCAAGACTTGACATTTTAATGCTAATGTTCTTCTCATAATATCTTCTGGTTTGTTTTTTTTTTTAAAGCCTGGCTGGCAGTTTCAGCAATCCCCATGCAGTATATTTTCATGAGACAGGGATGCAGTGGTTTGGTCTGTAGACTTATAATTTCCTGTTAGGAGCCATTTACTAGCCCAACTTTCAAATGATCCATGGCAGGAATATTACATGGAGTTATGGCAAACAGCTGCTGTGGGAGTCCTCGAGGTACTCCAGCTTTGCAGCCAAGAGAAGCCTGCATTTTGCAAAGACTTAGTGAGTTTATTAGTCAACAAAAGCATGATTTTGTATGCTTTTAATCTACAAGTCTATATTGGGCTCCTTTTATGCAAGTTATGAGCTGATGAAAGGAAAAAAAAAGGTTTATTGTACATAAAAGCACCATTCTAGGGAGTAACAACTGGTTTTTTTTTGTGTTGCTGTTATAGTGTACTGCAATACTTGGCAGAGCACAGTAGGTCAGAGATAATTTCAGTTCTCTTCCTATTTGGTCTCTTTGGGCCGTAGTTCAAATGGCTGTATGCAACTGCRAAGTGTAGAGCTGTCTTTTCAGCATTCTACAAAATTGCTCAAATCCTAAAAGGATTGTGAAAAGATTCCTTTAGGAAGATGGATTTCATCAACACTGTTGGAGAGAACTGACTTTCCATGTACACATCTTTCCCTGTTTTGCTGCAATTGCTCTGGACTATGTGAACTTGTGGCACAGCTGCAAAGGAAATGACAGGAGAGTGTCAAGAAACCCTTGTGGCATGGCATCTGTGACACAGTGTCCTTTACTCATCTCTGCAACTTTGAGGAATTTATCAAGCAGCTGATCTGCCCCAGGATTTCAAATAGAAGTAAGTGGGTCAAATTTAGAAAGACTTTCAGTAGGACAATAATTTTCAGATCAGTATGTGTGGGATGTTTCTACATCCCACCATCTTTTTTTTTTTCTTCTTATGACATTTTCCTATGACGTGCATTTGATGTTGGATGTACTGTTAYAACCTTAGCAAAATTAACTGGTTTTGTTACTTTGTAAAATGCAAAAGCAAAACACCTGGTGTTAGAAAGAAAAACTCGGCTTGCTGGAAAAAGACCCTTCTAGGTTTGTTGAGCACATTGCAGGGCTTAGCAAATGGGGTCTATAGAATAGCTGCTGCTTGTGGAAACCACTCCAAAATCACAAGCCATTCTGTGGTTCATTAGTAGTTAGAAGTGATTTTTGAAGGGATGTGTGCAATATACAATATTTTCTCAGAAGCCAAAAAAAAAAAAAAAAAAAAAAGGAAATCTGATTAAAACAGTATCAGAGAAAGCCCTGGGATGTTCTGTTATAACTTGAAATCTCGTTAGACTATAGCAAGTTGAAGGCAGGGCAAATTTTCTGCTTCAACAACTTATAAGGGTCTCTTTGACATTTTCAGCCATAAATAATTAGTTCATGGTGATGATACTTCAGTAAGTTGCTTCTCTTGCTGCACAGTGTTTTGAAGCAGAACAATCTGTTGGATGCAGATAAGCATTTACTGAAAGTCATTATAAGGTAATAGGAAATTGTTCAGAGACCTCCACTAAAGCTGAAGTTGAATAACCCCAGGAGCAAAAACTACATCCTAACAGTCTAATTACACTCACAACTTACACTTAATTATTATTTAATAATTTATAACTAAGAAAGACTATATGGTGGTGTGTTTCACTGCTGGATTACAGATCTGAAGTAAACTGTGTCTAAATGCACAAATATGTCCCTGTTCCAAACAGGCATGGCAAGTGGCATTATMTTCTGCTCAGATTGAAAGCATGTTTGCTTAGGTTATTTAGGTTTATTTAAGTTAGTGACAAATGCAATAAATGTTACAGATATTTTTATTTCTTCTGGCACAAGACAAGAAATTGCCTTGCTTCCTTGAAATGTTGATAAAGTTATTTGTGGAGGTGTTGGGCTGTTTGCTTGTTAAACACCAATATTGTTGTTTTTCCTGTTTTAAAACTGAAGTGGTTTTGGTCGTARAGCAAATGGACTTATTCACTGGGGTGCAGTGAGTGATACAAAAGGAAAAGAATTTCCAAAGAGCTGGTAAATGATGTTAAATCAGAAAACTTTTCTGGTAAAAATAAGTGATATAAAAATAAGCTTTATCTGTTGCTTAAGAGAAAATGATGCTTTGAAAAGGAGGGGAGGTATGAAATGAAGTTAATACTGGGAATAAAAATATATGTAAAAGGGGTCTAAGTGAGATCTGGGAAAATATTCAGAAAGACAAATTGGAAGAAAAAGAATATTATCATATCTTTGTGCATAAAGTAAAATGGTAGAAATAGTTGACAGAGGTTAAATTTCAAAATAAAAAAGGGCCTATATTAAAAAATACAGAAGAAAAGCATTATAGAAATGTCTGTGTTTCCTCTCATGTAGAATCMTGGCTGGCTTTTAAAACAGAAAAATTACCATGGTGAAGACAAGTATTTCTAGTATTCAATTTAGAAGTTATGCTTATTTGTTATAATCCTGTTCTTCTCCAGYCTGTCTAAACTCAGTAGAAAATGGTGGACATTTACATGATGTTTTAGATAATCCAAACAACACTGAGGAATTAGGCTGACGTTGAAACCGGGCAAGTGATGCTTTTAAAATGTTAACAACTAATGATCTGTTATGAGCATTTAAATAATGTAGGTTGATTTCTAAGCTTTTTTTTATGGCTGTATTTGACAAGAATCAGATAAAATTTTACTATAAGATTAATGGTTTTTTTAATGATATATTTACAAGAATTATTTCAAAACATGAAGGCAGCTGAGGCATAATTTGTAGAATTTATTTGACCTGATTAATCATAATTTTTCTTCCTCCCCATAATTTTTCTTAGTAAAAACCCAAGGTTATCTTTTAATGACCAGTTTTGTTTGACCCACAGATGTTTAACACAAAAAATAATATAATAATACTCAATATTACTCCATTAACCTTCTAGAGTTTGTGTTCACTAGGTCCAAGATTATATTAGCAAACAAAGTTCATTACAGACTAATGCTGTTTTGTGTAATACTCCCTCTAACACATCCTTAATTTATGGCATTAATCATCAATGACAAAAATGTTAACCTTCTATGGCCTCCCTTAAATTAATGAAAATTAAGCTTCACAGGATGTCAAATTACTTAGATTACTGCTATTGATGGCCAGTCTACCAAACAAATGAATGTGACTTTATGTTCCTTTTGTAAGAATTAGTAAAGTAATATATTTCCTACCTTAATTTATGGTAAATTCTTCCAATGGATTTCTCCATGGGAACTCAATGCTAGAAGTTTCAATCACATTCCTGAAGTAAAATCTTATTAATTTTCTTTTGTTCTCCAAAGAGATGCTGTTAAATAGTGTGTTCTCCAAATTGAGTTACTTCATTTACTTACATTACTTTAAAGGCCAAAATGAAACAGATATAACAAAATCAAGAAATAGTTTCCATTTTCATGTCCTACCAGATTTATTAGCAGGCTCTCTGGATGTTATGGGGATCTGTTTCACTTGTTCACCTGACTTCAGGATTGATGCTTTGGRGCCCAAGTCATGGCATCCTTTGTAMCAAAACAAAGTGCCTGGAAAASCAAGTGGGGGAACKTCTTTCCCATAATAAATTTATGAACAGTGGAAATGTTCTATTTTTCACTGTTTCTATTKTTCACTGTAGCTGAGTTGGTCRATTAAYTGCATGTAAAGGTTATTCCTACCAAATTCTGAATGTATAAAGTAAATTCTTTGGCAGAAGCAAGGTCACCTGCTCCATATGTTTGCTTTCTTTGTTAATAATGTGCACATTTTTTCTGAACCTTAAGCTAAATTAACATAATTATGTGTGACAGATAGTTTTCTGAGTGATAGGGAAGTGTTTAGGGAGTAGATTTTTAATAAAATGAAGGATCATATATAAGTTGAAAATTGCAGCCTGGTAAATAGGTTTGTACGGGTGAGGGGAGCTCATGAAACAAGTCTGCTGAGGGAACAAATTAATAATTAAGGTATTGAGATGTGATAATATATTAAAAAAATTGTTTAGGGCCCTGGAGGAAATGGGAACAGCTATTTTRGTTTTGTCTTGTTTTTCTACAGGGAGAATAATTCACAAGTAGAGGTCAGCTATTATTGGAGAAAAGGTAAAACAAACCTGGTTTTCTTTTTAACTTTTTGGTGTCAGCCCTTAAGCACATGGGATGGGATTTCCAAGTGTCTATAATACATGTGTTGCTGAAATTATTGGGGTTCTGGCACTGAAAGTGTCTAAAAAACATCTTATTCCAGGAAGTGTCAGCAAACAACCTGTCAGATCTGGCTMAAAACTGTTTGGATATCGCAAGTAACAAAATTGAAAACAAAAAGGAATACACAGTTTTTTCTGGTATCCATACAATCATCCACCATCACAGAGTCTGGTGATCCATACAATTGAATGCAACATGGAAGTAATCACACCATGACTTGGTGCCATAAGTTGGGAGTATATTCTTGTGGTTTTCATCCTCCTGGGAAGAACAAAATGTTTCCTGATTCTCCCATTTGCTTTAGCTCCCAGAAAGAGCTAGAAAGATTTTCTGTCTCATGGTTTTTTTGTTCATCTCCCACTAACTTCTCTAAGGGGCAGCACAATAGCYCAATGTTTATTCATCAGAAATCAATTCATATTTTTAGTATTAATCAACAATTTACCACCTAGGAAATGAGAAAAAAAAAAAGCCAGCTGTTCTATGTGCTGATGAAGTTCTTTGTCAATGCCTGGCTAAAGAATGACTGTGTTACATGGTCATTGAGATGTTTGCTGGACTGTGTGTAAATGGGCATGACAGAAATACAGCAAAGAAATGCGTCAGGATATTTGTTAAAGATGTCCTAGTTAAATAAAGCAGTTACGCAGAGAGGCTGGTACTTTTCATGTAACAGTTTGGAGGCCATTTCCTGATAATTCATGAAGAAAAAAAATACACACATAGGTCACAGTAGCTCAGATATGAATAGGAAATTGCTGATTTATTTGAAGTATCCCAATACTTTAATGTTGGCCACTCCTTTTCTGAGAGAGAGAATGTTTACAGCAATAGTTTAATCTTACTTTTATTCACAGTTCTGCAGGGTATTGTAGAGTTGGAGGGAAAATTTCAGTTATCTGCTGGCTCTGGTTTAGCTGTGGGAATGAGATTTCATCATCTGATACAAGTATAAATATTATTTGTGTATATATATATATATATGATTATATATTTCAGTGGTATTTCTTAGGTTTGGAATATCAATGGTGTATCTTGTAGTCATGCAGCAATGATAGCACATTTTGTTTTTATAGCATAGGCTGATATTTTATTTATGTTCTACACAAAATAATGTAGCCAACATAATTAGACAGCAATTTGTGACTTCAAATGTAAACATTTTAGGAGCTATGTAGTCTGAAGCAATTGCTAATTAGAGAGCTGTTAGCTAAACATATATAATTGGGAACAGACTGACAGGCTATTCCAAACAGCAGGCTATTTATAACTCCATGCTGTTCTTAAATTATATTTTCTTTAATGGACTTTGGACAGTGCATAAAAGGAGAGTTTTGTGACTTGATCTGCACTTTAATTTCTTTAAATAAAATGAAACCTTGCAAATGTGAATGCCACACAGGCTAGCTGTGATAATTAAAAGCTATTATTAACTAGATGACTTTCTGGCTGAGCCATTTTCTAATTTCTTTAGGAGTGTGGACTCCCTGAAGAGAGTTATAAATTCAAGTATTACTTAATTATGCTTTTAACAATAAAGGGCACTTTAATCAGCAACCTCTCAAAACCCCTTCTCCTGTACTCATTTATTCAAACAATGAAAAAGTCAAGAGATACTTATATTATAAAGTCTTTTAAAAGTACAATGTGCCTATTCACAAGCCCTAATTTATGTTATATCAGTTCCTATCCATGCTTACCCTTCAATATCTAAAGAAAACTATTTTTTAACTGCTTTTGGCTYGCAGGAATGATTTATTACAGATATTTTTTGTTCTTTTTAAGGAAAACTTAGAAGATATCTGGGCTCATGGTAATGCTCATGGATAGCGATGAATGTTTGAACTCTTGTTTTAGAAGGTGGGAGAACTAGTTGTATATAGCCAGGGGATAATTTTAACATTGAATGGGAGGTTTTATCTTGAATTATGAGGGAGAATTCTGATCGTTTCTCTTTAAGATAGTTGCCTTTGGAAGCTGGGAGAAGGACTTAAGGTGCTGGAAGGGGTCTGTGAGSCTGGTGCTGCTGTGTGTTGGGAATTCACACCCCATGTGCAGGCTCAGCTCAGACACCAGCAGGTGCTGCTGAGGATGAGGCAGCCTGTAATGGTCTGCAGAAGTTGGAAGGAATTCTCCATGTGTAGAAGAAAGCCACTGGTACAGGGAAGAGTGCTTTGCAAGTCCCAAGGGAAGAGAGAATTCCTGTTCCACAGCATCTGAGGTGCTGCTGTTCCAAGGCAGTGCTGTTGGAGTGAAGTGCCTGCACTGCAGCACACAAATGACTCAGGGCTGATGCTCTGATCCTGCCCTAYGGGTTCTGTGTTTCCTTTGGAAAACACATGCACTGAGTAACACTGGCCTTGCTTAAATCCCCTCTGGTTGGTAAGTTTAAGAACTTAAACTGTGATAAAAATGGCAATAACAAACATAGTTGTTACTATTCAGCTGTGGTTTTGAGTATCCAACTTCTCATCTTTGTTTTGTTTTACTCTTCTCCATGTACTGTTTAACCCCTTGATACACAATGTCTGCCATTTGTTTTTGTTCTAGAAACATTGAGGGAACCAAGGGAAGGGAAGAACTGGCCACACAAACCCCTGATTAAGGAACATTGTTGAAGAAACTAAAAGAGAGAGGAAGGCCTTTCTTGTAAGTGTGACTTCATATATTCAAATTAATGTCCTTGATATTTTTATTCAAACTGAATCTGTATTTTGGCATGTTAAACAGGCATGAGTCCAGTTTAACTGCATACAACAAATAAATTGTTGGATTTATATTGTTGCTCAGAGCATCTACTGGAACTAGAAAGTCTAAGTGCCTCCATAGTCCTGAACCGGTCAAAATGCTAATTAACATTTATTCTGCTGTAAGATCTAAATGTTTACCTTCAGTGCCTTCACTATATATCTGTGAGTATGGTTTTGCTCTCAGAATGTGAACTTCCTCTTTTGAGGTTTTATAAATAGTGATTCTGGTTCCTAGGCAAAACATATCACTTTTTTCAACATTGGGTACAAAATTCATGGTCTAGAATTTTGTCAGTTGGTATCTTGTATCATATTCATCCCTGGAAGTGAAGAAGAGCAGGCATGATATATTTATAACTGGTCGTGTTTAAACAGATATTAAACACTGAGGACTTAAAGAAAGGCTGCCTGTATGTTTTTGKTTTTTTCTTCTCATTTAAGTGAATCAGGATTTCTAAATGAATCTCCTGCCAAGCCTTTTATAATCCCTGAGAAATTATGAAAGCTGAGAATCAAGTTTTATTGAATATGCACCCTTACAAGAGCACTAAGTAATAAAGAAAACATTTCCATTGATATATTTCAGATGGGGGGCAATTTTCTTCAATGTAAAAGTCACATCAGCAACAAAGAAAAGCAACAAAAGTTTACTTTTACTCATGCTGTTATAACTGTGTGATATATCTTATCATTGAGGACACTATTGGCGGCTACAAGGGCTCTTATTAGGTTTAAAAGAGCTCCTAAATTGTGGCATATGTACAGAGGTAAAACTGAAGTATTATTGACAGAATATTTCACACAAAATGAGTTCAAGAGACAAGAATATTATCTTTAGTWTTCACATTTTTTGCTTCCATGAATAAATGTGCTCTGCAGACATGGAAAATGAAAATCATATAAAATTAAGACTTAATGATGAAACAGAGTAGGTTTTGTTCMATTAAAGTTGCTTTCTATTTGTGTTAGTTTCTTTCAAAATTCAAATCAATAATGGTAAAGTCTTTTTTCACATATTCATAATAGCTGGCATAATTCACATTGCATATTAACTACAGGCGTGCTTGTGTGCACAGTAAGAAATGAACCATCCTGATGTAGCAGCCAAGGGCAGAAACAGCAGATTTAGACCACAGTGCTGTCAGATTCCTCACACCATTAGTGTGATGTGATCACACRTCCACTTGATTGTGCAGGTACAGTGTGAAGAGCATGACACAGTTCTTGTGGCAATGTCACCTCTGCTAGCAGCTGCCAAGGCTATTTATGTGTAAACTGGAATTGCAGTCAAAGAGCAGCATTCCTTTGGTTTTGGCTGCTCTGATAGAAGAGAGCTAGTTCCAGTAGAATGTAAACCCAGAGGTGTTTGTTTGCATTTATGCATGGTTTGGCTAAAACGGAAGGCTGAATCTACCGAATAACTTTTATGTTTAAAACATCCTGAAAATAAAAATGAAATTCTGCAACACACTGAGAACAAACATAAATCAGATGTAAAGTGTTATTCATCTCCTGCTAAAGCTACTGGGAATTGGATCAAACTGTAGGAAGAYGTGAGAGACCTCACAAACCACAGCAGCGTTTCAGGAGGTGACCTCTTCTTGTTGTGTGGTGTCTAACTAAAACTGCAGGCAATATAAAACTGCTTCACTGAGAACTTGCACATGGAGTGGTGTCTTGAGAGGTGTCATGCTGGTTGGGTAGTTTTGGGTCCTCACTAGACAGCTCTTTGCAGTCTCACCACGGTAACTGCAGGATAAAAWAGTATGGATGATGTACAAAGAGATTCTCTTAATCAGAAAGGTTCTTTTAATTCATGATTCAATGAAAAAGTAATGGTAAATTTATGAGGCTGCTTTTATCAAGCTGCATACTGATGGCAATTTTCAATCTAWGGTGCATAAATTGGAAATGGGAAAAGGCTGAGCTTTTGTAACATTTTATGAGAAGGATTCTGTCACATTTGTTAAGTCGCTTTCAGTCCTTTRGATGTCCTAAGTGGTTTTGACCATAGCTGTAGCTTTCTTCACTGAAGTTGCACATAGTTTAGAAATTAACATTTGATTACATAATCTTCTAATATTGAAAAGTGGCTTCCAATTAAAAATCTAGGAAAAGAAAATAAGAAGGAAAGTTGACTCTTGTTCTTGTCGGTTTTGACAATTTATATTCTCTTTGATGGTCTCAATTCTCTCATTAAAGGCCTGTGGATTATTTGAGGTTTGCTTATTTCTATGACTTATTCAAAGATATGGTGATTCATTTTAAGGTATCTTGTTTTTTTGTAATGATTAAAAACCACCTTGGACATGATAGTTTCTAATTCTAATTTCTAATTAAGGAAGTTTTAATGTGCTAACAACAAACACTAAGGCTAAATCATCAACAGAATTGTTTTTAAAAGGCAATTTCCATTTCTTAGACTTGTTAGTGTTCTGACATTTCTGTGCTACATTGCATTACATTTCTGTAAACCTTATTAACTTTTTCACAAGCAATTAATTATGAAAGCAGTGGGAGTAATAAGACTTGATTTTCAATTCATGGTTGGACTCTTATCTAAAAAGGCAAATCAGCAAATGCTGATTAAAGTTTTTCCTGTGGTTGGGATGTTCATAACGCTCTCTCTGGTGTATAATGAGAGCTGGGTTCATATTGCAGCCTTTAATAAAACTTCTAAGAGTGTAACTCCACGGACTCAGCTGTCAGGAGCACAGGTGAGCAGATGGGTGTGATGAAGAAATGCTCTCAGAATTTCTGATGTGAGGTTTTACTTGGTCTCAGGCTGAAGACACATTGAGGGATGGACACAAAGCAACAGCAGGGATTGCACTGAGCAGTTTTTTCTACTCTTTTATATACTAAAATTTCTATTCTAAATGAGGATATACAAAGTTTTCAAATTGGTCTTCTCTCATAAGTTCCTGAAAGAGGACTGTTCTGTGTTCAGTGGGTATGGCTACTAAAGCAAGAAATTTTCCACAGAACCTCCAGCAAATCCTCAGTTTCAATAACTTGAGTTTGTGTTAAGAAAAATCTCCATTGTCTTCAAAAGTGGATCCATTTGAACTATGAAGGCACTTCTGGCCATCTGAATGATGGCTGGATTAAAAAAAAATACAAAAAGCAAAAATCCAGTTCTACATCCAAATAAGCATAAGGTAAAGGGAAGGGCTGTGATTATTAGTGAAAGGGCAGCTTTGCCATTTGGGTCTGGAGTCAGCTGGCAACATCTGTTCTCTTTCCAGATACTCATTTCTTTTTTTGAATTGCCTGTCTTCATTTTTGATTTTTGATTATTTATCTTCATCTCTCTATTAACATTTCCCTYTTCACCCATTAAATATGATTTTGTGGATGTGTTCTTGGAATTCTACCTGAGATGGCCTATTAAATATTCTAATTAGTTATGAATTCATTAATAAGTCTGAACAAGCCCATTACGATGCATCTGTGAAAGAGTCTTTAGTTCTAGAACTGTAGCTATTAGGACCAAAATATATGAAATATTTTACAGGGGTTTTTTGTTGTTCTATGTGTTTATTTCTATTGTTGGAAATGCTTATAGCTTATTTTTTTTGCATCCTACTTATTATTTTCATCCTTTTGGACTCAGGAGAAATTAGTATCTCAAGTATCTTTACTGCTTATTATTACATTTCTACTTATTAGAAGAGCATACTGAAGCGGGCATTTGGTTCCAATATCTTAGCTGATGAAAGCTGTTTACAAAATTCAGATCACTTATCCTGAAAATTTTTTAAAAATAGAACTTGGGTACTTCCAGTTAAYAGAAATGACTCAGTTATTGTCAGTGTTTTGCAGAACTATTTTCAGCTTTTGGGAAAAGTTAAATGKTTGCAGGTGCTTTGAAATAAATTTTGGCAAATATTGCAAACAAGTATGTGAAATTATATATTCTGGTAAACAGGAATTTGTTTCAACATATTTCTAATACCTGTGTSCTATTTAATAAAAATTTTTGGGAATCCTTTTTGGTCAAGAAGACACCCTCTCTACTTGCAACAGGTTAATGCATGTTAAGATTTTATAGATTTGGCTTAGGAACTATCAAAAATAGGCAAAAAATCCTTCTAGGATAAATATAATTTTACTTTCCTTAAACAGCAAGCAATCAAAGGCTCAGCTAAAGAGTTCTTTGAATTATTAAGGGACCCATGTTTATGACTAAGAAATCTCTGTGTGTAGTTTGATACCAGAAAAGCTTGATATTGGGAGATTTTAAATAATTTTCTATACTTTATAATAAGAGAAGATAATAGTCTGTATATTTGATTTGGGAGGATGATGAGATTGATTCCTGTACAGCATGGATAAATATTTAGAAAGGCAAAAGTCACAGGCTCTGAGTAGCTCTTTGTGCACAAAATATCACTAGGTGCCTCAAAAAAATCTCCCCAGTAAAGTTTCTCACCGTAGAAATGTCCAGATTTTTGGACAGTCCAGTGTTCAAGAGCTGGGGTTTTGTACTCTTATTATGAATACTTTCTGATTGCTACTGAGATTTGACAGTTTATGCTAAATAATGATCTGAGGGTGTTGCCAGTGAGACTGCTACCAGAATACTGGGAATAGAGAAAGGGGTGTGTGGGGTGCAGTGACTTCTGAAATAAATCTAAGGACAGTTGAATAAAACARGCAGTTATGCAAAATTAGGTGATATTCAATATAATTCTAACATGAAGGAGCTAAGTATGTGCATTTGACATTTTTAAAACAGCGTAAGTAGTTGAGGAGTTTTTGACAAATGTGCATAGATGAGGCACTGTTCAATCAGGCATGCAAGAAAATTCTGGAACAATAGTGAACCTATATGCTGTTATGGCTTATCACTATTTTATCCTGTCTAGTGTAAAACATGCTATAGAGACAATGCAAAATGACTATTTCCTAAAAAATACAGTAATTAAGGTTAGAAAGTGAGTATTTTGTGGTTTTTTGGAAGGAAAACTTGCTTTTTAATTAATTAAAAATTAATTACAGAGGTGGAAATGGACAATGAAAGGCATTTAAAATCACCCTTTTTTAAGCCTCCTGTACTCCTGATAGACTTATTGATATTTAAGAGATAAGAATGTAAATTAAAAAAATAAATTAATTATAATAATAGTRATTTAATTTAACATAGAAATATTTTTATTGACCAGAATCGGAATTCCATAGAGGAGGTCAAGATTATTTTTTTAAAAGTARTTCTTAGCCCACAAAATAGTTGTGGAACATGACAAAAATTTTTTGAAGGATCATGTCTATATTTTTCTCTAATYTCAAAAGGCTTATATACATATATCTATTTCTCTTTATTAGCAAATCAATCTATTTTTATATTTTGTTCAGTTTTTAATAAAAGTGAGGGGATATAACTGTAMCGTGAACTACTGTAAACTGCAGTTTGATTCAAGCAAGTAGGTCTGTGGTGTAGATCCGTGCAAGTAGAACTGATTTCAGAATTACCTGGGGGTTTCAGTTCAAACAGTGCAGCAAAGCACTCACGGGATTTTGCTGTCTCTTCCAGCCCCTCTCTTCCAGCTTCTGCTGAATTTGCTCTTGGAATTTGTCTTGCTAGAGGTTTGCAAGTTTGACGTTAAACTATGCCTCTGAAAGATTTTGGAGCAATCTGCCGTGCCTTTGGTTTAATAGGCTTAGCTTATTGGAATGTTTATACAAAAGACACAGTTAGCCCCTACTTAAAATTTCTTGACATTAAGCTCTGCCTCCTTGAAAATGAAGTGTGCTTTGGATTCCTTCACCACCTGCTGGTGTGAGGATTTATTTGAATAACTAAGCTGTCCAGAATTCTGGTGGGATTTTTGAGTCCTAAATTCTGCAATATACATGAAGAATAATTTACTAAATCCACAAAAATCTTTTGGCTGCCTTCATGTAACCCAAGCTTTATTCAGACTTTCTAGTTTCTCTCTTGAATCTTAATATTCTTTCAGTCCAACGTGCAGTGCTGAATATTCTGTGAAATGGAATACTTTCCTTTMAATGTGTGATGAATTTGCCTCGGGGTGCACTAAGATTGAATGAGTTCCACTGGGTGTGTGATTCCCTAGTTAGAGTTCGCTAAACCTTTGTATTACCAGCAAAAATATTTTTTGAGTGTTCACACCCAATGCATATATTTTTATTTGAGCTCTTGGTTGCATCAAATTGCTCAGGATCTCTTTTAACTGAACTTTGAGTGTTTCCAGGAATGGAGATTCCAAACATTTCTTGACTTTTGTTCCAGGGCTTGATTGTTCTTATGATGAAGATGATGAATATTTTCCATTCTATCTAATTGGAATTTTGCTTGTTTGGAGATTGTGTCTGAGTCTTCTTGTTGCATCCTTCTGCGCCTGGCTGTGCTGCTCTGTAAACCCTGACTGCCTCACGTTACTGAAAGCTGTGATTGGATGTCCTGAGCCTTCCCTTGGTCAGCCTGTGCAAACCCAGTTCCTCCAGCCCTCCATGCACCTCAGTTTTCCCAGACCCCAATGTTTGGGTGACCCTGTGCTAGAGGGTGCCTTTCCTCCAACAGGGAACTCCAGACCAGACCCACCATCAAGGCATGGTTTGGAAGCACTGAATGTGRGGGAATAATGTGGTGCAACCTGCTGGCTGGGCTCCTGTGAGTGTGAGGTTACTGCTTCATTTCTGCTCTATTTGAAGGTGCTCCAAGTAGAGAAGGACAAAGTGTTGGAGCACTTCCCATTTGTATAAAACCTCTGCTTGACTGAGCTTCTAAATATGCTGCTAACTGTAAACCTCTGAGCTCTTCAATATTGGAGATTAATCCCCTGCATGTTAATGTGAAGCTTGTCAATGCCTTATTCATACAAGCTGCAGGTCTTCCTTTTTTAGTGTGACAGGACTTTAACTGAGCAACACTTTTAGTATTTTTAAATCCTAGGATCTCTATTGACTTGTATTACACATTTTAAACTGGGGATACATTGTTTGATTAAAACCATGAACTAGATAAAACATTTAGCACTTTGTCTCTTAAGAGATTTCATTTGGCCTCTTGGTAGGAAAGGAAAACTAATGTTGATCTGGTGTATTTAATCTCAGTTTCACTGTACAAAAAAAAAAGAAGAAAAAAAATCCCTTGTCAGACCAAAAGGATAAAAGCTTTTTGTATTTGAAATTAACATTAGGTGATATAAGATGCTGGGTGGATAAAATAAGAGCAAGACAGCAAGTTCTGAAGAACAAATGTGTGGAGAGAGAAAATGTGGTTCCAGGGAAGCAATTGCATTCTACTTGAGCATGACCATGCAGAAATAAAATATTAGTCTCTGTATCTTCCACAGGAGCAAGGTTGGAGCCTTACTGTAAAATGCAGACAGATGATTTCTGTCCTTGAATTTAATATAGGCAATTAGTTTTGATAAAGGTAATCAGCATAGACACATGATTATCTATAGTCTTAGGTTTTTGCCATGTTTTTAAGAATAAATACAGGATTCATAATATGTACATGGAAGAAATATTTAATTTGCTGTTCTTCTGCCAGCAGTTCATGATACATAACTTTTTCAAATAATGCCATGAGGCTTGATCCTGTGCTATAGTTAGTGGAAATTGCAGCTGAAGGAATTAGTGAGGTCCTGGCAGAATTCACTGAGAAACCTGACTTTAGTAAATGRAAGATTTTTGATTGAAATTAAGATACCACATGTGAGAAGAGATAGGGAAAATGAGCATGCTAGCTCATATTTATAATTATAGCTATCCTCACCAAGTGACTGATATGTGAATTCTGCAGTGTGAAAATCTTTCCCATTCTGGTAGCATGGAGCCCTTGGTGAACTTTCTTGCTTGCCCTTCCAGTGTGTTATGAACAGTGTTCACATTTCTTGTGCTCGTTGCTGGCACTCACATCGCATTATTTTGAGTGTGCTCTGAAATTCTGCTTTAATTTCCATGCTCAGTTCTCACCTGGCAYAGCACTCCCTGTATCCACCTGCTCAGTCCTTACCTTCCCCTCCCTCTCTCAGTGCTGCTTCCCAGCCCTCCACAGCCCTCTGTCCTCACGTGCTGCTCTCAGGTCAGTCAGCTCTAATGTGCAGATTAGAATCTTTACAAAGCTGTTAAAATTTGCTGAAAAATGGGGGAATAGAAAAAAGGTTCAGGCATTTCTAACTAGACTTCAATAAATGGCAGGTTTGTACTGTAAGGCATTAAAGCTGAGAAATTAAAAAATAGGGGAAAGTAACAGATAAAAATCAAACTTAACATGGTAACAGAAATTGTAGCTAGGAAGAATATTTTAATCATACTTTTCTACGGCTGTAACTTTATTTTTAAATATTACATTTTAACTTCTATTTCTTGCATGATTAATCCCATTCCTGATTAATTTGAAACACTGTGTCTGTGCTACTCCCACGTAATACTCCTGGAGGGATAATGTGCTTCAGGGACAAATGTTAACTGAATGTGCTGCTTTATCTCTTCTTGGCATAGCAAACAAAAGAGAAAAAAAATCATTTATTTCCAACTTCAGAAAGCAGCTTTAGGGGATCACATTGGCAGTGCTTTGAATTCAACTGAATGATTGTGGTAGCTTTTCCTTAGTTTTATCAGTAGACAGGAATGATGACACACTTCATCAGTAGACTTGGAAACATAAAACTTCTGTGGAATCCATTCAAGTTGCAATCCTGTTTATCTATGCAACATTAAGTCATCTTCTCTCCCCTCTCCACTACTTGCTCTAGAAAATGAATATATTGCTGGACTAACTTAACAATTATAGATTCTTCTAGACTTTGATGGCCTAAGCTAATCTGACATTAGAGATGCAATGATATATTTGAATGAGGTTTTTAGAGAGCTTAGCACGGCTACAGGATGACATATAGATCCAAGACATTAAATTATTCTGCTGCTTTATGTTCCTGGGAATGTGTCTGGTGACTCAGAGCAGAGAATGGTATAAAGGTTCTCTGCGAGAGAAAAGGGGGAAAATGTGGAAGGCTGTTGGCTCCTAAAACAGATCAGGAGACAAGTGAAATGCCATTTGGATCCAATTATTACTGCATGTTAATATGTGCTTTGCTCTCTGTGTGCATAGATATGTGTGTTTATCTATTGATGTATCTGTGAATTGATAGGGGTGGATTTTCCAGTAAATTTTACAGAGGAGCGCCTTAAAAAGACCTGCATTCGAGAGAGCAGATACAACTGTGGTCTCTAGATGGGATATTTTCTTGTTAAAAAATTTCTAACTGCTAAATGATTGTGTGTGGGTTTGTTATTTTTTTCTTCTGATTGTGCTCTATTTCCATACAAACCTTTAGACAAAGTGTTTGTTTGAATATTTAAAGAGAAAAAAATGCAGATCCACTGTATAGGCTCTGCTGTCTATAGCTGAGTTGGCCTTAGGCTCAAGTACAATTCTGATAAATGCTTTATAACTGCTTAGAGCTGTATCTAGCTGGGCTGTTTAATTTAGTTGCTATCTAATTTAGCTGATAGTTATCTTAGTGGGAATGGCTCTTAATGGAAAAACAGAATTATCTTTCTCTCCTATTGTCTTTAAATTTACCATTTCATTCAAAGAAATAATGTTCCGTTCTAGTTTAGGGAAAAAAGTCTTCATTTGAGAATATTTCTTCCTGTAAACATATCCAAGCACATGTTCCYGATTTTTGGCTGTGTACTTAGATGATTTTGATTTGCATGAGTGCTGTCACATTTAAGATGACTTGTTGGGTCCTTTTAATGAAAAGTGTATTTTRAACGTATGAAAACAATCTGGAAACAGAGTTTGGAAACTTCAGTCAAATAATGATTTCTGTTGTGCAAACAAAATGCTTTCTTACATGAACAAATGGAATGAACACACATGAAATGAATTGGCCAATGTGCAYGTGGAGTGTGGTCATACTAATTGCCAATCAGTCACTCAGCTCTAACACGATAAGATAATGATAGGTATGTATGTGATTTTTGCCGTTCAAACTAAGATGGGCTATAAAAGATGCTGGCTTACTGATTTAACTAAATACAACATAGGTCATGATTTCAACAAGCCCATTAGAGAACTCAAAAAAAAAGTATTTGGAAGATTTTACAAAATGGTAGAACTGAAGTAGAGCGTATTTTCCCAGGGAGATGTATTTGCCAAGTTAACTCATTTGAGTGTCATTGCACCATCCACTRGTCATTAGAGTGATAGACTCATGTGATTTTTCACTTTAGTTGAAGATTTGAAGCATTGTCAGCCTGTCATGAAGAGAGCTGGTTCTTGCATTTTTAGGGTGCAACTAATTCACAACAAAGCAAGTGATTTTACTTGTTTTTGCCTTGCTGGTGCCCTGCTGTCTTTGGCGGTGTTTCAGATCAGTACCAGCTATGTTCTACCCAGTCCATATTTCATTTTACAATTAGATTAGTCTTCACTCCGGGTATGTACTCAGTCTGTATTATTCATTGTATTTTGGATCTTTTAATAGTGCAAATTAAAACCAAGATGTTTACCCTGCATCAGTAGTGAACATTAGGTGCACAGCACAACTCTATCCATGAGTTAATTTAACTTCATTACATCACTGCTGGGAGGTTGCTTCAGTGTTATGTTGGTTAACTAAGCAAAAAATGTAACTGTATCAGCTGGCTTAAATAGAAAGGAATATTTATGTGCAAATAAGACATTTCCTGTCTGTAAGAGTTCAGTCTTATTGATTTATCACAGAATAYAGAAGCAATTTATAAAGGATGTGACTTGTGAATTCTTTTATTTACAAAAGCTATTGTTTATTATTGACTGTGTTTAGTGGTTGATACTTCTGTAATTTTCTTTATTATTTTTCTATGCATTTGTTAATTTTGTTCCCTCAAACACTATTTTTAGCATAAAATATAAATGCCATACAAATTGGAGAGTTACTCTGCATATTTTTATCCTTTTTTATTCAGTTAAATTTGCGACTTTACACTCTTGCATTATTGACTGCTGCTGTGGGAGGATTCACACAGGCTGGGGGTGGGTTTTTCCTTTGTACCTCAGTTTAGAACAAGATATCTTATTTATCTTCCTGGCAGAGAAAGCTACAGCTTTTTTCAGGTATATGGGCAAATTGATCACATCCACTAATCGAAGGGAGCTATTGACTTATGCTGCAGTTCTTGTTYCATTCTAAATTACAGATGGCACATTTTGTAGCTGAATCCTCAACTTACTAAAAGAAAAGGAAAGATTACGAACATTTGTGCTCAGGAGCCCTTTTAGTTCACTTTGACAAATGGTTCAATTGGTCATTTTTAACAATGGCAGTATGCATGAAAAAGTAAAGTATTTTAAGATCTCTCACGGTGAATTATATAAGTAATGGCTATTGAGCTATCAATCAATCAAGGTGGAATTGTTAGAAGTCACTGAAGCAGTATCTCCAGGATGGTCTTCTGTCTCCTACTGTTTTTATGTGTTGTGAAAAATGGAATTTTTGGAACAAATGATTGATTGAACTGGCTCAGTTTTAGTTATGAGCGGCACATTTTTCCGTAGCCCCCTTATGTCGAGGTGAGGAATCTCAGGCAGTTTCCCCAGCAGAGGACACTGTGCTTCTGCTGTTGGCTTTGTAGGGTTTTATTTTGCCGAAGACCCATGGAAATAAATCAAGATATGATTTTGTACTTGGTATTCTGTATGGACACCATGACTGACATTGCAATTATAGGTTTTTGCATTGTTTATGCTTCTCCAAARGCGCATCTGAGTGCTCTAAACCACTGGCTGAAAAGATCTGTGCAAGGTTTTATTACAGTGTATAATTGTATTTACCCGTTCAGGCTTCCAAGCGTATTCGTGCTTTTCATAGCACAAACACTGTTTGTTTTATCGTAACTAAATAACTGATTAAATGAATCTCCAAACCATTTTTGTAAAGTATGTGATTTGGCACAGTTTTWGAGCATCCATGTGAAAGAAAAGGAYCGTGCWGTGCTTTATATKTCTTTCCTTGATTTTCAAGGGCATGGCTTGTTATCCCCCTTTCTTCATTATTTACATAAAACACATTTCTTCCAAAGTAAGAACTGTACCACCCTAGATGTTACTGCTGTCTTCCTTGATCTATGAAATCATATAGACATGCATATAGCCCACCAGTATATTTTGTTAGAGGACATTTGGTTTACAGAATACAGAGAACTGGAGCCCATTTTAATTCAATGTAGGTTAAATTTTGTTTCAGTGATGTGAATTAATCTGCTGAGTTGACTTCATGGGAGGTTAGATATTTTCCATCAGCTGAGTATCTATATATTAACTTAGAGCTTTCATAAAGGAAGTAATAATGATATTATTTTAAGACATCCTAGAAAGGCATAGGAGGGTTCTTCTATTGAGTAGAATTGTTGAAACATAACAGATAGGATGGGGAGAAATAAGTCATTGGATAATTCTGCTTCTCAATTTTGTCTTTCTTTGCAATGTTTCTACCATTTAATAAGAGGCAATTAAGTTTCCATGATAAATATTTGGAACTGCTTGTTGCAGTCACAGTGCCATTTAAGATAGCCAATTAGRCACATAAAAAAGGAATATAAGATGAGCTGTCAATTTGCAAGACAAATATTGAACTCCAAGTTGTTTCCATGAGGTATCTTGAAATGTTTTTACAAATTAGATCCATATAACTGTAGGTCTCTAATTAAGAAATTATCATGRCAGAAACTTGAGGCATTTATTTATGCAGTTTATGGCTTGCTGTTATTCGTAAATCCTGTTTGATCATTCAGTGTATAATTGTGGACTTCAAAATGATTTAGAAGTGAAGACAGATATCATTTACRGCCCCCAGTAAATGCACAGAGAAAATGGATTATCCAAGGGAGTTTCTATGGCGGTCAATAACAAAATGAGAGAATTCAGATTCCACTWTTGAAATAAAGAAAGAATTGAAGTATTCTTTCTTTAAGTTTTSAAAGTTTGTGGGTTTTATTTATTTTTATTTTTTTTATCTCCTCCCCAAATAAATTGATCTTTGCATACAATTGAATATTGATTCAATATAGAAGAAAATATTGATCTCTGCATACAAATTTTATGTTGCTGGAACTTTTGAGTGATTATGATTTGAGCATATTCTAGCACATGTCCTAGATAGATGTATTATACTGGATTTAAGCAATGAACTATTCACACAGGCACCAAGGAGTAGAGCAAATAGAAAACTTAAAGTAATSATTGTCTGGTCAAATTTACTGTGCAAGATAATGTACGTGCTTTGTGTTCAATCAGTTTCTAAGGATTACTACACCACTTCTAAGTAGATATGTACTATGTCAAGAATTAGATAAAATTTGAATTCTGATAATATCTACCTAAGTAGAAATAATTTTAATTATTCTTGACATTCACTTTTAATRAATTCTATTTATTCCAGTAATACAGATGTGTTAATTGCATATAGATTATTGTTTACATAATGTCATTCTTGAAATTTTTAAGTGTACTAATCATTCACATGAGTAAATGATTGTTGATGATACTAAGGAAATGACCAGATCTTTTCCAGCTACTGCTTTTTGTAGTAAATTATTTTTGAAAGGTGGTCACCCAGATCTGAGGTACAACTGTGATTCACCTTAATTTGAATTCCATTTTGGGAGTAAAAGATTTGTATTTGGTGCAGTTATTCTCTGTGTTTTGGTTGATTGGTTTTAGATTAGCCATTTAATGAGAATGGAGTGTGTTTGGAGAGCAGTAATGCTGCTGTCAGTTTAGAAAGTCTGCACAGTGGTGGAATGAAACTCAGTTTGTGAGTTCTTTTAAACCGGAATAGTGTTGCTGCAAGCACATTTTTCTTCAGATTAAAAACAATGAGTTGACCATCAAATAAAAACACACTATTGTGGTCACCAAGAAATTGGTGAATTGTTCTTCATCAAAACATTCCTTAAGAAACCCCAACACTCTGCCAAAACAAAAAAAAAACCCTCCCCTCCCCACCCCTCCCCTTCCACATAAAAAAAACGAAAACCAAACCAGTCAAACAACAAAACCTTTAAAGAACCCTGAGTAACCTGAAAAAATTTGAGTGCTTGTGAGGGAGTCATGGGACAGGAGGTGCTTGTGAGGGAGTCATGGGACAGGTGTAACAAACTTTGGGTGAAGTGGAAGTGCTTTTTTGAGTTTTTCTCCTCAAGTCCACAGCTCCCTTATAGTGTAAGAAGGCCATGAAAGGGTGTCTGTGTGGAGATTTCTTGTGTGCTTTTATTTTAATTTCTSTTTGTTAAATATAATGTATAGTTAATCATGGCAGAAAGGAATGTCATGACTGCCTAAATTATCACACACAGATATTTAAGTAGGTTTTGACATATTGTTGACTATTTCTTTAAAATTTTGACATTCTTAGCATGTCTTAGCATCTGACCTATACCTCTTCCTACCTTGAAGCTAAAGAATAGAGGTGGATCTTTTGGATGGTGTTGATTAGTGTTTCTTGCTCCTCTTGTTTTTACACCAGTAGGATTCCTGCAAGTGGACTTGAAATTCTCACTAACAGAGGAAGTCAGATTTAATTGTCCAGSCTTGCACATTTCCATGTGCTGTCCAATGCAAACAACATAAATAATTTACCTATGATGGGTTCAGCTGAATCCAGCAATCAGAGATTTTTTATTTGCAGCACAGTGGTGAGTCCCCATGTGAAGTTAAAGASATATAAATCCACCAGTGCCATTTATTGATTGTTTTAGCTGCTGGCTGTGTTGGTCTGCATGTTGCCAAGTGGCCACACTCATACTGATGGTCAAATACAAGAGCTGGGTGTTGGTCCCAGTCCAGAGCCACCAAGCTCTCACTCTCAYTGGGATTKATGATACACTGTGGCTGTTATCCAYAGAACTGAGTTGTCATTTCCCTTTCCTACTAACTCAGTAAGTGCAATTAAGTCCCAAAGGAAAGACTGGGCAGGTTGTACTGTGCAGATTTTTCCTAAGCTAAACACATAAGTTTTGTGCAGCTGAGTTACTTCTACTAAAATATTTTCACTTTTTCTTACTCACTTAAAAAATTCTGATCAGCTAATTAAAATAAAAAGRAAGTTAAATAATCTAATAAATAGATAAAGCTTTCCTGATGACAAAAACTRAGTTTAAAAGCATTTTGTGAATTAAGTGAATTGCATCAAGTAAATAAAATGTATTCTACCCATTTAGTATAGATGTTCTGTCACCAAGATAAATGGACTTGCTATTACAAGTATCTGYGTGGCTGAAATGCATAACAACATAATTACTTTGCCAGCAAAATGCTAACCTGCTTTAATCATTCTGTTCACAGAATAATGTAAAGTGATTTAGTGGGTAGAATGAATCCACTTACAAATTGTTTTATGGTCATAATGCAGCCTCTTTGTAGAATGCAAATTGATGATGATAATTTTATGGGCAAATGATTTTTCAATTAAAATGTCTTTTCACAGACAGAATGGGAATGTTACAAACTGTTCCAAATAACAGTATGTCAGGGTGAGGGCATATAGGGTATAATGTATCAACCAGAACCTCAGCTGAAAGAACTGCTATGATAAAAGTCTGATTTCTTTAAGTCAAGTTTTTAATTTCTTTTCATTACGTGTGTGAAGTASCCTTATTCGGTCCCACTGGCATATCAACCAATGTAAGAATTTACCAAATAAACAGTAGAAACCATCATTTCTTTTTTTCCGTTTAACTCTTTTATATACTAATAACTTGTGTGATGTGTTGTTCAGTCTAAAATGGCATCCTGAACGAAGGTTTTAAATTTCAAAACCTGGAGTAAAGGAGGTGCCAGAAAAAGGGGGCAGGGGAAGTCATGTGTGTGTAATGAATGTGATTTATATAGTAAAATCTGTCCAAGGTTTTACAGTCTTTTAATTATTATTTTCTATGGCCTTTTCTTTTTCCTTGCAGGCTTTTCTCACTCCATTTCTCCTCTGCATGAGCTTTGAGGAAGTTAYAACCACCCTTTGAGCATCTCAGCTGAGCCTTCTGTTTCAAGCTCCACATGTAGTGTTTAAGCTTTCCAAACTCTCACATATAATCTGACTGTTTCCAGACTTCTCAACAGTAATCTCCTCTCAGGCCATTTTCTGCTGTCCTTTTTCTGTCATCACTTCCTTGCAAAACACTGCTGTTAATGGCATCTTCCTGGCTCCACTGCTCTGATTGTCACATCCCTTATTAAAAGCAAACTTCTTGTCCTTGCTTTTCATGATTGCTGCTGCTCCTTTTCTAATCTGATCTATAATGCAAGATTCTGTCTCCCATTTTCATTTTAAAGGGATTAAGATAGATTGGTTAATTCCTTAATTCTGTCACCAGATCTTCCACATTGCACAATGTTCCTCTAAGATGAGGAGTCCTTCACCTTCAGAGACTGTGTGTGCTTTCCCTGCACTCTGCTTGCAGTGAGGGATGGGGCAAGCTGCATTTTCATTTCTGTGGGCTAAAAGCTGTGCTGCTTTATTATCTTATCTCTTCAATACATTATTTTGGTGAACCTTTGATTCATATGCCTGTTCYACCCTCAAATTTAAATATTACAATATTTGTAGTGAATATCTCTGGAGATTCTTCGAATTTAAAATTCTGTTTGGATTGCAGAAGTTCTGACTGGGGCCAGTGACTCTCAGTCAGCTTGACTGAGTCTCACCAGACAGATCTTTTGGACTTTTGCACAAAGTGAAAACCCCCAAACCTCYGTTTTTYAYTCATTCCAATTATCCATCATATGCCAAAAATTTAAAAATTCTGAGAATGTTTGTCAGAGTAGATTTTCAAGCTTGTCACACTTTAAAGATTTCTAGGTTTTAGCAAAGRGTAGCTCCTATTGTTAAAACCAGACATATCTTTTTTACTATTTGTAAGAGTGAAAAAATAATTTTTTCTTCCTTTCCATAAGGACTTTTTTTAAAAAAAAATGACCAAGTGAAAGCAATCATCTCTTTTTCTGTTGTCTTTCATTAGAGCATTGAAATGTTCGGTCCATAGCTGTGCCCTCATCATGTATTTCTCTGATGTATGCAGGTCCATTGATGCTTCTTGCTTATATTAAATGTGATAGTCTTTATTAATAAAGAGAGCAGTCTTGGGATGCTAAATCATTTCAGTTCATAAAGTTTATCATATGCTTCTGTGTGGCTTGATTTCTGGAGAAAAAGAGCAAAATATTTCTTCCAAGATGATCTCAGATTTAGATTTTTAAYAAATAGGAATTCTTAGCTGCTATTAAATGAATGATTTACAGATCTTCAAAACTTTTAAACACTGTTTTGGGTTTTAATTAATTTTCCTTCTTTCTGATAAATGACTGTAACTTTGTAAATTCCCTCACTCTGCTACTATTTCTGCCCTTTTTGATTTTAACTAAAAATGATTTGTCTTCATTTCTGCATCAGCAGCCAGGGATCACTTTGATAGTATCTCTCATAACATTTTCCAGTAGGGATTGTAGCTGGAACCCTAACAAGAATAGCAATTTGTTACAGTTTGAGAAACTTCTATAAATCCTCAAGGCTTTGTCATTTTGGAAGGAATTTAGCTGGATGATATGGGCAGGAAAGATGCAGAATCAATAATAAAAAATAAGTAAGAAGCAGTGGGTGGTCTGAATTGATATCGACAAGCCAACAATACAAGCTATTTGTACCTGATTACATTGACTATAACTCTGGGAGGACTTTGATGCCAACTAATGTTTTTGTCATCTTGTGATAGTTTTGAAGTGCATCACCTTGGGGTATTTCGTGTATTCATTTCTTTTGTGAATGCTGGATGAGGCTGTTCTGTCCCAGAAGCTATAATTTTACCTGCAGATCTTTGCAAGATAGAGATTCTTTTGTCCAAAAAMCAGAAGGAAAGAATGTAGATAAAATCATGCTGTAATTTTAATGTACTTGATGTCAATCATAAAAACCCCAACCCAAACAAAAAAAAAATAACATTGTGTAATTCAAAATATAGGAGGTAGATGTTTTTGTTTGTTTTTTTTATTTTGTTAAGAGAAACAGCTAAGAAAGAGGGACTCCAAAGGACGAACACAGAAAGAAAAGTAGTATAATAACATTATAACACAATGGGAATAGGTATAAACCTATTAAAATAAAGGGTTAGTCACATTCATGATTTCACTAAACCTGGTTAATACCAGTGTAACTTTGTGAGCTTTGGCTTGTTATTTTCAGATTGGCAGGCACAGAACTAATCCAGGGGGACCTGGATTTTGGTATTAAGCAAGTTTTTTATAGCTTTGCATACTTAATTGGGAGTAAATCTTCCACAGAGGCAGTGGGATGTACATTATTCATTGAGTATGGGTACAGTATGTTTTTATCAGTGCTCTCTTCTGATGCTGTTTGATCCTAATGGACAAAATCTCCACACGTAACATTTCAGGGCCTTTGATAGCTCTGAGTCCTAACTGCAGTTGTTTAAATTTTCTCAGAAAAAYGGAGGAGGTGGGTTTTGCAGCATTCTTAAGCCACTAGAAAAATTTACCCTGAATTTAAATTAGAATTAAATGATCATKGAATATGCTATGAAGTTCGTGTAAATCAAAATTGTTTGCAAAGTCACTTAAATTTCCAGTGAGATCTTGGGAATAGGCAGAGAATATACACCTGCAGCCTTTATGACACCATGGTGGAAGGGTGATTCCATACTTCTGGTATTTTGCTCATGCAAGGATTTCTCTCAGGTCTATTTCTACTGAATCTCCTATCCCACAGTTCTGAGCACAGAAAAACAGAAAAGTGAAACAGAACTCATTTCTGTGACTACTGTGCAATAACTATAATTAATCACGGATTTATACAAGTGTGGAGATGGCCCTTTTTGACATTTACTTGTAGTAGAAGATTCTATGTGGTTCTTTTATTTCTCGTATTGAAATAAAATTAGAAAAGTAATTTTTCTGAGCTGAGAACAATATGAATTRCAGCATATTTAAGCAGTGTCAGTCTGGATCCTCTGTTAACATCTTGCASTGGGGTTGCAAGGGGAAGAAGAAGCTGGTGTTGTGCACTCATTAATTATACAGCTAAACCTGGGAATCAGTGGAGGGGATCTGGATGACCTTTCCTTGTAGTGACACCTTCCAGTGCACAGAAAACATCTCTGCTTTGCTCTGAATGGTCTGTGGATCTCTGAAACAGTGAGTGGGTGCTCTTTGTGCGGTTTCCTTCCTTGTGCTGCTCCCAGGAGGGCACAGGGTTGTTACTACATGTGCAGATCATTTGAGAAAGCAACAATACAACCCCAAATTGTGTGGATTATCTACAAGGAAACAAGAGCAGGATGGTGCTGCTCTGAGAGCTATTGTGGAGACAGCAGAAAGACCAACGTGTCACTGCTGCTAGTTCTGGTCACTGTTTTTACAGATTTTGCTGGTGCTAAATAAAWTCACACATCTTGTTAGCGTCAGGTTTTCTAATCCTGTATTTTTGGTACTGATAAAAACTGAAAGTTACAGACAAAACTGAGCAGTAGCAAGTGGGACAGAAGCAGAAGCAGCACAGKCAGGAAGAAGGGATTAGCCCATGCCTGACTAGTCCATGCTTGTAGAAGGAGAGTAATCAACCCAAATGTCAACGTTTATTAATGCAGTTCACATCAAAAGCTGTCAGATGAGCACTACATGAGAGTCCCTGGCTTCAAAAAAGAAATATCGATTGAAATAAACTGCGATTGGAGTTTCAGCATCCTCACTCAATACAGATSTACCTTTGTATTCTGTAACAAAGTCTCTAAAGGCTGGCAAACTCAGGAAAGTACTTACAGAAATGTCAAATCATGATCTTCACCTGGTGAATACTTGTCTGTCTGATTCCTTCCATTTACTGTTAAAGTAATAATAACTGCAAATGGAAAAGTTGCTAAAATCCCAAGCTCATACTCATATACACAATACTTCATGTTTCCTGTGTGTTTCTGTGTGCCTACAACACATGTATTATAATATATATGTTTTAGTGAAACTATATAATGTGGTAAAATATTAAATTGCTGTAAAGCATTGTGATATCTAAAGCAAATTTTTAGACTTTGAAAAGCCTTAAATGTGTAGTTTTTAACATAAAGAGACGAAAGCCATTTCAAAATAAAATGGTGGACTTAAATATAATTATGTGATTGCATCTTTGGCAGGGCTTTAGTGATCAAGCTATACGGTCAAAGAAGAGAGACTGGTGCCTTATAAAATCATGTATTTGTGTGTGGAAGAGAGAGTATGGAAATCAGAAGAGCTTGCCCAGCTTACGTTGCTCAGCCAGTACCTTACTCAGCCTTCCCTCCTTTCTCATTTCTGGTTTACATCTTCTGGTCTTTACTGGAGCCTCAAATGTAAGTGAATATAAATTTAAGTATTGCCTTTGCAAAGGGTGGTAACTGCTTGAAGAAGAGTATTGCCAGCATTGAAACATTACAAAATTTAATTCTTGTTTGTTTATTTTCTTCATGTCAAGTTAAAGGCCTGAAACTGTCTAAAAAGGTTCTTTTTTTGTGTCTCTCCATTTCTATGAAACCAAAGCATCTCACATCTTTCCTGTGTGTTTAGGAAAAGCAGTTCTCTCCAATATACAGATGCCACAGCAGACAAGTTGACTCGCTTTATCCCTGGATACAGATCTGTGAGGCAGAACAAGAGCTTGGGTTTCTGTATCTGGCATTTGTTGTTGCTCTTTGCAGTAGTTTTGTTAAAATTCCTAAATTGTCTTTCCCATGTTTTCACAAGGTTTATCTCAGGATTTTCAGCTTTTTGTTTTGCCCAGAGAAGAAGAAATGCAGTGGGATAGGTGTTTAATTCCACTCCATCTTACTAATTTTCTCCCAGAAGACTTTGCATAAAAGAAATTTATAAAAGCAAGTATATTTTGTATCCATATATGCATAGAACAATCAGGGGAAAAATGTTATTAAAATGGATGTTCTTAACCACAAAAGACACTGAATGTTCTGCTTAAAATGTCTCCTCTTTTGAATGATTAGGCAAAAAAGAACTTGCTAGTGTTTTTCTTATTGCAATCTTTATGTGTCAGAAAAATTCTTAAAGCAAAAAAGCAAATTATTCAGATTAACTCCAAATTTCTCCTTGTTGATATGTATGATATACAGCTTGGAAGGTGAATTTTAAGTTGTTTTCCCTAAAAATGTCCAAATAATTGATATCTCTGCTGTGTCTTTAAATATACATTCATAACAATCAAGTCTTTCAGGTCTGKTTTTTTTTGTTGTTTTATTTATGGCACTGGTAGCTAATACTTCCTGTGGCATTTAATCATTAATTCTATCTCTCACTGTTGCTGTACCCAAACACAGGAGAGTTGGGGGACAGTGGATATGTTGGGGACCAGTTAGCTCCATCTCCAAGGTTAGATGGTTCCTTTTTTCAGGCTAAAAATATTTCATTGAACATTCAAATGTATGTGTGATTTGGAACAAAAAATGTATAAATTATATTCAGTTTAAGTTATGCGATACTTTAAGTTCACATAATAAAAGCATTTTAACAGTGTTTGCTAGAGCAGCTCCACGGGGACCTTAAGCCAGATGTTGTGACTGGRTGAAAGAATCCTTTTCAAAGAGTGCAGTCAAGCAGCAGATTCCAAAACCTGTGCAATTACTATTGGTATAATTTTCTATTGGTATAATCTGTGCAATCTTAAATRTATCTGTACCACTCATCCTGGTGTTTTCTAACCCTAGAACCATGATACAGAATGTATCCAGCTCATACATAACTGAGCAGAAAGCTCACACATTTGTGTGTATCAGAACCAAGCCCAGCTGACAGCTGCCTGCATGGCACTCACTGAACTGGGACTGCATTCCTTGTCCTGAGACAGCAAACCTGCTGTGCAAAGGGAGAATTCACATCCAGGCATGCCTGCAGACTTACTGTGTGAACTAAATATGTTAGTGAAGTGACTATGGGGGATGTGATATGATATTTTAGAGATGATCTGAACCATCAGGAAGCCATTTGTACTGGCAAAGGATATTCGTTTAATTGTGAATTGTATGAACAGGCAGGCAGTTTAYTGCATGTGGATGAGTGTGTACATGTGAGGCTGTGTTCTGGCTGGAAATGTAGGGACATCCCTGCATTCCTGTGCCATCYTGTTCCCTTTCCCTTAACTTCTCTGCTAAGGGTGCAGATCTGCTCCTTCTCCCTGACAGGAGTCTGGTGTGAGCAAGAAAAGCAGAATCACATATTTTTAAATAGATSCTATCCTCTCCATTTGCTTATGTTGATTTGCTTCAGTGAAGCCACACCAATTCATGCTAGCTGAGGGTGGGAGAATGGATTTCTGCATTATGTGGTCACAAGGCCTCATTGGAAACACGTTTCAATAAAATAYAGTCTCCACCACAGGGTCAGCCATGAATGCAAACCAGTCATGAAATCCACAACAGTGACCACCAGTAAGGTGGTTATCAAGCTTAAGYATCTAGACCCATATTTTTTTGATCTGTCTTAAAATGTCAATTGCCCAACAGAGACTGAAGGTATTTTTTACATTTATGATTCTTGCTTTGTCTAAATTCAGTGGGTGAAACAAAGGCAACCCATTGCAGTGGTTGTTCTGGTTCTATAGACTAATAAAGCATATCTGGAGTTGTTTATCACCAAGATATACTATTCTAGATTGTTACTGAATTGCTTTTTTTTTTTTTTTTACTTTTTGCATCAATACATGAGAATTACAGTGTGGACTAAGGTCTATTTGAAATGCTTCTGTTCAACTTTCACAATTGGAGCTATCAGTCAAACTGATTATACTCTTGGATGTGGCATCACATCTAATAATAAACAACATTTTTTGAGTGACAGAAAAGGTTAGGTTATCTTATATGTGGATTTAACATCACATCCACTTGTTACAAACTTTCCTTCTGACAAGCTGTAAATGAGAATTTTATCACTGATTTATGGTAGGAAATAAAATGCCGTGTGTATTTTTCACAATTAGTCTTTTATCATTTTATTGGCTCCTGAAAGGAGAGGCTGTTTTGTTAGTAAAGATATGAACTACTGAGTTTCTAGTTTAGCACTATGCCAAGCTGGATCTCTATTTTAATTCGTTGTGTGCAATTTGTTGTATGTTTACAGAAGTAAATAATRACAATACCTGTGCTAATCACAGTCCTCTGTAGTGTCAGGGAGAGCAGCAAGCACTGCTTCAACACAAAACTGTGCTGAAATAGCAATGGCTTCAGAGCTTGAACAGAGTAATCTTAACCCTGAGAATAGTTTGGGGTGTGGTGTATAATTCAAAAATTATGAAGTTCAGTGTCAAAACTTAAAGGACATAGTGGCCCCCAGTTATTTTAACATGTAARGACATTAATTCCAGTACCTCAGTGATGCTGGAAAAGGGCAGGGCATGCACAGCCAACCTCAGTGGTTCCCTACCAAGCTTTTCCTTAGCATGGACGAGGCATTTAGAGAAGGCACAGACCTTTTGACCCATGCTGGTTTTGTGCTTTGCCACCAAATTGGGGAGAAGCTGAGCATGTATTTACTGTCACCTGAGTAATTTGAACACATGACTTGTCTCGGAGCAGGGGAACAGTTGGAAATGTAGAAAACATTGGCTGTAATAATGCTCTATTTTTTTTTGCATGTGATCACAAGTGCTTAAATTGAGAGAAGCAGAATTAGTTTTGAAACTGCACTCTTGAACCTCAACCTGTTACTAAGTAATAAYGCATCCTAGGACTTGTTCTTTGATCAAGACCCAGATTGTTTTAGCAAAGCTGTGTTGTTGTGCACATTCTGAAATTAAATAGATCYGCCTGAGCAGCTGAAAAGTGTTGAAGCATGAAAGAGAGACTTTTGACTGAACAGGTAGCAGAAAAGAGAAAATCTGAACCGGGCTGTTGGAYTCTGAAATGGAGCTTGATCATGGGCATTTCAGAGGTGATTTCCTGTACTTCACTATCTGGACRTAAAATATCTATTTATATGGAAATAGTAAAATCTGACAACTTATCTTTTTCCACTGAATGGTTGAAAGGTGTGCAATGCAGCAGTTAGCTGTGCRGAAAAAGCAAACTGTGTATGCTTTCCATAATCTCTTGGAAAGGGATAAGGAGTTTTTTGTCATTCTGAACCTCATACCTTTAGCTGAAAAAGCAATAATACATATTTCTCTCTCACCACTGTTTTTGGTTGATAGTACATGTTGCATTGCCAGATTCTGCCAGATGTATTTATTTGCTCTTTTTTATCTGGCAAAACTCCATTGATTTCAGGGGTGCTTTTTCCCAGAATAAAACTGTGGGACCAAGCAGTGTATCTTGCAGGTTTTAGAACTGCAGTTGTAGACAGGAGCTGAGTACATTCTGTTAGATGTAGAATGCAAATAGCTGCCAAAAATTTACCATGAATCAACTCTRTGTGCTAAATGATGTGTTTGTGGTTTGTGGCGTGTGTGACCCAGAGAGATTGCTGGGTGATAGAAACATAATTTGGGTTTGGTATTTCAGTGTGTGCATTATCCCAGTGATCTGAAAATCTAATGGGAGTGCAGATGTATTTGATATTTACCATTCGGGGCAAAATGTGTTGGTAAAACTAGAGGAGTTAAGAAAAAAYCTTCATTAAAATAATAATTCCTGTGGCTGTGAGGGGCCAGTATAAAACTGTGTCCCTGTCTGGTTTCCTCCCCTGAAGCTCTGACTTACATTTTCTCATTTAATTTCAATGTACCTGGAACACAGAAACTGATGCAGTTTTAATGCACTGGTTAGGGATACATGAGACCAGGTTATGTCTATATTGTAGATATAATGTATATTATATGTATATAATGTCTGTATTGTGTTAGGCCATAGTGTGCTGCTGCTGCAAGTCCCAGTTGTGTCTTGGAAACATTTACTAATGGGCTTTTCCTTGGCTTGCTCTTGAAGGAACCCTGAGCACATCCTGGGAGCTGCTCCTTCCTGAAGAACATTCCTGTTGAAAGGATGCCAAGAACCTCCCCTGCCCTACTCCATAASAGTGGTGAGTCTGAATATTTGCTGTCTGCATTAGCTGTGCATGTTCTGATCACAAAGGTCTTGAGCTCCCTGCTACTCACGTTCTTACATTCTGTGACATGAACAGTTGTTTGAGATCACACACAGATTCTGCTTTTGTACCCAGCTCTCAGACAGAGTCGTCACAGACTGATAACTGATAAAATCACATAGAGGGCTCCCGAGTCCTGTTGAGATTCATCATTGCAGCCCCTCTTTGCTGGGCTGCACTGATACCTTTTTCAGAGGAAACCTACTCAAGATTTTCAGATCTTTCGTAATGAAACATCAATTTGAAACGTTCAACTTTAATCCTGTCTCCATGAGATAGTTTGGTGTCATATCTTTGTGGCCCAGATGTTTCAGGAAACCAGTTGAGTAAATCAATAGGTCATCAAAGCAAGCTGGGAAAATAGAAAAAGTATTACTCTTGCTGGTTTGTAAAAACCAGCCCAGTGTGGTGGAATGTTTTTCAGATCAGATGTGCTCAAAAAATAAATCCTTGGGTGTCACCAATGGAAGATTTCACTGAGGTTCTTCTGCAGGGGTCTCCTGATGGTTATCTGGCCAGATAGAGTTCTCAGTGCTGAACACTAATTTATTTTTTGTGGGGAAAAGATGAAGAGAGCCTTCTCTGTCTGTTGCTGTACAATTGGATATTAAAGTCGTGCTGGGGAATATTCAGTCTTTAATTATTCCTTCTTCTGAGCCAGGAGATTTTGGGACTATGAGCTGTGAATTGCTCTTCTCAGCTTTACCATTTCCTCATGTTCACATACTGAGGTTAAGTTAATAAAATTGTAATAGGTAATTTTTTGTAATAGGTGAAACAGGAAAAATCCCCAAACAGGAAGCAAAGATTGAGCAGAAAGGGAGGTGGAGTGAGAGACTTCCCTGAGAATAATCTGCAAATGCAAGGTTTGGAACRTTTTCTGGCTGTGGTGACACAGGTCAAAGGCAGATGGAAATCAGGGAGAGAAGAAAATGCAGCTTTTCAACAAAGCTGATAGAGTGTGTTATTGGTTCACCCAAAAAGAAAAGAAAACTATAGTCCCCCAAATAGAGTATGACTGAAGGGAGGCCAAATACAAATGCTTTGGACTCAGAAGGTAGGAAGAAATGTTTGCTAACTTCTAGATAGGAACRAGAAAGGAGGATATGGAGAGGAATTAGTCCTAAAACACAGGARAATCTGGGGTGGGAGTTAAAAATATCATGTTGAAAAAGGTGGTAGTTAGCCTTTATACTGAGTGGGCTGAATTTCAAGCTTCATAYCTTCAAAATAATTATTTTTAGATTAATTAATAAGTTTGATCAAAAATTTAATTCTCACGGTTTTTGTTTGTGGGAGAATCACAATCTCTATTGATGTTAGGTGGTTTTATGCTTCACTTTAGCCATCATAAAAAATTAATAAMCAGTTTTTGAAAAACTTCAACTGATAATTCCACTTGTGAGACAGAAGGAGACAGGCAGATTTGAAAAATGCTGGTAAGGGAAATAGATTCTGCTACTTTTTCCTCAGGGAAATAGGAYATCTTTTCATCTTTTTTGTCCTGGAATGAGTAAAACTGGAGAAAAGAAATGTCAGACTCATTGACAAATCCTCCTCTCTCCCCAGGGAAATTACCCAGCGCGGCTTTAGGCATCAGGTAACTTCTCAGACCAAAAGACAGTGCAATGATCCAGTAATGAACACCATTAGCTCTTTTCTCTTCTGCTCTGTTGTTCTGTGTGTAGCTATAACTTTACCAAAATACTTTTGTAGTTGGCAACTTATTCGCAGTCCAAAAGCCAGATTAAAAGGCTGTTTCTCCAAGTCTCTCCAGGCACATCAGCTTGCAGGGAATCCTCCTTCTGTGTGTCACCTGCTGCTATGGCAAAGACAACACCTGGATGTCATAATGTCAGCCTAACATTCCCTTCAGTTGATAGCTCTTCCAGTTTCAAATTAATTACTATAGAAAGCTAACCCATTAAAGAATTTATTTATGAATAATAATGCTAGATTGCCTGATTTGATTGCATCTGGTTTCTGAGAGAAAACTCTTTGACCAATTAAGGTTATCATATTTTCTCATAGTAGAAGTGATTAGACAAAACCTAAAGAGCTGAGAATAGGAAAGTCTTGATTACTGTTGTTATCCCAAGGACAGGCTTTGGGACCAYGTACTTATTTTCAGCCCTAGTACAGCAGCTGAGTTTGAAGTGACCACAAATGAGAAGTTGTTTTTTGTTTTTGCAGATTTAATGGATGCCTGAGAGCTTATGTAATCCAACAGAAAATTTTCTGAATTTTGTAATTAAAAGTGTTTCTCTGCATTTCATCGAGTCTTTAAGTAAACAACGTAACAGATTGAATTGAAAATCAGTGTTCTTTATTTTCTGGATGCGCTGCAGAAATTGAAACAAATGAAAATTAGTTGCATATTGGAAATAAGAAAAAATTGTTGAGATAATTTGTGTGAATGAGATGGAAATCTTTTTTATATGTGTCACCTAAATCTATGCTATTTCTGACCTTGTCTTTATTTGAAAGTAGTGCCAAGGGGTGACTTTAATCTCCTTGTTATCTCTTCTGTTGTCAGTACTAATTAGTCAAAGTTAAAAAAGGATCTTTCATGTGAAATAAAACATGTTGATATATAAGCCTCTTAGGAATATCTTGCTCCTCCTTAAAATCTCATCTTTCTGTTTGTGCAGTCTGACATGTAAATTAATCAGAGAGATTCAGGGCTATTTTTTCAAGTAAAATAGAACCATGTCACCAAGCTATCCACATTTCATTTTTATCTTGTGAACTGCTGAAGGCATGAATAACAACGTTCAAATYATGATCTGTTCCTTGTTTCCTATCTCATTTTCCTACTTGTTGTCTTTGCTTTTGAAATACTCCCATCTGGATTTACATCTAAGAATGACAGATGAGAGAAAATTTCAGCACACTGCAATGTTCTGTCTGTCTGACAGAGGCATCCCACTTGCAGTGATATGGTTTTATTTACATAGCCTTGTCCTCAATGTTTTTTACAATTATTTGACTCAAAATCAAGATCCTGCTTGAAGACAGAACAGCATCTATTAATAAATTCAGGTGAATTTTTGAAGGAATTCTAAAATGATGACAATTGTTTTATAGTCTGTCAGAATGCAGATGAGTTTAAGAATAAATAGTAATTTCTTTTCTGTAACAGTATTATACATTTCAAAGCCTTCCTTATCTTTCCCGGAGTTACATATTGAAAATGKATCTGTTCTAAAAAACTAAATGAAATTTACAGCCTTGAAGAAATTGAAAGTTTTCTGGTTTTAGGATACTCTTTTCACTATTTGTCACTGTACTACGGAATAATCTTTAATAAATTAAAGATTGCAGTATCTTAAGACATTGGAATTTCAGTGTTCTCCATATGTTTGAGTATGAGCTCATATCCATTGAAGGATGAGTTACCTCACACATCTTGGCAGTGCAGATAAATGTATATCAAAGATCAGTCACTGTGCATTAAATAACTAATAGAGAGCATAACATATAAGTAAAGAAATAAACTAAGGGTTATTTTAGGCAAAAATAGTATTAATATTCACAGCATTGTCAAAAGAAATACAACCTGACAATAGCAACAAATAGTGTTTGTTTGCACTTAAATCTCCCCTACAAATGAAAAACTGCTAAAAGGTGAAAACAGTTTTTAAACTTAYGGAAMAATATAATTTCTATTTTTAATTTTYTTCTTTTGTTGTTGGGTTATTTTTTCTTTTAATTTGATCAGACAATTTTTCATCTTTATAAGGTTGACAAAAGGTAGTTTCTAGAATTTTATTGTGCATGCATAGTATTTGGCACACAAGCATATAGATACTGTGCTTTAAAATTTGCCATTCTGAAAAAAATGTTATTGGTGAAAATAATGTTTTTGTGTATTTTAAAATATATTCTGTATAAAGCTTGAAAACAAACTGAAAATGTTAAGTTCTTGCACTGTTCAGGAATTAATACTCATTGTTGCAGAACTTCAATAAACTCAATAGACTCATGACAATGATGATTTTGACTTGCTCATGTTTTTATTGATGCATTAGTGACCATGCTAAAAGCAAGTCTGGAAAGGATTTCCATTCTCCCAGATGAATTGCTGATATTAAATAATTCATGTATTTTATATCTGCTTCAAAAAAGAGAGTGTTTTTCTGAAAGCTATTAAAAGTTAAAATTTATTCTTGGCATAAAGCATAGCTGCAGTCTTTTTGCACCATAAGGAAGCATCTGCTTGTTTTGAAAGTATTTTACCACCTTAACTTTAGGGCACTAACAGTAGTAAAAACCCAAAAATTAAAGTAATGAAGCATAAACATCAATGCATATGAAAGGCAGTAAAAAAGCTGTAACAAGCCTTTTAAATTTTTATTGCAAAAATATGTCCCATTTTCCTTTGTCCTGTGAATGCAAAGCAGGAAACATTTATTTAAGCAAGGCTATGTAAGAGGACGTCAGGACTGGACTGAACAGCAAGTGTGCTTGGCTCCAAACACTTGGGCTCCAAGGTCTATTCCTGTTGGCTGGTTTTATATTCTCCTGGAGAATTCTACTTTTCAATACAGGCACAACTAGAATGGCTTCAACACAACCTTTTTGTGTCCTGTTTTCCCTTTTGTTTCTTGCCATTATTTTTGCTTATGGCTTTTTTTTTTTTTTTTTTTTTTTTTTTTTTTTTTTTTTTTTTTGCTTCAGAATTCAGTCTCATGTCTGTTATTTCTTTCCACAGTAAAAAATCCTCTGAAGCCAGCAGTGGTTAATCAGTTATCTCGTTTCTTAATGTTTTGTGGTTTTCGTTTCAGAAAGGTACTACTGTGAAGAAACTTACTTGTTTGCTCTGTTGTGTATTCTGAGATTCAGAGAAAAAATTCTAACAGAAACCTGCTGGTAAACTGATTTCTTTCTTTAAGCATATCTTAGCAGACTTCTACGTTATTGAAAAATGAAATGGCTTTGGAAAACGTTTTTAAAAATAAATCAGATTTATCTAAGAAAAACCCAACTCAGGTTGAAATGAACCTCTTGAGGTCTTCTAATACAAACCACTTTTCAAAGATAGGTTAATTAGGTCAAATTGATCAGCGCCTTGTCCAGTCAGGTTTGGGTTTCTCCAAGGTCAGAAATTCAACAGCATCTCTGGGTCCCTGTTTCAAATTTTAATTACATTCAGACCTCCAACCAGATCTTTGCACATATCAGGTTCAGCAGAGAACATGACTTGCTGCCTCCTTGGTCATACGTTTTAGGAAGTTATCATCAACATGTCCCAAAACTCAGGGCACCTCCAGGCTTGCTGGTGCCATGTTGCCTTTCCAGCAGATAAAAGGGTGGGTAAAGTACCCAGGAGGAGCTAAGATCTCCAGATGGGAGGTGACTTTCAGGTGTCTGAAGGTTTCAGCAGCTGCTTCTTGCTTCTGAGGCTGAGGGCAGGACACACCCACCACCAGTTGTGCCTTGGTGCTCTGTCCCTAACCCTGACCCAGGAGCTCTTGCTGGCTCATCTCTTCCCCAGGCAGAGCTCCACACATTCCAGCTGCTATCCCACACAGAGGACAATTTCCTGCCTTGCCTTCCTGACCCGTCCTTCCTAAATATCCTGGATTCATCCAGCCCTGTGAGCTGCCCCACCATCTCTGTGGGCACTTATTGTGTTGGTTTGCTTTAAAGCTGATCGATAAGATCAGGATTTCCTTGGAGATACAAGTTTTTTATCTTCAGGGTATATGGCAGGAACTAAAGGTACTCCTAAGCTCWGGAGTCAACAGATCAAAATGTTTCCTTGTTCATATTAGCCTGATTAAAGGGCAGCCAAATCCAACCCGCTTCTGCAAAGCAGTAACTCTTGCATGGACATCCACATGGATTTACCTGACGTTGCAGGAACAGTTAATTAACTTACTTTCTTCTAGGTTCCTCTACATTTCCACTGTCTGGTCTGTCTACAGCACCTGTCACTGTTTTTTAGTTTCACCCCTTCTGCTGTTATTTAGTACTGCTCAGATGATTAACAGCATTATGTTAATGAGCTCCTGCATCAGATCATTGGTTTTCATTGTTGATAGTGGAGCAGATGGCTCGGACTCACAGTTTTACTCTTGGGGTTGCAGGACAGTAAAGGGGAAAAGTGTATTGAAGTTGTGCATCTTCAAAGTTAAAGTAACTTTTTAGACTAGTCACCTTTTCTTTTTAAATTGTTGACCTTTTAGAGAATGGGAGAGGGAAAATTGAGTAACAATAAAAAGAGATAATATCTGGAATCTCTTCAGATTTGGTAGAAGCAATGGATTGAAGGAGATTGTCCGGGCACGACAGAAAGTAGAAAAACTGAGGGACTGGACCAATTTCTCCATCTGTGTGGTGATATTTAAGGATTAAGTAACTAATCTGGCAATTAGAGAGAATGTCCAAACTGCAGGCACTTAGGGTTGCCAAAGGGAAGGCCTGCTCTTTGTGAATTTCCATTTCCTGGATGAGCTGCGATGAGGAGCCTTTGAGTTGGAGTGCCATCTGATACTGCAAAGCAGTGTCAATTCTCTTTATCTGGTAGTGTAATCCCAACTGATTTAATTGTGTAACTACTTATATCCATATAATTTAGTTGTGGTATAACATCCTCCTGATTAGATAATTGCTGTGTCTTGCATGCAGCTCTCTGATCCTCAGATTTCTCTTCCAGTTACCCTTGTRATCCCTGTGTTCTTAYACCATTCTGATTTTTAGTGAACCAKATATTAAAATTATTGGTCCACTTTGTATCCTTTGAGGGAGTGCAAATGTTTATTCTTTGCTTTTACTTTATCCTGTGTGAGGAAACTGTGTGCTTAAKGGCAATAAAGACTTGACTTGGATACCAGATGTGTTTAAAGTTATAATCCAAAATTATACAAAGAGGTGTCTGGAAAGAAGTCACTTTTATTCTGTTTGGCTTAACCTCAGACTGGATCTGATTCCTACTAAATCAAAACTTTTATTGATTTAAAATGTCAAAATCTGCTTTAGGTTTATTTAGCAGATCACCACTATTCTGTATACTTACATTTACAGTTTAGTACACAAAATAAGGAAATATCTGAAAACGTTTTCGAATTAATGTCTAGCACACTTTGAATCTCTTCTGTATGTTGTGGTGATCCTCCATCAGATGGTGCTATTAGAATTTAAGATAATTACTTAGCCTGGCTTGGACTTATGAAACTGTCAGCTCTTCATCCTATTTGTCATTTGCTATTTTAATTTAATTAGCGGAGCTTTATTGGAAGTTTTTTTACTGTTCAGACAGTGAAAAAGCCATGTGTGAACATATGGTAAATGTCAAATTCATTACTCTTTTGAAAATATGCCTCTCAACAACTTTTATTAAATGTTGTGGGTGATCCAATAAGTTTTTACCTTAAGTGTCATGAGTTCTGTGAAATCACCCACTGTTGTTATCCAAATCAAGGATTCCCACAAGCATTCCTGAAAGCCACTTCTGCTSTTCAGAGCCACATGATATTTGGGTATCTAATTTCTAATTTGGATGCTAATCACCGCCAGAGCTTTTTTTGTATTGGCCTATCAGCTGCCTTTTGGGGTGTTTGGTTTTTGTTTCTYCCCCACAGAGAATCACATTTTTTAAGGCACTATATTATTTCCAGGAATATGGTCCTTATTTTTTTTAATAATGTCATCAAACTAGTTCTCTTGTTGTCTTCAAGGTTATTGATGATAAAAGTTTGGCTTGGATGGGCACACAAGTCCTGGAAATGCAGTGAGAAAGAGCTCTGCTTCAAAAATGTTTCCCAAATGGCTGTAAGTACTTAAATATTGGTAGGAGCAGGAATACAGCTGTCAAATTTGACTTTTTACTCTGGGTGAATTCTAAATATTTTTACTTATACAATCCATTGCTCAAATTTGTCYAGTGTAAACAGATAAATCTCCAGCAAACACAATTCTGGCTGAGTCTTATTTATGCAGTTCCYCCACAGCTMCTGAACATTGATGCTATTGCGTGACTGGGAGTCCTGGAAAGCTTGTGGTGTTTCTTTTTCCTTTCTTTTTATATGAATTTTAAGTCCAGCAAATGTTTTTATATTAATCATGATYAGGGCTCTTGATGCAAATACCTTTTTCAAAAAGGGCATGCAATATTTCCATTTCAGCCATCTCTCTGATTTTAAAAAAAAAAATCCAAGGAATAGTTTCTATAAGGTTCTTGAAAATAAATCCATTCTTTAAACTAGTTCTGGCTGGTTCACTCAGCATGGAAGTGGTACTTATCTAACATGGTGAGTTGCTAAACAAAAACCAATTTGACCTTGAAATTGGTAACTAGACCTTGCTCAAAGAAGTTAATCTAGAAATGCTAAAACACATTTCAAAGTTTCTTACTATACAGCTTTGTAATGATTTGCTTTTCCTCTGGTACTTTTTGGCTTGGAAATATTTTTCTTCTTTCTTATCGGAACATAAAGATACAAAAGAAATTACTTCACAAGATGTGAATGTTTATAAGCACATTTTAATTGCATTTGGTATTGCTAGAGATACTAATTACTGTTACAGCCAGACACTAAATAGTGTTGGAGCTTTTGACTGATTTTTCAGTGATTAAAGGGAAAAAAWTCAAAATGTTTCTCCTAATTTATTCTTTATATATGTGTTGTCTTTATTTTTTGTTTTTGTCATTATTCAGTGATATGAATCATGGAAAGTATGGTGATGCTGTAAGCAGCTTTCAGGTCTGTTAGACAGTTCTGAGGAGGTGATTTTTGGAAACATCCACATTATTATGGGGCAGTGAGTGTCTTTAGACCTGGCTGCACTGCACGGCTGCACTGATCTGCTGTAARCAGGAGGATTTAAATGGGTCATTAAAAGGTATTTCTGTGATAGTGCACCACTATCAAAAGAAAATATTTTGATGGTGTTCAGCGCTATCCTTGCTGGGCAAATTAAAATTCTTGTCTAGAGATCAAGAGGTGTAKCTTAGATTAATATCTTGGAGAAGGAAGAGCATATTATCATCTTCCACAGTCTAATGCCTTTATCTGAGCCAGCAGTTCATGATGCTGTGAACTGCTAAATCCAAGTGACCTTTCCCAGTGATATTCACAGCAAGTGGCAAGAATAACAAGTACACACACAAGGCTGCTCTGAAGCTCTCCCTTCTTCCCTGTTTATATTATTAGATTTAATTTGTATTATTACATTATTACACATAATTATATTTAAAGATTTCTTGTAAATWATGGCTGCCACCAATATTACCCCAGTAACAATCTGATGGCTGGTACCTCAGCACTGGATGCAACTTCATTGGAGCTAAAAGAACAGAAAAAAGTCTGTCTTTGTCCTACTATGGGATGATGCCCCTTTACATATTCCTCTGGGATAGGTTCATATTATATTGCCACAGTGAGCACACTCTATTAATACTTTATAAAGTCATTCCCTGGGAAGATATTTTGCAGAATTTCATTCTGCGACTGCTGGTTCAGTTTCATTTGTATTAGTTCATTTCTCTGAGTTCTGGTTCATGTGTTTTTTGCTGCATTCATAATAATCAGAGATAATCCTGAGAACAATTGCCACTGAATCAGCAGGTCTGCCTTTAGGTAAAATCATACAGATTCTCAAAACCCCCTCGCCTTAGCTGAGATTGACTGATATGAATTTATGAATTAGTGGTATAAAATGTTTGTGGGTTTGTTTTTTTTTTTTTTTCCTTACAGTGAATAATAGTTGTATTTAGCTTCTTTGCTTATTTAGATGGAAAAGTGAATTAACAGTGTGAATTTTTAAAATAGGATTAGGTATTGCAGTTTAGTGAATGCTGATATCTATTTCATCCGTGCTCTACTTGTGCTCTTTGCAGGATGAAGCAATTCAGAAATGCTTTATTAATATGACATTGTTTCTGTGCCAGTGTTTGGCAATATCATCAATGATTACTTGGTCTGTCTGGCTTTTATAGGAATTTACATAAAGCAGAAAACTTTATTATTACACTAACCTGAGTAAATTCAATTATTCTGATATTTGTAATCTTGTTTCTGTGCAGGCTTTCTAAACAAAGAGTCTGATACTCTCATGGTTTTAGAGCTAAGATRTCTAGTGAAAATTAAAACCTTGCCAGATGACTTCTATAATAAATTTGTAAAGGCCGTTATTGAAACAATTTCAGCAGGTGATAAACCAGCAGTAATACAGAACACTTGCCAACTGTTAAACTCAAACCTTAGGAATTGCACAGTTACTCCAGTGGCATCTGAAGGAGGAGTGTTGACCACAAAGGTGTATTTTCCTCTAAGCATTCTGCCAAATTGTCTGTGGGTTTGATTGTTGTATCTTATTGCTCTTTTCCATGGGAAATCCCGACAGTTGGAGAGTGAAACCTGATGTAATCCATGGAGTGACAAAGCTGTGATCTCCTGATAGTGCACCAAAACGTGTGTGAAATAAACTCCAAGGCCAAGCACAGTTCTTGGTGCATGCCTGGCTGTGCTAATGCAGAATTTTCCCATTGGAACTGAGAGATGGCTTTATGATCCAAGTTGTGAATTTGCACTCTGGCTTTCAGGCTCAGAACGAAAAGCCATCCTCATTGGTTCCTCTTCTCAGTTTGCCAACACATGTATTAAAGTCAAAGTGCTGAGAGCGCAGCCTGTTGATACTGCTGCAGTAATCTCTTACTATGGGATATTATAACAAAGTGACTTTTATTCACAGACATAAACAAAGCAGTGTTAAGAACTCAAAATCTTATTTTCCATTCCAGTCTGTCCGACTCTTTGACTATTGATGAGCTCTAAGAATCAAAAAATTTGGAATAAATTCCAGTTCCCACTCTCTTTTTCATTCCATAAGAATACTGAAMAAGATTGCCAGCATTTCAGTGTCCATACTTGAGGGAAAAATTACCACAAGGTAGTGGGTTTTTTTAATAAAAAACCCAACACAATCCATTGAACTTCAATAGAATTTTACTTCTTCCAATGTATCTTTGATTATAGTATTTTCTTACATTTTCTCTCCATTTCTGAACTAAAATTTGTATGGATAAACCACTAAAAGTAGGGGTCAGTGCTTATTCAGAATTTAGACTTGGAAAATTCCATAATGTGTTAAATTTTGTAGAATTTTTTGTTTAGGTATTGTAATATTTTGGGAAAAAATGTATAGATGAATATGTAAGTTTCACTAAGCTGTATTTTCAGTCCTTTAAAAAAGGGTTTTACCTTTTGCTATTTAAAGGATTTACTAAAGGATTTACTATTGAAATTTGCCCTTTGTCCATCTGTGCATTGTTGTAAGCTGCACACTTCTGAAAATGCAACACACCCTTGTGACAAACATTTTCTTGAGCTTGCCCAAGGAGTTTGAGTATTGGCTATAGCTGAAGGAAACACTCATGTTTTTAATTGATACGATATTTTGGTATAATTCTGACAGTATGTGCCAGACTCTATAGCCACATAAAATGTAATGCTCTTATGTTTTTTTTTTAACTCCTGCAATTCCCTGTAAACTTTTCTGTATTGTTAATGAAGAAGATTGTAACTTATATGTAAGTATCTTTCAGACAAAAAGTATTCTCTGGGTTGTGCTTAATTTGCAAGAAATCTTCTCTGCCCTGTGCTGACAGACTTTTCTATTTATCAAGACAGTCTGGCAGGGGTGACCCATCAGTACAAGAACTGGTCACATTCACTTTTTGCTGAATATCTCAGAGTGTCACTTCAGCCAAGCTGGGACAAATCCCTTAGGAAATAAAGACAGCTACCATAAAAATCTGCATGGAAATAAATTTTTGTTTTGATACTGAGATGGTTCTGAGATCATCTGACCTTCTTGTTTCAGAATTTGTCACTTGTTTGAGAAGTGTCATATTGTTAAWGCCTCATGTGCTGAAATGGTGGCAAAATGGGAAATGCAGGAGTGCAGCTCAGTCAGTCCCTGGCAAGWGCTGCAGGKGGTGACTGGAATAGMGGTGKCAGTGGCTGCAGGGTGTGTTGGGTSGSCAATATAAACAATGTCTGAGCTCTGTTAGGCTGAATTCRGACTCCACGGAGGGGAAAGGAACATGGAACTTTAAAATGGGTGATTTCTGAGCAAAGTGTTTGATAGTATTGAGGTTTCAAACAGTAAAAATCCTATGACTCTCAAGCGTACACTGCTTTTTGGTTCATTTCCTCCCCCACTCTGGTACCAGCTGTTTCTTTTAATTTTATTTTCCTTTGGTCTATTGACCTTGTTAACACGAAATAAAGCCTTTSTAACTTTTCTTGAAATTTTTGAAAAATTATTCAAAGAAAATGAGACTGGAGCCTAAAAACCTTTGGTTTTCCCTTTAAAAAGGCAWACACCTTTATGTGTTATCATTGATCTAGTAAGAAGTCATTAAGCTTTCAAGTATTCCTTATCTGCATAACATATTCTAGAAATAAAAGCTTTATTGGTAAATTGCAATTAGACTTTTCTGTTTTAAAGTTGACTAAAAGAAATTTGCTCTGTATTGGAGGTGAAGATAAATGAAGGCAGGTAGACTGCATTAATGGCAGTTCGGGGTTTTGTGAAGGTATTTTTCTGTGAAAATGTACTTTGGACAATGAGTGAGATCCATAGATTTTGTCAGTGGCACTTTACTGTGGTGTGGGTTTGTTAATCTAATCCAGGTGAGCTGGTTGTGTCTGGCCCTGGGGTGGAGTGCAGGATGGTGGACGGATGCCAAGTGTCCAGAGCTGCTGCTGTCTGTCCTACTGAGCTCTGAATTGGAGAGAAGAGGATGGATGAAGGCAGAAAAACTCTGGCACAATGACAAAACTGAGACTGAAAGTGTCCATCTGCCCTGATGAAGACACAAAGCAGTAAGTGTATCTTTTCTGGATGAATCAGATATTATAGAGAATTTAATAAAAGTTGATAGCATAAGCASAAGTATGAACTGAGTCCAATATAAGAGCAATGATCAGTTAAAATTGCTTCCATGTTGAAGGACAGTGAAATGTGAAGTGCATGGTTTAGCTTTATGTTCACACAGAGTGCACAGCTGTACCCTGGAGAGGTACAAACCTGGCAGGGATTTCAAGCTGATAGACCACAGAAAGCCTGCAAGATGTGAGTTGGAAAGAAGKGTGGCCTGCGTGCTGGCTTTTTAATAACTGCGTGAATATTTACTTTAGTTTGAATTCTTTCTTCATTTGGACTCACAGAAACTTGGTGTTGTGATGAGGATTGCTCACTCACTTGCTACTGGAAAGGGAGAGTTGTTTGGCACAGCTGTTCCCAGGCTGTGGCAGGGTATTTATCCTTACAGAATTTCAGTTTGGTTTGGGAATTTGGATATGAATTGAGAGTAAAGTGTCAAATMCAGGAAGCTCTTCTGGGAGTTTACTAAAATAACAGTTTAAGAAAAGATCAATCTTATCTGTATATGCTGGTAAAAATTCTGTGCAGACAAACCAAAGTCTGGGTTTGYAAAGGACAACATGATTCCATTATCAAATAAATCACAGAGTTTACGAATCTTTTTACTGCACTACTAGAAGTTATTTACTGAATGATCATGAGATACAGATGGTATTTCACTCATAGACCTCACCTGAACAGGTCAAATACTTCAGTACATAACTACAGCACAAAACAAGAAAATGTGAATGTCAAATCTCATAGTTCATTGGTATTTCACTTACAAATAGAGCTTATATTTGAGTTTATATTTGCTTCAAGATTAATACTTCTTGGTATCTGTATAGTTTATAAATAAATATGCAATTGTGCTTTCATTCAGAAGAATTCCACAATTGTGGTATGAACCCAGTCAGGGTCACTGTTGGTTTGATGCTGTCATGAATGGCTCTGTTCCCTTACCAGGGTTTGTCAAGGAAGCGCAGAGGAATGCACTAAACAGTGGGATAAAATTCAAACCCATTCATTAAAAAACACCCCAATCCTGGCATCAGGAATGTTGTTGAGGTAAAGTCTCATGATTCAGCAAAACTCCCTTCATGCTAAGTACAGAAGAACTAACAAAAAGAAATGCCTTCAGTGAGTACATAAAGTTCCAGTATTTCTCTTAAGGTGTTATGGAAATTAGTTACYATTGGAGTTTCATATCCATGACTTCAGTTACCACACTGGGATGGATTATAGTAATTCAGGGACTGTTGCATCCAGGGTTTCAGCTGTTGTCATCCTGTGCAGGATATTGTCACTCTGCTTGGTTTATTTAAAGTCTAGTAAGATGATATAAATTTCTTTCTATATGAGAGTTTGCTTTGGTTCATACTTGTGGACCATGCAGTACAGCGTTGCTCTACATTTTTGGCATCTGAGCTTTATTAGTATCTCAAAAAGTCAGGGTGGCCACTGGTATTTGTGAGTCCTCTGCATGAAGTCTGGAACCTCAAACAGGAGCCTTGAAAAGGATCAGTGTGTTTTCCTTTCATGATGGGACAGAAAGACTCACTACTTCAGAGTGGCAGAGGTAGCAATTAAAATAGTCTAGATCAGCAATGATGATATTCATGGCCTGGGAGATTTTCAGCTGCATGCTGGAGGTCAGATCCACAAAGGACTAAAATCATCCCAKCAGTGTAAGGAAATGCTGTGGGAGGCCAAAGGAGCATTATGTACCACTCTGCTTTGACTTGCTRTGTGCTTGCTGCCATTTAAGACACCAGCCCAAATGTTTTATGAACATTGTTTGATGCTCACTTAAAATAATCTGCAGATCATGCAAAACTATACCAGGACTTGCTAGCAGCAATGTATCTYGATTCACATTTGTATAAAGAAATATTTCAGTTTGTGCCAGTTTGCCATTAATGGGTGAAACAAAAGAATAATGCTTAGTAATAAAGCAGAATGAAATGGATTTATGAACCTCCACTAGTAAATTTTAGGGTGACTCCTCTGACTTCCCATGAATTGTATTCAGTGAGGTATATGCAAATAGTCAATATTTCTGGTGAAGCAGGAAGGTTTACTGATCTAGATCTTTGTAGATTTTGAYAAACTGTCCCTAAAAAAATAAAAATAAAAATGTAAGAATCCTCCAATAAGCCCATCAGTTTTTAAAGCATGAATTGCTTAGCTTTCACATTTCAAAGCAACTCTTAATTTGAAACTGTTGTTTTATTATGCAACATACTGAAATACTAAAAATTGATCACATTCAGAGAGGACATTAGTTTGGTACTGGTGATTTTGATATGTTTGAAAAACTAATGAACTGGGAAGCRATGACTTTATGTTCAAAATTATTTTTGAGTACCCTGTCATGTAAAAACARCTTTAATTTTGTTTTACATCCATTGCTTCTCAAAGAAGGTAAAAAATTCTTGCATAACCATTTCTCAGGATATTCACCATATCAGGAAACAGATCATCTTGTTACTGGTGAAGAAAACCTGTAAGTTTTCCTCTAATATTTATAGAGTATTTAATATAATGCAAATAGTGAAATATATAGTGCAAGTGAAATCACTTCTTTCAAAGAGCCAGTTTATCAGACATTTAATATCTAATACACATCTTTATTAGGAACATGTGATTATTTTAACATAAATGTGTTTGTAAAATATTCATATATTTGTATTTTAACTGTTATTAAATAACCAATAAGACAGAGAAAGAAATATTCAAAGCAGTGACTGCGTGTGCAAAAATGCRTGTGCTGCTCTTTCAGTCTCACAGCTGAGACTGGAGCATTTCCTGATTCTTGGTCCTGTGAATTGCCAGGGATGTGAATGTGGGTGTGTGATCCATTTGAGTAGATATCACAGTGGAGTATGTCTTCAGGAGGGGCAGCACTTTGAAACAGATGCTTATAGATAAATGCTATTCCACTTCAGGTATTCCTGAGAGTACTCCTCATGCAATTATAAACCCAGTTTCACAAAGCAGTCAAAAGGTTTTTATTTTTACCTTTCCCAGCATTATTTTGATCACATAATGCAGCACAGACTAGACTAGACACTAATTACRAGTGCACGCTTGACTTTCCATGGAGCTCCTTATCATCTGATCAACTAAAACCTTTTCTCCCTGGGCATCTGGTCCCAAGAGTGAGAAAACCTTTTGTTTTTCTGACTCAAAATACAGCCAATTCATTTCTAGGCTGTCTGTTCTGTTAATAAACCACCAGGATAGACATTATTTCATTCTTCATGGATGAAGAAGCACACTTCTGTGAGGCAACAGATGAATGAGGAATGGAGAACAGAACTAGAACAGACAATCCTGGCAGTATGCAGCAGGAAAGAGTGATCTGTGCTGTTAGTGTGGACTTGAGTGGAAGAGTTCTTAAAAATGTTCTTTTYACAGAAATCAAATTATATCAAAAAATGTTGGTTGAATCTACAGCAAGCAGACTTTGCAAGCCAGTTCTGTCTCTGACCTGCAGAACTGCCATGAAAGAAGCATTCACAGTTTTATTTTCACAGAGTCCACTGTCATTAGAGAACTTGCTTTTTCTTTCCATCTTCCCCATATTACTTTCTGTGTCTGATTTTTTCTATGTATTTTTCCTTTTTTTTTACTTGTACTGATTATCAGCATTTTCTTTTGTCCATGTAGCAGCAATTTAATCTGCCCATTTCTGAGGAAAACCCACAAATTTGAAAGAAGCAACCCAAGCAGACTATATAATGCAAGTATCAGATTGATTRTAGAATATTTCAGCCTAGCATGTCAGGATATTGTGGTGGCTAACAGTACCTTAAAATGAAATAACAGAGAATAATGAATGAACTATGACTCAATGAATTCTAGAAGAAAAAATATTGACGCTTGAGAGATAATACAGTGATGCTCAAATGTCATATGTGTCATAAAACCGCTGAAAAATGAGAAGCTTTGACATAAAGCTCTAAAAAAATTCTGTAAGACGATAGTTTTGGTTGCTTTTTTTGACTCTTCCTTCATTGGAAGAGAAGGAGACTTAAATAAGAAATTACATTTGTCATAAGAAATGTAAACATAAGCCTGCAGTTTTCTTTAAAAACCCAAAACACAAACCGTGTGGGTGCAAATTACTGAGGCAGGCTTTGTATTTAATTTACACAGTAATTATGGCTGACAGGTCCCTTTTCTCATTTACTTTCCTGATGGTTCTCCTTTGTGTCTCCCTATCTGCCTCTCTTTTTCCAGTAAATTTGAATTTTTGTGGGAAATGGAGACAATAAGCAAGAATCCTGTTGCTGAATTAAGCATCATTAGGTGTGACTGTTGTGGCAGCTTCTTGCAGAAGATTCCAGTTAGCATTGTATAAATATTAAATGATAATCAAGGTCAGGTATAGACTGTCAGGCCTACAGCTGTAATAAATGCAGAGGATCAGAAAATTGCTTCATAACAGAAAGATATATGGCCTTGTTCCAARCCCAAATTCACACCACCAGCAAATTAGAAGAGGGTATTTCAAGAGCATTTGCAATAGGCCTCAGTTATTGAATGCAAAGGGAAATGTTTGCAATGATCTCGTTATTTTTCTGTTTATTCTGATTTGATAATATGCACAATACTCTGTTAACATCTATACTACTTCTAAACTTTTCTGATGTTTTTTTTCCCCCTAAAAGTTTGCAGTTTCCTTTTTCTATGTTAGACAACTTTTATTTCTTATATAGTGAAACAATTTTTTTTTTGTGGAAACAGAGGATTCTGAGCCACAAGGGCCACTAAAGATGAATCTTTGGTCACAACAAGCAAATTCTGATCTAGTGAATGTAATTTTTTAACAAGTTGTTGGTCTTCCTGTGTCTGAAGCATTGTGTGGGAGTTATGAAGATGAACCCTGTCTACATCTGAAGAAATTAATTTACCAGGCTCAGTGAACTTGATGGAATTAGTCTGAAGTGAGGGAAAATAATTGCAAATAGTTTTAAGTCCAAGCATCAGTGATTCAAAGACTGGAAAATATCTTAGGAGGAAGTATAAAAAGGACATTGGAGACAGAAGCTGCTTTTCCAAACGGATTAAAATTGAGTTCTCAGCTATTGGTGTGAGTGTAATGTTACTCTTCTGATAGTCGAAGTCTCAGGCTCATCAAACCAGTTTCTGTCTCAGGGCTATGCCCCTTACAGACCCTGCAGCAGGTACCAAGGTAAACAAATTCTACCTGATTACAAATGTACTGTGGCAAAAGAGGGAACTGTATGTCAACAAAGTGAAATGCAGCTATTTTTGAAGGTTATTTGTACATTTTTCTCTTTATTTTCTCCACAAAATTAATTTTAATTTGCATGTCTGATGACATATATCTAGATCACATATATCTATATGTCTGATCACATATATCTAGAATAGTCATCCACAAGCTACAAACAGAAAGTAGAAGGTACCTTCAGTTGACAGGCAGGAACACTGCTGTGCAAAAACCCTTAACTTCTCTGCTGACTTGTGCATTAGAGAGAAAATGACTGTAAATTTGCTCCACTGACACTGTTGAATGAACTGAGTCTTCGTGTCAAGAATCATGAGCCAGCATTCAAGTTATGCTCAAGGTCAATTCATTTACATTTGGTAATTAAAAAAAGGCATATTGAAATGCTGTGAATCTTGAGGAGGATGTATGAAAGCTCATTTATCAGGCTATTATGACGAATATTTTATGCTATTAATGACTTTCCTTCAGACATGATTATGCACTCGTCCTTCATATCCTCTTAAATTTCTCTACCTTGTAAGTTTGACTCTTATGAAAAACACTGCTTAAAATTCCATGGTCAACAACATGCGGAGATTCAGTTCTCTGGTGTTCCCATAGGCATTTTACTTATAATGCATCATTATTTAATCTCTTACATAAGCTTAGGTTAGATGATCCAAGTGTTTCTTTTTAGTATTTTATTCAGTTAACTATATTCAAAGATTTAGGAACAAAAAGAATATCTTTTCCCCTTCCCTTTTTACAAGGATACACAATGGAACATGGGGCTGAAATATAATTTTCTGCACCTTTTTATTTTAAAATCTTCTCCTCTACTGAYACATATGAGCTATGTGGGGAAAGGGATCACAGTTTGCACTTAGAGCAAGCTTAAAGTGCTCTGACAGTGAGTGGATATTTGTCCTTTCCCTAAACTTTGAAGTCTCAGTGGTTRTACTGCTCATCATGACCACGTTCTTTTAAAAGAAGTAGGTTATTAGAATATGTTCATATTTTTGGAGTTCACAGACAGCAAAGAAATATCTCTGCTGTAGTCCAGACCCTCCATGTTTCTTGAGCAGTCTGTAGGGTGACTTCAGGGGTGCTCTTACCTCACTGGAAGGACCAGTTTCCTGTGCTAAGAACTTCCCTGTATCATGGTATGAAAAATTTAATTCTCATACTCAAAAAATTAGTTCTGAAAATTCTTTGCTGAGTTGTTGGGAGGAAACTGAGTTTTGAGTTTGGAGCATTGGAACCCTAACAGGGACAAAGTGGCATTTAGAACCTGATGAGGGCAAGTCCATTCATGCTGGTAGTTTCTTTCTCCAGGAACAAAGGTCTGGTCATCAGCCCTGGCCTGCCAAAGCCAGCAGCCTCTTTCAGCTGATTCTGGAACCAAGCACTGGCACCTCACAGTCAGGAACARAGCAATGGCAAGGGATGAGCAGGTCACCACCCTTCTGTCTCCTTTTCACACGCTGTCCCAAATCCAGCTTTATTCACTCTCTGCATGTGTATGGGAAGAGCAGTGGCTCAGGTTTGGGGGTTCTTTCCCCTTAACCCAGAACAGTCTCTGGGTGTGCACAGTTTTAGTTGAAATGATTATTTTAAAGGGATATTTACAGTGGTTTTTAAAAACTCCTGGTCAAATTACTCAACTGTTCAACTGAAGCTTGTCCCAGACCAGCTTGCTTTCTTAACAACAAATTCTACAAACATTAAAATGTTATATTTTTCAGTAAGGAATCCCTTTACTGCAGAGTTTGCATTATGCAAACACGCTGGCAGCCAATACAGCACTGTGGGTAGGCAGGGGAAGATCAGAAAGGCTATTTTCAGAAAAAGAAATGAATCTCAGGACCTTCCACCTAGCATTTGGCTTTAGAATGAAAGTTGACTTGCAAAGACAGGAATGAACTCCAGAAAGCTGAAGCAAATTACTAAAACGCCAATGCATCTGTAATCCATTTCTCATAAAAAGACTTATCAGTGTCTCAGCAATTGTAGTGGTGTTTAGGATTGTTCCCTCCTCTAAATTGTGTAGGGGTGATTTCTCTCTCTTAATRATCTAAAAATTACTTGAATGATTATGACTGTTGCCTGTGCAACTCTGGGCCAGTTTCCACACAAAGGGTGATGTACCCCAATTTTATCTGTACCATTGCAGTACTGTTAAGGAGATGGTTAATAAAGGGTTGCCAAAAACCTGGAAGTATTTTGAATATCACAGGTGGATTTTGAGTCAGCAACACCCCGCTGAAAATGTTAATGGATACAGTTAAATTTGTTTGAAAAACATTTACATAATCAGATGGCTGCATCTTTGCTTGCTTTGTGCATCTGTGTGCTAAATTGTTTAAAATAAGCTGTGCAGCTCAAGATTTCTGAGGATGTGTAGTCCTTATAATTTTTACAATAGAGCTAGAAATATTTTTGCCTGAATACAATTAAACAATGCTGTCTGTGTCATTCCTTTTTTCCCTTCCACAGATAGATTGTTTGCAAATCAGTTTCAGCTGTGTTTGACAAAATTTGAAAGTCTCAAAAGTATTAAGCATCACAGTTATGTCCCAGCAGCACCATGGGGTGCAAGAAAGTATTTACTTGATGTGGCAGYAACCAAAAGACAGCAGGTGATGGATATGAATTTTGCCAAGCCTGGCAGCTTACAACTATGATTAGCAGCAGGTAATTCTTGCATAACTTCAGAAAATGCCCACGGGTAATGGATAAGTTGAATCTCCCATCCATGAAGATAAGCTTCAGCTGGTGCTCATGCATAACCAGAGAAGTGGTGTCTCACTGTAGGTTTGGATTCTGTGGGGACTGAGAAAACATGAGTTTGGGATGTGGCTTCCCCACAACCCAGTTAAATACACTGTCAGCCCCAGGACACCCCATGTTTGGTTCTGCAGCAGCAGTTTCATTTTCATTTTTCTGAGCTTTATCTCTCTTATGTTTTCCTTGAGAWTCCTTTTTCTACCTGTGCTCCCCTTCACTGATATCTCATTTCACAGCTTCCCTCATCCCGTTAAGTTATGCTGTTTGATGTTTCAAAAATACCCAGAGTCCAACAAAAGGATGAGTGGGAAGTAAAAGGGAATAAATACGTCAGTTCAACTTCTTTTTATCTCAGTTGTTTGTCCTGGGTACTGCAGGACAYCCAGCCTAGAATCACAGAAAGCTATGCAAGCCCAGATTGGGGCAATTGTGAACATATCTGTATTTTAGACTTAGGTGATGATCATAGCTGATTAATATGTATACAGCAAAACAGATRAGGCATGAACATCATGCAGAGAGAATCCCATTCAATCATTAATAATGGTGGCTTAATCATGCCTGACCATGTTAGTGCTGGAAGCAGACTGAAGGCATTAAAGGGGTTCTTAGTAGGTCAGCTTGCATATCTTCTCTAAATCTTTGSCAGGGGTGGAAACACACAGGGAATGTTTGTGTAATACAAAATCTATTTTTTTAAACCACCACTTAATTATTTTTCAAACATAAATCTAAARGCTTTGTCACTACACTATGGATAAATGGTTTTGTGCCAGGGAATATAATTTTATTTTAAAATGTAAATGAAATGTTTAYCATGGAGGATCAGAGAAAATCTGGTCTGGGAAAGTATAGAAACAACCAGTAGGTTGTATTTGCTTGGGAGGTTCCTGTTCTCTTCGGAGGCTGGCTTTTGACGGTATGAGAACTGACCTTAATTCACTCTTGTGATATTAAACTGTTTTTAACTAAGTTTCATTTATATGGAATAAGGAATTAGTATCTTCCTTCCTCTACACATCATTCAAGATAAAATGGAATCCAGTTATTTTGCAGCATAACAAATGTTCTAAATATATCACTTAGTGGCAGGTGTTACAACATCCTTTATCACCTGAATTACTTCAGCTGTTCTCAGATGCTGCTCCCAGCAAGAAGACAGAAAAGGAATCTCTTACTGTAGGTGAGTATTTTTACTTGACCAATGCCCAGATGTTGGATCTGAACTCACAATGTGGGCCTGAAATAACTTCTTTTGTTATTTGATTTCCTAAACCTAACTCTGGTGATATTCTGCTTTCATGTAAACATTGACTGAAGACGCTGAACTAAAGTAGCTTTCATAGGAATTCTGTACCCTGCTTCATCATTCTTATCAAGTTTCACTGGAGAACATAACAGATGTTCTGGTTTCAGATGACATTGTATCTTTTCAGTCTCCAAAAACCTGATAAAAATCCATAGGTGTCCAGGCTTCACTTCTTTTATTGCTTGCCTTTTTTTTTTTTTTTNAATTTTTTTTATGAGGGAAAATTCAGTATCTTACTCAAAAAATGAGAAGTAACTTTTTACAATAACTGCCCTTAGAAATGTAATTCAAGTAGGAAAGTTTGGCAGTACARCAGCTCCAATGAAAGAAAAGAAAGAAGATTCAATCCCCAGAGGAAGAAATGGAGACATTTCACTGAACTGGATCCAACAATGTGTTGGTGTTGCTCTTCCCAGGTGTTGTTGTGTTTRTATTATGGGATAGTTTGTGCAGGCATCAAGGAATAAAAGTGCCACAAAACTCCATAACTCAGGGCTTCAGCTGATATAATTTTTAGCTCTGCAGGGAGGAGAACACTTCAAGGCCAGGTTGGATGGGGCTCTGAGCAGCCTGCTCTAGTGGAAGGTGTCCTGCCCTTGGCAGGGGGGTTGGAATGAGATGATATTTAAGGTYCCTTCCAGCCCAAGCCATTCTATGATTCTGTGATAATTTGCTKCTTTTTGAAAGCTGCAATTATAAAATGCTACACAAATGCTGTCGAAAGCAATCTGTAGGAACTGAATTCTCAGCAATTTCTTGAGTAAATCACAGTACATACTAGTTTTGTAGTTTATGGTTTAATAGGACTTTCAAGATGTTTCAGTTCTCAGTCTAATATATTCTGTAATCAAAACAAAAGCYTTTTTTGTGTTCTTTATCTGATTACCATTGTTTTAAAATGTATTTTCCATGAAATTCCCTAGACTTAGACAATACTCAAGTTTTCTTATTGCAGTGGTTATCCAGTGCTTTATGGCAAAGCTTTCCAAGTCACAACGGGGCAGGCTGGCACTCAACTCCCACTAGCATAATGCCATTCACATTTCTGAAATCTCCTCATTAATGTTTTATCTCCTCTTGTAATATTTTGTTTCTCTAACTATATGGAGGTTGTGACTCATTGTGTAGTTTTTCTTTCAGAAGAGTAATTTCTTCTGTTTTGTGTTTGCAAGAAKAATACATTTGTTTTATCTTCATGATATTAATGAAAGACTGGAAGATAACTTGCAATTGTTTTCAGTCATTTGAAGCAAACAACAGTTTTTGAAATAAATGTGAAACAATATTTTTGGCGATATTTTAGACTGTTTTACTCAACTCTGAAAATGTATGTGGCCATTTAATAGGATAAATGTCAGAGCTTTAGAGCTCCTCATAATGTGTGTTACAAAATTCCACTGCTAATASTGCATTTCTGTTGGAAAAGCATCCTTTCTCCAGGGAAGATATGAAGGTTAATTTCTAAGAGCATTTTTCATGTTTATAGCATAACAACATCTTAATTATAATATGTTATAATTAACATGCTCAGAATGATTCAAATCTTTTATTTGGGTATATTTCTGTCTTAGGGCTTTTTTTGGACTGCTGATTTGCTGTTCTTTATGAGGGCTCGTAATTGCTGTCTGAATTAGCTGCCTTGGTTTATGACCTTACAGTGCATCATGGCAGTTCATGTGAGAGAYAGAAATAGGTATCCAAATTACCAGTGTTCAGGGTCCATTCCCATGATTTTACTCAAAGTGTAGACTGAAAAGATCTTTTAATGCTGTATAATYATCACTGTAATTGTTACAGAGTTCTGTGGTATTCATTCACCCTGTTCAATGCGCTTCATGTTTTCCTTAAGAAACAAGGGAATGAAAAATCCCAAAGTATAAGGTGCATTAATGTGACATTACCTGCTRTCTTTTCATGTGGAATATTGTAATCCATTTTTATTTGGTTCCCAGTTTGGGGTGCTTAAATATACCCAAGTGACTGACTGAGTTTTAAACTCTGTTGGAGTCACATTTCCCATATAATCTTTTTGACCAGCTTTGATCCTAGAGAGCTTTGATGAAGCTACTAATTAGTTTTTTGATTCATCTTTATTTAGGAAAGAGAGATTTATTATAGTAGCACCCRCTTGTGCCACTGATAATTAAAAGACTGTCAGCATTTTCATTATATAACTCGTAGTGCAGGAGAGAATCCCTCCCCATCTGACACTCTGGATTATTTGTGAATGACTATGGCACTCTGAAGAACTTGCCACTTAGGCTAAAATTGACTGAAAACAGCATTTCCATGAGCCATTCCAGCCATCACTGCTGTGAGATAACAGCCTCTCACTCTTCTCTCTTGGTAAAAAACCAGAACAAACTGAAAAATCAGGACCAGACCCTCTATATTTGAATTTGTGGTGGGGGGGTGGGGGGGGTGGGGGGTGTTGTGTTTTTTTTTTTAATTAGGAAAACAAGCTCTGCTGCAGAGAAATTTTTAAAAAAGCAACAAAAGAAATTCCCCATTTTTAGAAATTCAGCCTTGTGTATCTTCTTCATAAACCTATAGAAATAACCTTCATAAACAAATAGAAATAATCTACTGTTGCATTGAAAAGAATTTTTAAACCCTGACAGTTTTGTCAGTAGCTGGACTCCACATTCCTCATTTGTGGCACATGATCTGCTGWCAGTATCTTATATATCTGCTTTTTAAAGTCTGATTTTCCAAAATACACCGTTTGGTCAGCCTAAAATGTAAGTGCAGTTAATCTGCATTCTGTTTAGGGTTGCAGCTGACTATTTCCATGTGTGGAAGAACTCAGTTCACACAGGGTAGGTGATTCTCCACAAGGTTCAAATCCACACATTTATCACATTGCATTATAAAGGAAAACATTTACAGATTATCTAAAATTATCAGCAATTCTGATTTTGCAGCAATCTGCAAAATTGGACTTTGACCTTGGAGAATGAAAAGCTTCCTTTCTGTAATGAGATATTTTGGTATCTTTCTGTGCCTTCCTAAAAGCCCAAGGTGAATCCATGTCTCCTCATGTGACTTASTCCAGACACAGCTCTCAGAGTTGCAGGCAAGGCTCTAGTATACTCCTTTGAAAATTTATGTATGTTTTATAACAAGGAGGTAGAGCACACTTACAGACAATATAAATTTTACTGCATAACAATAATTCAGTTTCTTTTCTTTTAAAGAGTCTTGAAGTAATACATTATTTTTACTTGGCTGTCAGTGCTTTTTACATTTATAAAAGTGAGATGGCAGGGGAGGAAATGGGATTGTATTAGACCTCTACTTGCATTTATGCATTTGTGAAATACCATATGTATGGTTTATAAATTCTGTTAAATCAAGTTCCTACCACTTATCGCAAMATAAATTTATTTTTTATATCTAGTCTCATTGACTTTTTTTAAATGGACTCCTTCCCATTCTTCATTTATTTTATCATTTTCTCTATTGATAAATCTGCTGTCAGAATAGTAGCTTCTCATCAACTTTCCCCATCYTGTAAATTATTTTTTTAATAAGCAGCTTTTAATGATCATCTTTAATGGAAATAAAATACCAATGTTTTATAATTGGGAAAAGAAAAGAAAAGAAAARAAGCAGGCACAGTGTGTTCTGGCACAGTGCTTCAGCTCTGGAGATCTTGGCCTTTGGAGGGCCATGGCAGCTCTTGTGTTGAGAGTTCTAGAAAAACAGAACACACTCATGTCAGTGCTTTTCAGAAGGGAGAGAGGGAGAGGCCTTTGCCTTTGGACAAGTAAATTGAAATTGTGAGCTACTCCATTTTCTCAATTGTCTTTGACCTGGAAGTTGTGTTTTTGGCTGAGCCACATCAGCTCTTGGCAAGCCCTTGCATTTCAGCATAAGAGAGAAAATTGTCTTTCAAATATTTCCCCAGTCCTCCCATCTCCCAGAAAGCAAGCAGGCTCTAGTGGATTGTTATGGGCATGTTTATCGATATAGACTTTTAAATCAAAGTATGACATTAATATGTTCTGGAATAACTGTTTTCTTACATTGTAAATATGGTACACTAACAAAAGACAATTAGTATTTTCACATTTTTTGAAAAAGTAAAATGCAATTAAAACCACACATGCATTTGCAGTTGCCCAGTACAAAGAAAAATTACCATTTTAATGCAATGTGGCTATTAAATTCAGAGGAGACAGGAGATGACATGCACAGGAGTCACTTGGGGGAAGTAACGTGTTACAGGCTTGGTGGATTTTAATGTTGTTACTTTTCTTGTTAAAATCCCCTGCTACCASTTGGCTGGGCTTAATTAATGGTTTTGAATTTTGCTGAACTTCAAAGACTGGGAGGTGCTTTCAGATCTGATATGTAAAAATGAGAAATGATGTTGGAAGTTATTCTCAATCAGATAGAACACACACTTACTGTCTTATTATTGTAGTGCAATATATCATCAAAGAACAGATAAACAAACCTCTTCTGATTAGTTTCCACCTCATTTATCTACTTTGTACAAATTAACTATTGTCCTTGACATCTAGAGGTGAAACAGTCAAATTCAAGTACTTACAGGCAATAATAATGATATTCTGTGTATATAAACCCTTTCCTGATTTTGCACATCACAAATACTTTTTTRCATAAGTGGTTTTACTATGTGTGAAATAGTTCATAATCCCTCTCTTCTTTCTCCTCGCTTCTTGTAGTTTATTGTCTTAGGATAGGAATATACACATGACTTAAGCTACAAAATTGCTTTTGTACAGTAATGAGCTACTTGTGGCCAGAATAAAACACTGGCTAGTCAGGCAAGGCCAYATTACCCACTAATGGGGTGCAGTGAGGGCATATTCCATCCAGTTTAAACGATCAGCAGGTATTTTTGGTGGATGAGATGTAATTACTCCRAAAGGGACAGAAAGCCATGCCTGTGGGATATATGATAATTGTATATTGGTGGCTCCARCCTKATGTTTCATGTMTTCACTGTGKTTGTGTCACCAGCTCTGTGTCACARYTGATGCAGAGTGCCCAGCACCCCTCACACACCACATTATCTCACCTGCCTCCTCCCAGCAGTGCTCTATCTCCAGGACCTTTCCCAAGGTCTCTCATTTTTGGAGTAAGATTTTTGGGGTGCCTCCCTTATGGCCATTAAAGATTGAATTTCCAACTGGTGTTAAAACTTCTTTTAAACAAATGCTTATACTGAAATTCATTATATTTATCCATCCTCTGCTTAATGAATTTAGGTGTATGTTTCTATGCCAAAATARTTACAATGCCCATGATTTCATAACTTATGTGGTGCATTTTTGGAAATATTGCCATTTCTGACTCATWAGACAGTATTGCGAAAAAAGAACAGGCATTGCTTTGTGTTAGCCAGCAATTCCAAGGAAAATATCATATAYTGAAGTGCAGTCCAGAGGAATGAAACTGCTTCTTTTGCCCTGAGTGGGAAGTGGCAAATGCAGATTTCAAAGAAATGCTGCCAGCACTGACCCAGAATTGTCAAAGTGGATCCTTGAAATACAGGGGTCTGAAGGGGCTGCACTATGAGTTGGAGATTCATAATCAGGTGTATTTTGGCTTGTACACATTGAGCAAGAGCAGTCACTTTAATTAGCATGTGAGTCAGAGGATTTAGACAAATCTAGGATTAGTGTCTTGTGTTAAAACTTGTAGGCTATTGCAAAAATCTTATTTTTGCCAAAATTCTCTTTTGGYAGTAAAGTGTAATGAMCAGGTAGRGGTAGGATGWTTCTTTTGCATATWCKGTACAACTTCAGAATATAATTTATKCTTCATTTTATTGTGGCTTGGAGTATGTGTACATGCACCTGCCTACATTGTGCAGGAAACCAGTACTTCCTTTTAGTAGTGAAGAAACTCCTTGAAAAAAAGTATATTTTAGAGATCTAATTCTCCTTCAAAGTTATTAGGCCTTTTAAAATTAATTAAATGTAAGTTAAATCGAAGATGTTACTTATCGCAATTTCCTTCACTGTATTTGCCTGTGAAGGGAGATTTGGTTTCACARGAATTGGTGATTTGTATGCTGTTATCTGGACTCGTTTGTGGGCAGGTTTTTTCCTGTGAGTATTGTCTAATCCTTTCTCTGATAGCCATGGGTGTGGGAAATGGCAGCTGGATGGATGTAGGGGTGGTACCCGGGGCGATGCTCTGCCCCAGCCCAGGCAGGGCTCTGGGGCTGTGGTCAGTCTGTACGAGTTCCTCACTGTCCCCCTCTCCTCACACSTGTTCCCTGCTTTAGTGCAAGTCCTGTCCACACAGCACAGCTCCTTTGGGAGCTGTTCACCTCCCCTGGCTGCCCTGGGGCTGTCCATGGGCTGCAGTGGGGTGTCTGCTCCACCGTGGTGTCCCCACAGGCTGCAGGGGATCCCTGCTCCAGCCTCTGGAGCACTTTGTCCACCCCTTCTCCCACCTTGGCGCTCCGTGTCTCAGCTCCTCACTCTGCTCCTCACACTGCTCCTCACACTTCCCCTCACTGCTGGCCAGTTTTGCCCTTCCTCACTCACATTCCCGCCATCCCTCTTCCTCAGTGTGTTGTATTTAAATGTACTTTTAGGGAAGATTGAGCACAGATTGACTATGGGCATTCAACCAAGTGATTGATGCTCGCTATAAATTGCTTTCCACTTTATTTCCTCTCACAGATTCTTGACAGTAGTTTAGCACTCACTTGCATTTCTCTTGAGTGGTAAAAAAAGCAGAAAAACAAAAAAGAAGAGAGGGGAAAGAAAAAGAAAAGGAAAAGTACTACATGAAAAGTCCAGCTGCTGTCACATTTCTTCTCTGTATGTGTAGTTCCTGRGAATGGGATGCAGGGCTGGACCTGTGCGGATGGGACTTTTGGGAGTCATTCTGGGAAAAGCTTCTGGAACTCCACAATGCCTTGTATATGACTGACTTTCCTAAATGTTGCATGAAAAACTTTTCACTAGATGGGGATGCTGGTGGTGATTTGCTAACAAAGCCAGCATTCTGCAAAGATGAAGTCATCTCTTCCCTGGGGCTCTGTTCCTCCTGCAGCCTCCCAGGGGTGCRCAGAGAGGAGACTGAGACATGGTGTTTGTTATTAACATATTTTCCCTCTGCTGCTAAATTAGGTTTTACTTTCATTGATGTGAAAGAAAGCCAGACTGACCTCTCTGTTCTCAAGTTGTTCTCAGGAAGCAGAGGTGAGAGCATGGTGAGCAGACTGCAGTGACATCTGAAAGGACAGCAATGAAAGTCAGAACAGAAGGTTGGTAAAAACTCAYCAAAGCTTTTCCTACTGGTCCATTTGTGTGTATTGAAATACTGACCACTCACCTTTAAAGCAGCAGATGTGTTAATAAATATTTTGTCATAGCAGTCTGATTTCAGAAAACTTTTGTAATTGCAACAGATGATGAAGGGTCTAGAGTTTTTTTTTAGTATATTTCTGGTAAATGTTGCTAGGAAAAGCTTGGTTAGGAAAGTCAAATGAGCAGTGACATACCTGACACAGCAAACTGGCAAAACTCCTATGGCCATTAGCTGAGAGAGTGAAAGGAAACAGCTCCTACATATTTATGAGGAATAACAAATACCTGTTTGGCTGGCCATAGTCTTTCACGGCCTGTTGCTTTATTTTGTAATTACAGCCTGTCCTAATCTGGTAACCTGTAGGACAGACAGCCCTTGACAGCCTGAGCAGGCCTCCTGACTGTCCTGGGAATGGACTGGAACAAGGGCTACCTTGTGTCACTTTGGCAAAGGAAGTCCCCAGCCAGTGCCAGGAACTGGACCAACACATTCTGGAACAAATCCTGTTCAAACCTCAGGAAGGACAAGCCTGACCCCACTTCTCTGTTAATTGACAGGAGGAGGCTTCAAATGAAGAAAACAAACTACTAATACAAATTTTTTATAAGCCTTTGTTTCCATTTCTTCTGAAGTAGAGATCTGTGATAAAAAGGTTCAGAACCCCAGTCATGTTGATACCTTTATCTCAAGAAATGCTTTTTACAGGCTATCAAAGATTATCAAATAAACACATGACCTTGACATTGATTCAGTGATTTAGGAATGCAGTAGATCTTTTCTTCCACTACATGGAAGGGCTCTCAAGAGAAATGAAAAATTGAACTGTATCTTCAACCCACTTGGGCTAAGATATAAATATAGTAAACCTTGTAGGAGAGGCTTTTGAACACAGGTTTTCAGCACTTCAGAATCTGTCAATGTCAAGGTCAAGTTTGAAATCTTGATTTTGCTCKGAGGTTTGACATCATTCTACAGCTTTTCTAAGCAGAAGCAGCAGTTCTGCAGAATTCCAAAGAAAAAGGATGCTGTGGGCCATCTGATCCCTTCCCTTACCATTTCTGCAGAGTTTAAAATACATTGATCTTGACACCTGAAGTCTTGGAGACTGAGGTCTGGCACTGGGCTCTTGGGCAGAGGCTGTGCATGGATTTCTCTCTCTGATAGTGGCTGTATTGACTCTACCTTCTACATCAAGTACTTACACTGATCATGTGCATCCTGAAGTTATTAAGGCTGGATTCAAGGTAAATTTTATAATCTTAGATAGCAGATTAAAAAAAGTATTTTTCTTTGTTGGGTTTGAGTTTTGTACTTCTGAATGGTCAGATCTCTGTGCACACACTCAATTTGTTGTGCTATGAAGGCTGCAACAAAAGTTCTTCAGCACCTAATTCTTACCCCATGAGCTAYGGAATTCCTGAAAGGTCTAGCAGAGGTTTTGGTATTTCACAGGTTATCAGCTTAGATGGTTTATGTTTCTCCATGATGATAATAGATAAGCAGACTCTGAATTGTCTTCCAAAACAGTTTTGATTTTGATTGCCTAAAATCCTTAKTGAGTATGGAGAGCAAAGGTTTTCAGCTCTTGGCCTTATGAACAGCTTTTACAGAAACAGCAACAAGTAAGTGAGGGTTATTCAGGTTTTTTTCTTCCCTTCTTCTAATTTTGAAATGAACCTCACAGTTCTGTTTCTATGTCTGCATTTTCTCTTCTGTCTTCCTCTTTATATGTAGTAGTAAAAATGGAATATTGGTTCAATTTAAGCAACTTAATTGTTAATTGTCTATTATTCGTACTTTTTATTATGAAGATAGTATGAAATTTTCTGAAATGGTAAGAGGTTTATATCCACCATTGTTTTTCTTTCTGAAAAGCTGTTCTAAATTCAACTAGCAGTGTTTTTTGTGTCATATTGCTTCCTATTTGGCTGCATTATGTGTAGAGGGGTCAAAATACATGCTTTGATTTATGTGGCAATGTAAAGAACAGCTACAAATGCCATGAGGCAGAAAGTTTGAGTCTGTCCAATTGCTAAGTGTTTCTCTGTGAAAAATGACTCCTTGTTCTTTGGATCACAGARATTGTACAATTACAATTTTAATCAATCCAACACAAGATTCATTGGTTCTTACTGTGCAGAGCACATAGTCACAGTCCAATAAATCTGCTCCTGATGTGCAGATCCAGACTCCCGGAGCCCCCAGAGACTGTGTACAAATGACAGGCATGACTGCCTTTCCTGTGCATTTGCACAGTGTCAGGTGTAAGGAAGGTGTGCTGATACTGCTCTGACTTCCAATGTGGCATTTGATGGCTTGCATTTGAATGATTAGAAATGATCTGCTTGACTTGGTGGAAGCAGGAGGTGTTACTTATTCCTTTGTCTAGATTTTTRTTTTCTGAAAGTGAGAATTTGATGCTCTGAGATTTTTTTTTTTTTTTTKKTWGYGGGTTAGCTTTGGGTGAGTAAGATCTTCATTTTCCAAGAKCTGATAAGCATTGCAATAACAATTAAATAGGGTATAAGTCAGGGAAAAGTTTTTCACACAGAGGGTGGTTGGGCACTGAACAGGCTCTCCAGAGCAGTGGTCACAGCTCCAAGCCTGCCTTAACTCAAGAAATTCTCATGCAGCACAGGTCCTTTTGGATTCARTGCCCAAATATCTTCTGACTGTCCTTTTACTATTTAATTTTTTACTACTTGAGGAAGTAAGAAATAATTTAGAAGTTACTGCAAAAAATATAGACTGAAAAAGGCATCTAGAAAATTCAGAAGCTATCAAGCATTTATCTGTCTTTTAACATGATTGTTAATTTAAAACAAACTAGCAAACAAGAAGCCATCATTTATGATTGAACAACATATGAAGTTTTGTTAACATCTTTCTTTGTAACTTTAGAGAAGTTACAGTAAAAGAGAATGAAAAAAAAGTAATTTTGAAGATATTTTGGTAGGTTATTTTCTGTAAATTTATAGATCTTTCTAGGGATGATACTACAAATGTTATTTGTGGAGGCTTTGCTTTGCAAACATATGACATTATAATGATAAGGAACCTAAAAAACTGGGGTTTTATTTAAGTAAATAATGTTTTGTCTATACAGCAATCTATAGTAGCTCAACTTGAGAAACAGTACYGTGCTTACATCCAAACATTGCCTTCCACAGTTTGGGCAGATTATTTACATCTTCTGCTGAGGAGCAGCAGCTTTCTTTGGTGCTGGTCTATTGGTGCAATGTTTCCACAATATTTTTTTATATTCATAGTAAATGCAAAATATTTTCACAGCTCTGCTCTTGCCATGTTTACACTCGTGAATTTGTTTTCTTCAAATATGGGAGTGGTGGTAGACAGTACATATTGGCCGTGGTGCTTGAGAGAACATAAAGAAGTATTTAAACCCTGAAGGAACAGACCCAGTATTAATCTGAAGTCATATTTCACTTTGCAGTTTGCTTTCCAGCCCACATTCGCTGCTCCTGTGCACTGCTGATATTCTGCCTGCTGGCAGAGACTTCTGGACAGAGTCCAGGGAAACAAAGCCTCCAAACAAGAAAGCAAGGTTTTAGCATCAGGATGATTTATTCTGAGGAACCTTTCATATACTCTATCAAAAAGGAGGTAGGATTAGTTACTAAATAAATTGTTTATGACTCTGCTGCATAATAAATGTCTTTCTCCTCTGACTCGTTTACTCAAGCCTKGGTGTAACCTGGTCATGTTATCACTGAGCAACATTTTGCGAAGAGCTCAGCCTYGTCAGGCAGCCAGGCTTGAAGGAGGGAAGCAAACCCTTGCAGTGGGAAGGAGACACTGAGAGCCAGGGATTGCAGWGTCCAAACTCCACCTCTGAGTGAGGAAACTCAGTTTCATGGGCCATGGARACAGCAGAACTTCACGGCAATGCTCTAAGGATTAGGTGGTTTTGGAGATTGGAAGTGCCGTGAGAGCTGAGAATTCAGGCTTTAGATTACACCCCAGGAGCCCAGTGCAGGGGGCTTTCCAGTGCTCTCAAACATCTYTGGAGTGCAATTCTTCCCTGAAGCCCAGCACTTATCCAGTTACCTTCTACCAGGCAAATGTTACCAGTGATGTAATCTGCCTATCTTTGTAGAAACTGTAGAACACAAATAGCTTTTTCAGGCCTGAAAACTCATTTCATGATTTATTTCATATTCCAAATGCAAAATGGCAGGGGAGACTAGCATTGTTTTCTGACAGATTGTCAAGCCTGAGGCCAGTGTGCATGTCTGGCTTTACTGAATTCAAAATCAGTATTCCTTTTAGAGGAGGATGGCTGACTGAATTCCTGCTAGACTGGTTTCTTTTTAGAAATGTTCTGTTCTCCTGTGTTGTGATTTAGTTTGTCTTTTCCTTCATATCAGGCGGTGACAAGTCCTTGGGGTGGCCTCAGCTCAGAATTCCAGGAAAGTCATGTAGATAACATGGCACATAAAAATTCACTGAAGCATGTTCAGCTTTTCTATGCGGTTATGTTTCCACGTGTGCTGCTCTCAAATTTCAAATATCCCTTTCTCCTTGTAAACTGTCAAGAAAGACAGGGGAGAGTAACGTGCTCTGAGCAAATTCAGTGCACAGGCTTCATTTCTGGGGAGTCTGAGGCCATGTRCATGATTTGAGCTGAGAACACTTTAGGATTTTGAGGGTTCTGRAAAATGGGGCCCTTTGCTGGAGGATGCACCAAGCTTCTCCAAATGGTGGGAGGACATTGTAGCTGTTAAAGAGAATTCCATTGTGCCAAAGTTGGTGTASATTTCTTTCAATAAGAACAGAGCAAAGTTTTCTACCAAATAATACAGGTGTTTTGCTGTTACATCATATTTTGGTGTGTTCATTAAACTTGGAGTTATGTGTTTAAAGTAACTTGATTTCCCTCCTTTCCTCATTATGATAGCGTAGTGTTTTGTTTTTTCAGAGTTTTATTAGTGGGGTAGGAATACCATTCATGACAATTCTTTCACTTTACCTTTTCTCTTCATGCAACTCRTAATACTCCAAATGATGTGCTGGGCTGTGGCTCAGTAGTGACAGGACAGGAACAGTGCTAAAAATGAGAAAAGCTCTAGTTTAGCTGGGTTGTCATAGCACTTTTCTGTAAGGATGCAGATGGAACTACTGAAAAGAACAAGAATTTCCTCTACAGACTTTAGCATCTGGAGGCACACAGGTGTATCTTGGCAGCCAGTCCATTAGTCTTTAGCTACTTTGGTCATGCCTGATTTACAGTGCCAGTCCAGCAAATAACAGAGGAGAGGAGCTGAAGCAGTGTGGTTGAATTTTCTATATTGAACACAGTCACCTGTGATGGCTTCTGTTGTCTGAAAAGGCTCTAGGAGGTAGACCAGGCTGAAACAAAACTTCAGGAGCTAAAATACTGCATGAAACATTTGGAGCATGAATCCATGCTCTCTTGATTTCAGTTATTAGCTGAATCAATAATTTTCCTTTCATTTTTCCTCCCCCATCCTTCCTTTATATAACTACCCCTACCTGCTCAATAGCTGACATAATACCTTTATCCCTCTTTGTTTGCATTAAAAAATGCAGTGTCTAGGACAWGACAACACGTGCCTTTGACCTTGCAGTGCTGACCTTATCAGGAGTGTTTCATAACCTCTCCCACTGAAGAAGGTAMGGTTGACTAAACTGGATCTGTCTCGAGCCATTGGGCATTCATCCACAATGCTAAAGCCAATTTCAGTGAGGTCACTTTTTCACACAGCGAAACTATAATAGTTTTTGTCTCCTACTGTCTGATTTATTCTTCTGGCAAGGACTGCTGTTTCCCTGAAACTGAGGAGGCAGGTTTTATTTTTTTAATTYTTTTCCCCCTAGACAGGAAAGCAATATTTATTTTTAAAAGCACATGTTTTTATTTATAACACTTCACCACATCTCAGTTGTGAAATTACTTCACAATTTTCCCTTTGATCTGCCTGCATTTTACGTTCCTGCAGGATTTGCATTGTGAACTCTACCCTGTTGCTATACATACAATGCAAAGTATTTAAATACTTTGCTCCTTTATGGAGATAATTATAAGCTCTATTTCTTGAACAATGAAAGCAAGACAAATGCTTAAGTCTTCACATTTCAGTTGTAATAAAGCAGATGTAAAATGAGTTCCAAGGGATTAAACACCCTGGATGTACTTTGAATTGTCCCATTAAACACCTTGTCCCAGAGAGCATTGTAATTACCACATCCATTTGATAGTTTCTCATTAATTACACTGCCACTAATGCTTAGTATCCTATGCATTCTCTTCTTTCCTTGGAGTTCTCAGAATGAACTAAAAGATGTAGAATATAAATATGTGTGTGCACTAGAGAGGTTATTTGGGCCATACTCACACTAAGGTTAAAATGGATGTGTAGCCCCACACTGGTCTGSATGGGTTTGCCCCGGTGACAGTGGCTTAAGGGAATTTTATGTCAGAGAAGTGTTTCTGCAGTCTCAGACAATGACTTGGCACCATGTCTGTGCTGTTTAAATCAGCCAGGGGTATTTCCAATGGACTGGAGGATGAGGAATCAGAGCAGTGGTTAGGCTCACGTGGGTGCTGTTCAAATAACTACATCAGACTGATGATGTAGGCACCTGCAGCTGTAATTATTGTATTGAAGGTCCAACTGCAAATACACAGCTAAGCAAGAATGATCCATTATTGCATGTAAGATTAAAAATATTGCAGTTTTTCCTTATCAAATGGTAACTGTATTTCTCAGAATGTGGATACCTACTTAGKCTTGGGGCAGCCAGTCTCTTTTCAATATAACCTCTTGAATCTTTTCATTTTGGTCATCCACAGTCATGCACACAAACTCACCCTGAGCAATCACCCCGTGTCAAGAGATCTACATTTCCCAAGCCTGTGAACCTTGGRTCAAGTATGCCCACAGGGTTAATGCAAAATTAAAATATAATTCCAGTTTATTCATTGAATTGATGTGACATTGAATTGATTGTGGGAAAAGAGAGACTGTTAATTTTAACCTGACCAACAGATAGCAATAGAGCAGACAAAATTGCAGACATGTCATCAAGGTACACAAGGATGCTATCAATTAATTTCTTTTACTTGATTACTGTACTTTTCTAATTAARATAGAATCATGCAATTGGAATAGATTAAAACATCAACTTGTGTTCTAGAATAATCTTCTCACTTCCATGAACCCATCATCAGCTGAAAAAGGAGGGAGATGTATTGGTGTGATGTGGTAAAATGATAYAGTTCTTGCTTATGGTCACACCTTTCTGCAGATACCATCTCAATTTAGTAAAGGAATTATATTGTTCTGATATCAGGGTAGCTCCCTTGGCTGACTTGTAGTGTAAGTCACCGTGACCTGTGGATTCATCACTCCTCCTGAGCCTTCTCCAGTCATAGGAGGACTCTCAACTGCAACCGGTATCAAGTTCCCCTTTCATCTGTCATTCAGGAGGAATGGGTTTCTAAAGCTGACACAAAGAAAGGGAWGAAACATCTTATTAAACCACAGAATTATGTGGAAATTGTTGAAATGCCTCACAAGATTTGCATGGAACACAGCAACCTTCAAAACATTGATGATGAGGGCTGCAGCAATAATAGTGAATTGGCACAGATCTTCATTAGCTTTCAGTGGAGGAATTATTTTTCAGGATATTCTATTCCTGCTGTCATGTCTGGATTTCCACAGCTGTGTTGGTATTTGGTGCTGTAGCAGCATCTGTCTTTAGGGCACAAATGTTCCCAGATTTATAAAGGCATTGGTTTAGAGCCACGGTAGAATTTTTCTTATCTTGCAGAAATGAATCTCAGTCTTTCATCACTGTGTTATAACTTTCTCTAGGGTAGTGTTTCCAGCATTGCAATTCTAAACTATAGCTCTTTCTTAGTAAGAGATTCCTCCAAGCACAGATTCCCATTATTTTAAGCACATTATGCCTCCAGAGGAGAATTCCTGAACCCAACCACAAACTTATCACTCTTTTTCCCCCTTTTTTTTTTTTTTTTTTNAAGAGATTCCTCCAAGCACAGATTCCCATTATTTTAAGCACATTATGCCTCCAGAGGAGAATTCCTGAACCCAACCACAAACTTATCACTCTTTTCCCCCCCTTTTTTTTTTTTTCCAAAATAAGAGCTATTTCTTGGGTTACTTTGACAGTGCACTTACATAATGCAGCTACCAGCACAAGATTCCCAGCTTGCTCTTTAGAGACACATTTATATCAAAGAACACGCAYAACTGATAAGACCAGCAGCAATATATGAAAAATGTGAATAAAAGTTAATGCAGCTGGCTGTTTTTCCTCCACTCAGACATTTAATATCCATGTGAATTTCTCCCTCTTGCCTTTCCAATCCAAGGGGCTTCATTGACATATATTCTTACTGTATTAATTACTTCGGTCCACTTGATAACTGCATCTCAGGGGGAAATCATGCAAATAAACAGCCAGTCGAGACAGAAGAGAGTTAGTACATAAACCAGATAAATGAGTGGGGAATATGTCTTCAGTCAGAGAAAGCAGTAGTTTTGGACAAGCACATCTTGCCATTTTTCTTTGTAGTGTTTGGTGTTCCAGCACTTGGGCAGGCCTGACAAATATGACAGCAAAACAAGATTTGTGATTGGGATACCAAGTAATTACACTGTATAAATGCAGCAGCAATAATGCACTCTTTGTTTCAATGTATGAAATTCTGTCTGGGATCCGGAGGTGTCAAGGAACACAACCACCAAGACAGATGTTAATACAGAACAAACACTGGTAACTGCAGAGTACAAATCTGGCATTGGTGCTGAGATTTACTGTGCTTGTTTTTTAATTTTAGTGAATAAATGGCTTTCAACCCAAATAGAATCTGTTTCTGAATTTTAGCAGAACTCTCCGTAGACTAGATTTTTCAGGGCATGTGAACATGATGCATTTCCARGCTTAATGACTTCTGAGCCCCAGAAAGCCCTAATGTTCTGCATTTATCAGAGTGAACTGAATGCTGCCCTGCTTTTATTCCTATTTAACTGCCATTGTCAGATATGCTCAGCAGAGTTGGGCATTAAAATAAGGTTAGATTAAAAAACCCACAGGATTAAAAAAATAATAATCAGATAAAATTTTTGTAGTTTTCTGGGTTYAGTCAATTCAGTTGTTTCAGAGGAGATCTGTTAGGACAGTTTAGACTCACATGTGCATTAACAATTCTCTYCCTGAAGTAAATCAGGCTGTGCTTRGAGAARGCTCTTYCAGCCCTGCCTGCAGGTTGTGGTGYTGCAGCCACCTTTGTGAATTTATTTACAAGCCAGTTCTAGTGAATCCAGAGCACTGATGCCACAATGTAGACCTCTGATAGAACAGGCTGCATCACATCCACTTTTTGCAATTATACATATATATATATATACACACACACCCACAGAAGGATCTGAGACAGTGTAAGGTGAAGGAGTTGATGAGGTGCAGAAAGCTTTTGCTTTACAGATTACATTAAACCTACAGCTATCAGTCCTTTTCCAAAGAAGATAATTTTTCTAAATAATTCTCTTCTTGTTCAAGAAGGGTTAAATTATCAGGATAGTGTGCAGGAAATTAGGCATGTGACATCTGTTAAAAAGTAATACTGTGCTCAATTTGTAGTGGGCATTTACCACCTGGTTCAAGAGAGTTCAGTTTTTGAACCTGAAAGTAAAATAAAGTGAAGTTTTTCAGCTGACATGGGGAAGTTAGAACCAGGGACCATGGATTCGCAAAACTGCCTGGAAATCTGCTGTATTTTATTTGYCTTGTAGTCACTTTCCTCAAAAAATGACCATTTTTTCCCAGCAGCATGTTAGAGTACAGCTGGTCTGTAAACCCAGAACAACCCCATTTCTGATGAGAAATAAAGAATGCAGCAGGACACAAGGTAGGGCATGTGTTGGAGGAATTGCTTTGCTGTATTTTCCATCACAGGCAGGATGAGAAAGGAAGGAGCCCATGAAACCAAAGAATGGGTACAGCTTCTCTTTACCACTTCCAATATTGATTGGAACCCATCCTATGATGCTGTCTCAAGAGTTTCACATCTCCTCCTATGAAAAGTTCCTGCCTCTTCCATTAGAATTTGGCCACAAAACCATTCCATGAGCTCTGTGGCATGGCCAGCAGGKATGGAGGTCAAGGCTTTTAGGGTTTCAGTCTCTATGGGGTTTCACAAGTGAGCTCATCATGAGTTATCAGGTGACCCCACTGCCAGCAGTGTTTTACCCAGGGATGGTTTTAATTTWCTGTATATATAGAATATATGTACATATGCTATACAAAATGTTGTTATAGCATATGTACAGATGTGAACTTAAAAACTTGGAGAAGAATCACCCTAAGTGCTTGCATTTTTTTTCATTATTTAAGCAGATATTTTTTTTAATAAGGAAAGAGACCATCTTCAGGGAAAAAGAATATTCCTGGATTGCAAAAAATCTCATGCTCAGAAAAACCTGAACTTTTTCAGCTGAGTGTACCTTATRTATATATCTAAACCCAAGCAACTAGAAAACGTGGACAGCTACTCCCAAGGAAAAAATTATACACTTCACATAAAATAAAAATTATGCTGGTAAATGTGACCAGTATAAGCAAACACTCCAGATACACAAARGCACAAGGTTAAAAAATCATAGATATTATCTGATTTAATTTTTCAGGTTTTATTCATTTAGTTCTGGTCTTCAGTTTGAGCGTATTGGTTGCTGCAGATGCATAGATTTTTCCATTTCCCTTACACTTCTTCAATTTCCCTTGATTTTTTGGTCTAATTATCTAGTAGATTACACTTTATAGCCATATTGATATTGAGTATTTATAAAGATGAGTTTACCCACTCTGGTCTGTAAATTTGAATTGGTCTCTGTGGGCTGTGTGCCAGCAGCACCCATTAGTTAGAGGATATTCATGTTTTTGGTAGTTACAGTAGGGACAGGATGACCAGCCTCTTCCCCTCAATCCTTTATTTCTGACCAAACCTTGCCTGCAGCAGCAGCAATTTGATAATGGTCGTCATGAAACTACTACAGAACTCATTACTCTGGGCAAATTGCTTTGTGTGGTATAATGTACTGGGCTGGACTCTAAGGGGACATGAACCCCAAACAGTGCTTAATACAGACTGTAAAATATTTAGAGCCTGATACATTAGTTTTAAAATGCTTACAAAGGTTACATTTTATCCAAAAAGAGAAAAAGAAAATTCTGTTCCCATTAAGTCAGTGATTTAATAGAGTTTTCAGTACAATGCATTTACTCCATGATAATCAATTACCTCAGGCAAATTAAAATATAAATTAGGTTKTCTTGGAGAAAAGGAAGCTCTAAATCAGTTCGTTCTGGCTGCACATAAATACAAATTTTATAGTTATGGTTTCCTAATGTCAAAACCAACACATCATGACAGAAAGGTATTTTTAGCTACTGTGATTCTTAATGCATCAACAGTATTGATTGCATTATTGTCAAAGCTGGGATCATCAAAATATATAACCTTTAAAATGTTCCTGCATTTCTTCATTATATACATCAGGAACACATGAATGGTTTGAGCAGCAAGCATTGCATTTCCACTCAGCAAAACACTCAGAAAAGCTCAGGAGGCTTTTTTTGGCTTTCCTTTTCCTACTGGYCAAATACATTGAATTGGAATTTTCATTTCTATTCAGAACTAGAGATGATAACTGTATTCAAATTAAATATTGCAACTGATAAATGAGCTACTAAATACCATTGTACATTGTCTTAATTAATACTGCATCATATTGACTCATACCAAAATATATAGGGGAGAAAAAGGGTGATTTATTCTGAAAGCTGTATGGTGCTGCTGGATACACCAATATCAGCTGTATTTTTGTATGGTTTCTGGGTAACTTATAATAGTTAAGAGGAAACTTGCTGGAAATACTTCAAGGGGACAAAATTACATGTCAGTACTGTGGCTGGCAGTGTTACTCCCCTTCTCTCTTTGGCTTGTCTGTAGGGTCAGAAGCAGACCTGTCTGGATGGAGGAGTGGTATTTGGGATAACATGGCTTTGCACTAGGTGAGATCATGGATTATACAGAATTTTGCTGCACTTGTAGTTTTCAGCCATCTTCCATCACTTTTGTCTGCAATATKTTACAAATCCATGTGAGGTAGGAGACAGGGCTAAGAACAGAGAGATCATTAAATCCTGATCATTCTGTCACAAATTAGGAACAGCGGCTGTGTGGGCAAAGCAGCTTGTGGTGCAAAGATCATCTGAGACCTGCGGTGGGGAGAGCAATGTCCAGGTGCAGTTACTGCGTCACCTGTGGTCAGTTCTCCTGCCTGAGTTAAGGACAAAGCTATTTGGAATCTCCGGGGGTTTATTGAACAGCACCACGGCCACACGTACCTGGGAAGGTGAACTGAAGCCTTCAGGCTGCTGATGGCTGGAGCTGCTGGGGGAACGGGCTCAAGCTCATTGGGAACAGCCTGCCTTGGGCTGTGCATCTCCCGTTGTGCAGTGCTGGATCATGCACAGCGCTGCAGAATGCCAAAATSCCTCAGGATGGGTTTGGGAGCAGCAGGATGTGCCCACCCTGGGCCCAGGGACAGCCAGGCTGCTCCTGTGTCACACAAAGCAGGACAGTGCTGTCACCTGGCCTTACTGTGAGTCTCAGACCCCGCTCTGGGCTTTGTGTGCAATGGTAGCTTTTCATCCACTGCACAATTTAATTGCTTTTACAATTGATTTTTTCTCCTCCCATCTTGTGCTTGGCTACAATAGGAAGAAGATATGTTTTAAAATACCTTTTGGAACTGTATGGCCATTTTTAAAAAGGACTTTTTTTTTTTTTTTTTTTTTTTTTTTTTTTTTTTTTTTTTTTTTTTTTTTTTTTTTTTTTTTACTGCGCTGTGTGGCTTCATGTTTTTGAAGACGATAAATTATGGCCAGGAGTGAAAAAAATCAATTTTGCAGATTTGTTGATGTAACAAAGATCCCTTGTATTCTACAGGAAGAATTGATTCTTGAAATCAGAGTTAGATATTTTAAGCTTGCACTCCTGAGGCTTGTAAACTCTTGTGTTATTTAATTTTTGTGTATGAATGTTTTGTTGGGAACTTCTTAGATCATAAATAAAATCAACATCATGTGGCAGGAGGCAAAGGTTTCTCTTATGAGAAATGCTTTCTTTCTGACATCCAATACAGCACAGCTGAGTGAGTCTTGAAAAGAAATTCAAACATAAAAGCCCCACCATGAACCAGAGCTGCTCTGTGAGTAATTCTGTGATATTTTGATTCCATATCAGATGAACCAGAGATTGTGTCAGTGTAGTTCAAAAAGAATTGTGTTTGGTTTTAGGAGTTGTAGTACTATGGTCTCCATTCTATGTTTTCTGTAGTATTTACTATTTGATACAGATCTTTTCTTAGTTCTTWATTGTACCTGATATTAAAATATTATTTTTAGATTTAAATTAAAGGTTTCAATAATATTGCATCAAGGCCATATTTTAAACATAGTAATTATTGACTGACATAAATATAAGCACTGAATTATTGTGAATAGTTATTTAAAGTGTGCAAAATAATGACAATCGTCCAAAAGCTTTCCATCAAAAAGTTAAAAAATATATTTCCAAGTACAAAAAATTAATTTTTTTCCTAGTGAATTCTAGGAACTTGAATGTTCTAAACAGAGGTTCTCAGAGGAAATTAGGCTAAGCTGGTCCCCAGATCTTGAGAAGTTCCTCTTGAGGATTCCTGAAGCAGTGAATGAAGGAGATATACTTCTAGACTTCAGTCTGCAGTTTGGTTAGTGTTCTGTTTGTGGGATCTTAGCAGATCAGAACCTAAGACATGGAGAATGAAGGCAATTGTAACAAATAAAAGGCCTTGAGTGGTACATTTCCATATTATAGACAGAATTAATTTTTTRTCATCTTTAGTAAAACCATCTAATTTATGTGTATTAAATGCAGTATTTCAATATAATCTAGAGGCTTATGGCACCTGATAATCACCACAGGAGGAAACATCCACACCATTGGTGGGAATTTGGCAGTGACAGATGCTGATGTAAGACCAAGTTTGCGCCTTGTCTGTGCCTGAAGAGATGGTGCAGGAGCTGTTTGGCTTTGGTCACAGCTGTTGGAAGGTGTGGTGAAGTTGTGAGGATGCTGCCACACCCTGCTGTGCCCCTGGCTGGGGAAAGTCACGGGGCATGGGAGCAGCAGGTGGAGCAGCAGCTGAAACAAATAACCCCATCACCAGATTGAGATTGGCAGCACCCCTGGGACCAGAGGGTATAAAAGGAGCGTGTGCTGGCTGAGGAGGGTTTRAAGGAGAGGGCTTGTGCTGGGAGATGTTCACCAGAAACGGTAAGTCATTTCAGAGTTATTTGATATTTTACTAAAGTAGAGCAGTGTTCTGAGAGGAGTGATGTGTTTGGGGTGGGATAGTCCTCTGTCCTAAAGAGGAGCTGAGGCTGAGCCTGCTGGGGGTGTTGCTTTGTCTGCTCCTGGCAGGGGACGTGCTGGGTCCCCTGTGGTGTCACTGCTCAGTCTCCCCAAATGGGGGGTGGACAGCCAGAGGAGTGGAGCTCTTGCTGTTGGTCTGGTGCTGGGTACCCACATAAGAAAGCAAGTGGTGATTTCTCTTCTAAAAAACTGGTGTTCTCTTGAGACAGCTACAGAAAGGTCAGCTTTAAATGGGCAGAAATATTTCTGTGGTGAGAAATGTTTTTGTGTCTTGTGTGCTGGTGAGCAGTGATGCTGGGAAAGCAGCACAGGCAGAGGCAGGCAACCAGTGTTCCCAGTTTCCTTTTTGCTGAAAGGACCATGGACAGATGAGCGTTTATCATGAAGGCAGGGCATGGCTGTCCTGAGGAGAGATACTATGGGATGCAGCCTCCTGTTTGCAGCTTTAAAACTTTGTCTGCCCTAATTTGCTTTGAGTTAATGAGTCACTACCAGTAACAGAATGTGCTTTGTGGATGCTGGAATCTGAGGGCTGARCAAGGTGTGTGGCTGCTTGGGGGCTGGAACAGAAAACCAGGCTGTGAATATGAACCTGGGTGATTTACCAAACTCTGCAGGCTGGCAGAAAACTGGGTTGTGGAATGTGAACTTGGGTTATGTGCCAAACTGCCTGGTGGCACAGGTCAGTGTCGCTACCTCTCATGGTAACAGTTATGTGGGCTCACCCTGAATGAAGGCACGTGGGGGTGATGATGATGAGTGAATGTTAGCACATGATTGGGGCAGTGCAAATGAGCAATGGTGTTTCTTATGACTGTGCTTAACTTAAATTTGCATCTCTAAACGGCAAATTCARTAGATACCTATTCTATAAACTGAATAATAGTGCTCTTGGCTGTGCTAACAAATTCCTGTCCCTTCCTGTAAGTTTAGGCTGTGTTGAATGCATCAGCTTATGGTGTATCTTTGGCCGTGTTGCCTCAGGTTTCAGGTGTAACTAATTCTTGTTGCCTCAGGTTTCAGGTGTAACTAATTCTTCCTCTCTCTTTCTAATACAATTTGGGGCTATGTTTTCTCGGAGGAGCAGCTGGATTCAATTCCCCAATCACCAATTAGCAGCAAGACCTTAGCAGATGTGTGTGGTTAGTTGGTTTGGTTTTTTTTGGTTTTTTTTTTTTCTTCTCTCTGGCCCTTCTGAGGATGTTGAGTGTTGCTGGGCTGAGATGGGGGAAAGGGGAAATCTGGTAATCTGGATAGAGATGAATGATGGAAGAGGAGACTCATCCTTCAATTCTGTGTTACTGTGCTAATATCCTGCAAATGTTTCATATTCAGATTCTAAAAGGTACTTTATGAATAAGAAAAAAAATCTGTTAGATGCTGATTTTCCATGGCTGTGCTCTTAACTATACAGAAATGAATGTTGTAGTGATTGATTCCTCTGGAGCAGTTCAGGTGTAAAGTGTGTTCCTTCCTGTGCCCACAAAAACAGCTGTTCCACTGGAAAGTGTTTATCCTCAAGGGGCTGCAGACTGGAGAGTTGTCTGCTACCATCGTGGAGAGGGGTTATTTTGAAGCAGTAACCCTCAGTTTCTCATGGCAGAGAAGAGTGGGCTTGATTTTGAGGGAATAGGTAAATAAATGTCCTCGCTGCAGAGCTGGCTGGAATGCTTTCTCTGGCTTGGCTCTAAACTCTATAGAGATTTTTTTCCTTTAATAGGGACTTTTTAGTTCTTTGCTGACTAAGGCAGGAGTTAACAGAGCTTTTCAGCATGAACATAAGAGCTCTGCAGAGGCTTTTTCCCAAGTGTGCTTTTCTCATTTGAGCAAGTGTCCAGAGGAATTACTTTTACTGAAGGAAGCGTTAACAACACAAGGTACACAGCTGTGATGCCCCAGGCTTTTAAGATGTGCACTTGTGATTCCTTGAAAATGAGCCATATGCTGAGAACATGTGAACCTGTAAGCACTTCATATGGATTTTTGTTATTGGACATCATTTGGAAGTGCATGCATGTATTTTTAAAAGGTTTCTTTTCTCAGCTATGGGCTTTTTCCTTCCTTTGTTTGAGGAACTTTTTCAGGTGTTATTTCTCTCTTTCAGAAGTTTATTCTGTGTGAGTTGCAGGAATCAGTTGCAAGTATATGAAGCAAATTGTTATTTGTACACGTGTTTGAAGCCCTGCAAAAGAATTTCCAAGCATGGATTTGCTAGTTACTTGTACAGTGATGTACTGCCTTTTCAGCTGTACCAGTCTTTTTCTTGACATCTCTCACACTCCCTGATGCAAATGAAAGATGTTTGAAAATGTMTATCTATGGGGCAAGGAAACTAATTGACTTTTAGTACAGGGAACTCAGTGGTGCCCTTGTTGTTTTAGTAATTTCATTGATTTTTTTTTTACTCCAGTCATTTAATGCTCCTGTGATTTTATTATTTYTAAAATATCTTTTAAAAAMAWTTTGAAGCATGGACTATGCCTTGTGCTCTACATTTGGRGACTCCTATCTGTGTGCTTCATTTGACAGGAGATCTAACATCACAGYTSAYAGCTGTGGTAACTCAAAGATTACCCAGTGGGAGGATCCAGAGACATTGTGTGTAGGATGCCTGCAGTTGGGACTGGGGTGTTTTGTGGGAGCTCTTTAAGAGGAAATCTGATAGCTGTTTGGCAACACCACTGTCCTGGATAGACGCAAAAATGTTTATAGATGAACAAAAGTGTCCATTTTCTGCAGATGAAAAGCTTGACAAGGTTTGCTTGCAGCAAATCCAGTAATTGGTTCTGGGCTGTGATCTCTGTGGTCCTTTGGAGCTGCTCAGGCAGTTTAGAAAGGAGAATCACAAGCATTTTGCTCTGTTATGTGGCACCTGAAGACAATCTCCATAATTAGAAAATGAGCTCAAAACAGGGATTCTCATGCCCCTCATTTACAAGCACAGGACATTTCTCTGCCACAGTCTGAGCAGAACTGCAGCTTCTMTGCATTTTGTGTGATCTTGCTATTACTGCAGGGCCACTTTATCTGTTGTTTATCTATTGTTTTTCCAGTTAAATTTMATACCTGCCTGGGCTCTTGTTCTGCTAATATGGAGATAGAAACAAAGTCAATCTTCATGAGATGTGAAGCAGGGAAATGTCACACAATGACAGCATCAAACTGAACACCAGCCCTGATTTTAAATTTCACAGAATGTCTTTCAGTCTGGCTTTGTCTTGCTCTTTACCTTAGCAGGACTAATAAAACTCTGAGAGGCAGGACAGTAGCCCTAAGGAAAATCAGTATTTCTGAGTTTCAGTCAAGACTTCCATGGGTGTAGAATTCTGTAACTAATCACCCTTGGCAGATTATGGTGATGCTGTTGGTTTCTGCAGTGTATGCTGCTTCCTTTTTGTACAAATGGCCAAATGTCTTTGTTCTCTAAAGAAATACATATATGACTCAATAGAAGATATTAGTGACTTAGGTGAGTATCTTCTTCTATATATTACTCCCACCTAAACAACCATAAGAAGTAAACAGTAGAATAAATTGCCTGTCTGGTTCTATAAATCAAAAATACAATCTTAGTCCAGTGCAACACAAGGCAAATACAATAATGGCAAAATCTATAGCTGTAGAGATGATAAAGTATCAAGAGGCTCTGCCCTCTACTGAGGCCTGAGTATAGGATACATTATTTAAATGTACAGTAGGCAGTGAACGTGATCAATACTTTGCAAGCCTCCCCTTCTAAAAAGGGATGAATTGATTTGATCTGAACAGCAGATAGCTGTGGAGGCAGTGATAGGGATTGCTGAAATGCAAGCCATGCTCTTTGTTCTCTTGTTGCAGTCTTTGCATAGCTGGGGAACTGAACATGGGAGTGTTTGAATTGGTCATAATTAACTAAATGAACACAAAGTATTGGAGAATCTGGCTAGCATTTTGCATTCTCATCAGATTATGGRCTGTCTCTTCTTGTGACAAAATGAGGATTTGGGGTTGGATGCTGAGAAGCCAGGRTAGTACTCAGTATCCAGACAGAGCAACTTGTGTTATCTGTTGCTGCTACGATGAGAAGCAATGTGTGTGGGGAAAACCCCAACAAAACCCCAACAGGATAAGTTTGGGTTTCTGCTACCAAACCCTTAATAGTGGGGGAATCATATGGAAGACTGATCACAGCAGGCTGGGCTTTGTAGCTGTGCTGTGTGTGAGTTTTCAAAAGAGTGGAAACTCAGTGCGTGTCGTGCTTAAGGATCCTACAATGAGAGAGAAATGAAGTGAGTAGATTAAATTGGAAAGTACTGGTGATCTTGTAGAAAATGATATGCTAATATGGAAAAGATGCTAATTCACAAGTGTGGTGGAACCTGTATTGCAGATGAAATAAGGCTACAGGAAAGGGGAAGAGATATAAAGAAATGAACAAGAATGTKAAATGGATGAAAGGGAACAAAACATGAGGCCCAAGTATTGCAGGGCTGGAGAAGGACCTTTGAGCCCCTCTGATACAGCACTCTTGTTTCTGAAGCAGGATCAAATAGCACCCCCTGAGCTATTCCTGCTAGGGGCTTCCCTGTACTCCCTGTAAACCTTCTATGTTGTCTTTTTATACTGTTCATTACTCATTCAGAGGATTTTTTTCCACAATTGAGGAACACTGCTATGCCCCTCATTCAACATGGACACAAAGGCAGTGTTCTCTGCAGCAGATTTTTATTGCTCCAGTTTTCACTTCTTTATGCTAAATTGTCCATTTTATTGCAGCAGCAGATTGTTTGTGCTGAAGTCTTGGGTCTTTTGGTCATATGTTGTTTTCCAAAGCACATCTACARTTTAAAATTACTGTGAGTTCTACCCAGGCTCCCCCTGTATTTCCTGACCCTTCCAGCTTGGTAGTTTGTAAACTGAATAATCAAAATCCTTYGTTCATCAGCCAGGCCATTATGGTACTTGATAGGACTGACACAAAGGATTCATTGCTGCTGACTCCCCTTCAGTGCAGCCTTTCTCTTTGGCAGGAAATTGCAGTGCCTTCGCTACAGGCTGCTTGTGTACACAGACTGTTGTACCCTGCATTTCTTGGAAGCTGTTCTGATGCCATAATTCTAATATTTTTTGTTCTTTTTTTGTCAAGATGTAGATAAAGAATTATTGCTATTTTATTTTTATAGAGTGTGTTACCTGTCTGCGGGAAGAGATTAGATTAACTTGATGTGTCTTTGTGATAAATCCTGCTTGTTGTTCTTGGCCTTCATTGCTGTCTTTAATGCAGTGAAACCCAGTAATTTTTTGCTCTGCTATTTCTGACAATCCAGTTCTTCCTTTTCCACAGGCACATCCCRCTATCCATTCTTTAACCTTTTGCACTGTAACCATCTCGGCTGAGTTCTCACAAATAAACTGCCGATGGCTCTAAGAATTTCACCAGCTAGTTCTTTAAATACCCTAGGGGGAAATTCATCTTACCATGTGGATTTGTGTGTTTGAGAAAAAAGCACCAGCCTTTCTCCCTCCTTATATCTTCCTTCCTAATGGTTTCATTTACCTCTCTCTAAAAAACAAGTTAGTAATCCTCAGTGCATTACAAAAGTATGATTCCAGGTATAATAATAGGTACATCTACATGTACAGTGAATTTTTCTTCACTCCAGACTAAATCAGTTTTTGTGGATGTTGCCACTGGTGCAAACAATGTACAAAAGGAAGTGAAAATAATGATAAAGGCAGCAAAAACCTTCTTTTATTTTGGGAACTTTATTCAGATCCTTAAAAACATGAAGGTAAGGTCAGTCAGTCTCAGTGCTTATTTTGAAACATCAAACTTTTTTCTCCTCTGTCTTGCTGGAGATCAAGATAAGTATGAACTAACCTGGCATAAATTAAAGGTGCATGGTGACACCAGCTGGTGGTGAAATAAATGTATATAAAAGTGTGAGTTCAGATCCTTCCATTGACTTGGAGAAAGTGCTGGAATGGTGTCCATCCCATGTCACTGCAGCAGTGAGATGTAGGAGTTTGACTCCTCTCCAGAAAATGTTGTGTGCTGAACTTCATTAGTGCTGTTGAGCCTGCTGACACTGCTGGGAGTTTGAGATCTACAGATTCACAAACCTGACAGAAAAGGAAAATCTTCAGCATTGTTATTTAGAGCTTTGTGCACTTTGAAACTCTTGAATTGCACCTTTCTTCCAACACAATGGAACAGCAATGTCTTCAATAAAATAACAGTGTGAGATTGCACAGTCTYGGGGCTTCAGTGTCGTGGGTTGAATAATCTCTTGAGGTAGCTGAATAAACTTGGGGTTAGTGATTTATGAGGAATGTTAACAAGGATTGAACTCCGATATTTCCTCATGTAAAGASCTTCTTAGCTATTGTTTGTGAGAAGGTGTGAAAGCTGGCTCACTGTTGCTTTGGAGTGGAGTTTATTTAGGAACCACTGGATCTGGAGCTGCCATTGTTTGGTCTGGAATAACATTCACCTGTGCAGAGCAGAGTGTACAGAAGGGACAAGCACTTGTAAAGAGCAAGGTATTTTAAAAAAAGGAAACAACACCCCAACTGTGTCTTCATAAAATACCAAGGTTCTACTAGAAATGTGTTGGTTTTAAAGATATACTGTCACTTAATTTATATTATTCTCATGAATTTATTAGTGCTTTGGCTTTGCTTCTTTATCTTATTTAAGAAAGAAAACATGGCTTTGAAATGTCTTGGTGACTGTCAAAACTTTTCATCTCTGTGTGTTTCCAGTGGAATAATTCAGAAACATGCATTATCAAACAGTGTATTAACACCTAAAAARCAGTCCCTGACGTGCCCTGTGTGTTGTTTTCCTTACTGCAGGTTTGGAATGCACTAAGCAATTTAATTCTCCCAAGCTGCATTGTTTCGATAGGATTTCAGTATCTGATATTTCCCTSCCTTTAATGGCTGTGGGGATTGTCTCTGCTGAAGGGAGCAGCTGAGCTGCCTGTTAAGCAGTTTTCTTGGAAAACAGTTTTCTTGTGCAAGGGAAAGCTTTGCTTTGGTTTATAATGTGGGAAGGGCATGATCTTCCAACATAATTGTCTCAAAGGCTCAGTATGCAAAAATTAAATGTTTAATGAAAATGTTTTTCCCCTGTTTCAGCAAGCAGTTGTGTTTAACCTTTTATCCTGCTTCCTCCCCCTCCCATTTTTTCCTTTTGCAGTACTGAAAATGTGGGTAATTTGGAATATGCAGACCAGAAAATCAGATTATTTTTCTGTTTATAACAGAATACATRAATCAAATTGCCTGCAGTAATATACACTTCTGAGGTGCACACACAACTGATGTGATGTGAGAGTCCAGCATGCAAACACAGAAATAATTCTGCTTTGAGTTTTGATAACTTTCAATAAAGCAAAATTAATTGCTGTGTTGTAATGGTTGTTTTCTGGTTTGCTTTCTAAGAACAAACTATTCTAAATTATGTTTGCTCCCAGAAATTGTTGGCATGACCCCAGTCCATTCTGTGATGTCTCTGCTTMATCACTGGTTCAGTTCTTGAGGCAACAGCTGTGACCCTGAAATGGCTCAGCTGACACCACCAAGACAGGAAGTTATTTCCTGCTAATCRTCAGGTGCAAGAACCACAATCCCTAAAAAGAAAACCTAAGCAACGCTTTTTGAAACAAACCTCMTTTCTTGTGCCTCCACCTGAGCTAAAGCACCCTGCAGATGCTGTCTGAAGGACAGGAAATGGCTGGGGTTATGGTGGTTGTCATTTTATTATGACAAAGCTCTTCTAACTGCAGCCTCTAACCTCTGAAAATTGCTCAGCACTGKGGGCTTTGCTATAATCAATGGAGCTCCCCTGAAGTATGACTTCAGTGTGGATAAAATTCTTTGATACTTGTCTGCCGATTATTTGGTGTTCTGTGCTTGGAGCTGTTCCTCCTCTTCCCTTGCTGGGTATCAAGAGAAGGTTTACAACTGCCAGGGAATTCCTCTCAATCCCCTTCATCCACTGCCCCCTTTGAGGTGTTTTGTGTGTCAGCTCTGCTCACACTCTAGCTCTGCTCTGTGTTATGACTGTAAAACACATTTGCCAGTGGGTCCAACTGCAGCACAGCAGAAAGTCAAAGCAGTGCACTTTGCTCTCAGAGAATGCACAGGGGGTWAAAATTCTGACACATCATTCTCATAAAACAAGGATTTTCAAAGCAATGTTGGTTCAAACCTGTGGGGTGGCAGTTTTCCATAAACACCCCTCATMCTCCCAGCTGGGTGGCTGATCTAGGACAGTGCTGTATTCCTCAGTTTGGAATTGAACCCTAAATGCAAGAGCAGCAGTGGCTTTATGAATATCACTAGCATTCGTGCTTGCAAATAGCTGATGGCAAGAGAAGATAAATTGAGTCATTTATAACKTGAGATTATCAGTGTGCTTAATACAATGAAATGGAAACTATCAAGAACAAAACTTGATGTGCAAATTATGCAAGATAAAACAGCCAATCTGTTAAAATTACTGAGGTTATAATATCATCTAGGGAGTGTATAAGGTGGTGTTAACTGCTGTGGTTATTGTGTTCTGTTCAGGGTTAGACTGAGCCAGCCGTGGCCATGGTTTTGACCATTTATTCTGAAGMAGGTAGAAATTTACCCAGTTCTTGTACCTAGTTATACCAGARGCTTGCACCTACAGTGATCCATAGGCTATCTGCTTCTTCCCTGATAAATCATTCATTATGGTGCCTTGCATTTCCTGCAATYATTTGCAATGATATGGAAATATCTGTCTTGTAAAAAAAAGAAAAAAAATCCAGAGATGGTGGCAATCCCAAAGGAACTTGTACAATGAATTAATTTTTTGTAGTGGATTAAAGTGCATGGATTCTAATTAATTCTGGCATTACCTTTTTTCATAAAAGGAACCATCACATAATAAATTCATAATTAAGGAGGATTGTGCGTGGTGAGAATGACCTTTGTACCTTTACTCCTTTTTATTTTAATGCAACTGTCTTCAAAAAGGGATTTGGGCCTTGAGTAATCTTAGGAAGAAAATAAGTGGAATGGAAAATGTCATAAATATTTACAAGTACGTTGCCTTTGTTCCCATAGTTTGTTTATGGTTTGCTTATAAGCCCTCTTATAGGAGAGGATAAATGTGCTTTCTAGTGCTAATATTTTATTCATTAGAGATGCTGTTCAGACCTCAACTGAACAGTTGGGTGTTGTCATCTCCCCATTAAATTCATTATTCCACAAATTTTTCCCCAGAGAAAACAAGCTTTTGTGGCTATTTGTCAATCTTTTCACATTCTTCAATCCTCTGCAAGCTTGAAGCATCCTCTCCACCATCCAATCACCCCGGGGAGCCTGATGAAGGAAATAGCTTAAACGAGGTGATCTCTGTCCTTTTGAATGACTCCCTGGGCATGGCTGAGSCCTGGAGTGGCACTGTCCTTGTCACTGGCAGTGGGGTGACAGARCAGGCAGAGGACAGTGGGTCTGAGCTCCTTTGGGCTGTTTGTTGGCTCAGATCCCACTGCCAGCCTGGAGCAGTAGCTGGGACTGGAATCTCTGGAAGTGCTGGGGAAAAAGAACCAGAAAAGCTCAAGTTGTCCCATGTGGCAAGTACTRATATCGGGGAAAATTTGTTCTAGGAAATAAACTACAAAGCAACTGCTCTGTCCACTTTTCAGCTTCCAGCAGACCCAGAGAATGTTCATCTCCTGGGTGCTTGGTTTGCTGAAGAGCTCAGGGGGAAGAGGAAATTTGGCTTTGAGCCAGCAGGAAACCACAGAAAACTTTTTTTCCCCTGCTCCTAGGAATGATTTTTGTCTCTTTATATTCTYTCCAAGTTGCCCTGCAGTTTGGTTTTATTAAGATATTATTTTAACTTGGTCCTGGAACTTGTCTATAAATGACTGTTGAAATGCAGATTTGTTATTCTGATGAATAAATTGGATGGCAGCTGCTAGGGAAGAGTGAATGGATGCTTTATTGGGAGAATAAAACCACCACTAAATAAATGCTACTAGGAATAGAAAAAATATACACAGGTACATTTGGGGTTTTTTTTGTCCAAAGACAAAACCTGTGCATTATAAAACAACATTCATAAAAATATGTGAAAATCCCACTTTTTAGTCAGTTTTTACAGCCCGTGTTCTAAACCAGTCCAGATTTCTAAAAATTCAGGAGACTTATTTTTTAGTGTTCATCACATTTTTGCCATAGCATTGCCAATGATCTGTACTTCTGATTTTTTAGAGCATTGCAGTTATTCRTGTTTCTTGTATCCTTCAAGCTGCTGATATTCCTTGCAGTTGAGATTTGAACAGAAAGGGCTGTAAGAGTTGATCTGCAGCTCATGGGGTGGTTGTCATTGATCCCATGATGGACACTGAGGGCTCAGGGTGCACATGGGATCTGGTTCTTTATAGGGACTGGCAGAGCTCAGCCAGAYCCCAGGGAAAACTCAGATGAGTGAAAGTGTCCTTCCCCAGCTTCCAGAGGCTGAAGGCAGTGGAAATATCACCAAGTACTTCTGGCTATAAAAMTACCTTTTGTTGCAGTGATATGGTCCTTCTGCACCAGTACCCAAATTAAAGAATTGCTTGGAGTCCTCTTTGAAGGAGAAAATTGCCTTGAGAGTCATGTCTGTGCTCCTGGGACTGCTGGTGCAAACTACCTACAATCTGAAAGTTTTAGRTTGGCTGTTCTCAAATATTTGACACAAATGTGAATTAAATATTGCAGCAARGCAATTTTATCTTGCTTTGGCCAATCCACATGGCGACTCTATCACTTCAGAGTTTCTGTTTACTGTTGCCAACACTATTATTTGGCTTAACAGCCCATAGAAAGATTATGATGTAAATTCCTTCTCCAAATTTCTTTCTAATGATGGTCTGTAGGTATTTGGTTTTTATTTTTTTTTGTACATAGTGAAACTTTTTGGTTAAAATTCTTCTCAAGTGATTGGTGTGAACGGCCTGTGATGAGTTAACACRCATGAATTGTGCAATTAATAATAAMATTATTTATTATTATTTATTACTGTTTTATTGTGGAGCCCACGGAGCATCACTAGATGGTGCTGCAGAGTAGGTTTGCTTGGGGCTCTGATCTTTAAATTCATGGAGCCCAATCAGGTATTTAAATCCAGGGACCCCAACCAGACCATGGTGCCTGTGCTTGAAGGGTTTTCAAAAGCTCCTAATTTGACTTTACTCGTTTATTTTCTTCTATTGAAGACAACAGCAGCCTTCCATTGAATGCAGTGGCCACCAAATTTAGTGGTACCAAGAATTTTTGTCAGTACTGTAGTCTTGAATGTGATTTAATACCAGAATTGTGGACATGCATTTACTGAAACTTCTTATTCAGGGCACAAGTTTTTATTAGATATTGTTGACAGAAATTTTATATCGTATTGTTAAAGAAAATTGTGTGTTTTTAAAAAGCATGGAGGTGAAAGYCTAAAATAGTTAGGTGTCATTGCTTTTTGATAAAAGATGTGGCATCGAGTGCTGTCGGTGCCACAGTGCCCTGATGTCACCTCCCCACAGCCCCACTGAGAGCAGCYGCCCTGAAACTCCTGACACAGCTCAAGTCAGTGGTGGCACAAGGGGTGGGATTTCCTTGTCACCTTATCCTGGCACAGGATTTAACTGTCTTGATGAAAAAATAATMATTTACCTGTCTCTTGATGAAAAAATGATCATTTACCTCTTGATGAAAGTCCTGATAGGTCATTGTCCAGCATTGGCTCTGATTGCAGTCCACTTCAAAAACTTTTATCTGCCCAGATGGTTTSAATATTTATTAAACAAATTTAAAAGAAAATCAACTACTGGTAATTCTGGCCTGATGCCTTCAGCTAGCCTTCAAATATTCTTTTCAGGTTATTTTTTTATGTCTTTAAGCTACATATTGCAATTTATTTTTTTCTGCAATAAGCATAAATTACAACTTCTAATAGTGCAAAATAAACCTTTAAGCCAAATAGTCTATATCCTGAACTAATATAGCAGATCCAAAACCTGTTGAAAGGTTTTTGTGTGGTTTTYATCTAAGTTGTAGCATTTGTTGTTGTTACTAGGGACAGGTGTTGAAAATTCTGATTGAGTATTTTAGCTATTATTTTGTGAGATGAGTTAGGAATGATGACTTTGGAAAATAAGAAAAGCTATTATTAAATACATATTGATGTAGGGTTTTTTTTTCTTCTGAAAAAATGGTGTTAAAACTTTTTTTTTTATTGGTTTATATTTTATAGTTTTAGGTTTTGTTTACCTTTTGTGACATTGTGAAAACTCATTATCTTTGTCTCACTCAATGTCCCCAGTAAATCTGAGATAAGACAGCCTACAAATGAAGTATTTATTTTGCTCTATAGGAACAAGACTTGAAGTATTTTTCACAAATACAGCCCTCTCAGTGATAGTCACTATTTTAATATTCTGATAGGAACATTTATATTCAAGAGAATACGGGGATGTGCCTGGAAGTAATTATTCCCTGCCTAGATCTGCCAGGAGTGCTCTGAGGGCAGGTTTAGAGAGGATCTGGGAACCAGCTCCCTTCACCAATGACACAGATTGGTTAGATTATTATTAGATTCTCCCCCCTAATAACAGCATTCATCTCACAGCTAAGATGCTGTGGCAGAGTTATCTGGTGGGTAGTGGAAGCAGATTAACATGAGTGCATTAAGTAGTATCCCTACACAGAGATTGTGTTTTAAAGAATATCTGACTGGGAATCTTATTCAGTGTGTAAAGATCTTGTGCCTGTCACTGGAGCACAACTTTTTGACTTTTTGAGGCCTCAGGATGCACAGGTAGGAGAATTCGGAATTGTGGTAATATACAGGTGTTTGTCTGATGGGGTAATTGGAGAAAAAAATTGAGGATTTTTAATAAGAAAGATTTCCAAGCTAATAAAAAAATATTAGTTCTTTCAGTAGTATCCAATCAAATTAATTTATTTCCCTCAATTAGGTCTGCATTAGAACAGTAAATATTTGGCTCCAGAACCAGTTACACAGACCCATGAGTTCAGAAGTATTTTTGTCACTTGGTAATTGAAGCCACAGGGCATCTCCCTAAGAAATGGATATTTTGACACCTTGATGAACACAGATTTAAATTTTGCATGCACTGAAGTAATTTCATAGTGTATGTACAGAAAATTATATTGTTTTTAAAAAAACCCAAACCCACACCTTTCTTTTCCCCCAAATGAGATGTTTTGAACCCTTTCACTCACTAAGTCCAACAAGAAGCTTTTAACATCCACCRATGCAGATATCTTTGTACTCTAATTTATTGCTCTTAGGTTTGCCTCACTAAGGATTTTGTCTTTTAACTTCCATTTGAAGGCAGATCACTTCATTACATGAACTTTGCTCTGGATTCTTTTGTGTTTAACTGGCAACTTTTCTCATTGATTTGTGCCTTTATTTCCTCAGCTCTGGTGAGAGTTAGCCAGTTTTCCTCTTAGGTCTATTAAAAGACCATTATTGCAGTATTTCCTTTTGAAGTCTTTTTACCCTTATCACATTTGCTATAAATTCATGAACTCCCATTTCACTTTGAGATATTTATGCCATATGGGCCATTTTCTTTTATAATCAAAATGTAAAGGTAAGTTCCAATGTTAAGTGCCTGTTACAAACTTCTAYTGTAGATGAATGATCTCTGCATTTTTTGCAATTACTGTCCTAGATGAAATGACATCATGATAAAGACATTGCTTAGTAAGACAGAAAGTGGCAGTAAAAGCAAAAAGCTTGAAGGGGAGTTTTGCTKTTTTGATCCTTCAATTACTTTCTAAGCATAAAGTTAAATTTAATACACATTATAATATATAACAGCATACTGAATGGCAGGGCAAGTTCTCCAGACAGCAGAGATTCTCTTTCATTTTAAATCTGCCCTTTTAGTCTGAAGAGCTGWATTCTTCTAATATCTCAAAGTGAATTGGGATACAAGACCTTCAGAAAAACTGAGCCCCAAAACACAGAAATGGAAGAACCCAGGCAGTGCGGCCCTGTCAGGTGTCAGATGGCTTTTTACAGCCACAGGGAACATTTTCTAGGTGAGCCATAGAACAAGTGATTTACCAGCAGCATCACCAAACCTTGCAGGAGGCATTTTGAGATWAAAATCTTCAACCTCCAGAAAGAATTTTTCAGACACAGTGTTGCAGAAAGCAGCCAAAAACATTTGAATGATCTGATTGTTGAACGGGAGCCAGACTCTGTTATCTGAGCCCAGATTTGCTGGGAAGAGTGGTGCAGTGGCTCTGTCCCTCCAGTTCAC
>NW_026623420.1:139635-303730 GCF_030028575.1 Malurus melanocephalus
ATTCTGTTCTGTGAAATTAAAAGGATTGCTAGAAAACCATGAATTTTAAGATGCAGCAAATGCCTTTGTGGCTGAAGCAGGAAACATTGTCTTTGGATTCAGAAGTGGGGCTGTTATGTTCTCGAGTGCAGAAAATTTGGTCTGTGATACTGTAGTATTATACTTGCTGGGAAGAAAGAAAAGCCAATAAAGGAAAGAATAATAGTACATTGATCAACCCTTTATCACAGCAGGATAACTAAATCTGCTGTCACCAAATATATCACACAGCCACTTGATTAAACTCGTGTAATTTGCTGGGATGGATGCAGGAGTTTAGCTGTCATCAGCAGCTGTGGACAGAGGCAGATAAGGAACACTGAAACTGTAAGAGCTTCCAGCTGAAAATTTCRGTTTGCTTTGCAGAGGAGGAGGGTGCTCCACTGTTGTTTCCACATTAAAAGCACAAATTGTTGTCTCCTTGTGTTTTGTAAGTCACACTAGCATTACTTGTATCACTAATACAACACAGCAGGGACATTACTAGCTTCAATGGTCTCTATTCAGTTGTTGAATGGTCTGGGAGAAAGAGGTGGTGCTTTTCATTTAAAAATGGAGAAGGGTGGAGGGTTGAAGGTGGGGAGAACCTCTGGAGGATGATGGGGCTGTGCAGTGAAGCCCTAAAGGAGGAGGGTGATGCTCTCTTTCAGCAGCAGAGGAGGTTTTCATGCAGTCAAGCCCACACCCAATGAGCAGTTCTTTATTTTCCTACTCACAGTTGAAGAATGAAAGTGAGCATTGGTGGGGGAGCCTTGGGAGTGACAGTGAGTCCCTCCTACCTTAGCAAAACGTGACTGCTCTCCTCAGTGGGCAAACAGYTGCTCAGAACATGAGGAAGTGAGTCATTATTGGAGCTGGGAGGCAAACACACGGCTGGCCTGAGCTCACCCTGCTCTGAGCTGGGGCCATCACCCACCAAAGGCTCCTCCATCTCTCACTGCCTGTGAAGAGCTGACCTTGCTGCAGCTCTCCAGTCATCTTCCATGCAGCACATCTGACTCCTGGTCTGGGAGCTCTGCTAGGATTGTAAATCCCTGCTGAYGTTTATTATCAGGGTCCTAATTCCTTTACTTGTTAACAAATCACCGAATATCAGAGGATCGAGCATTAAGCTAAATGTCGATTCTGCTGTGCATGTTTTGAGAAAATGTGAGGCAGATTTTTACTTTAATGTTTCACTATTCTTCCACTGAAATAATGCCATTTCTAATTGGTCAGTGTTGCCTGGTTTATGTCAYACACTGCATCGTGGACTCTGAGAGGAAACCCCAAACTGGGTTGTTTATAAGCTTAAGTTTACCCTCTAGGAAAAAGCAGTGCCATTAATGTACTGTAATAAACATAAACACTGAATCAAGGTGCTTTAATTCTGGCACAGAAATTAAGGAGGAAATGCAAATGTCTTGGTATAGGATTGTGCATCACTTCAAATGATAATGCAGGTGAGTTAAGCAGATTTTGGTTACAAATTTGTGTAGCTGAATTTTCTATAGGATAATACAATGGGTTATATTTGTGAGAGATTTATAGGATGGGATTCACCCTAGCAATTGCTGGAAATCAGCTCGGCCTTAGTGAGAGACTTTCTCATTAAATTATTGGAAAGAAATATGTCCAAAGCATCATGCCTGGTGTAAGGAAAGGGAAAAAAAGTTCAGAGGTTATGAAAAGACCAGGATTCAAATTGCATCTGTGTGCCTACAACCATGAGCTAAAACATTTAACTCTTCTCTGTTCTATCTCATTACTRTTTTCTTGGGCTCTTCCACTTCATTAAGAAGTTCTTCCTGCAGTGCCTCTCAGCTGTGGTTTTGCTCAACATTTCCCCACGTTAAGCCTCAGTTGCAGTTGKTTTTGTGGTTTCTGGTCACATCACACTCCTGACTAGCAGCTTATTTACAACTCCTTTGCTATGGAGATTATTGCATGGGATAGAAAAAGGTCAAAATGATGAAGGATGTTTCTGAACTCAGGGACTATTCTGGGTAATAGAAATTAGAAATTAGTAGCTGTTAGGTTCTTGAAATATTTTCTAAAGAATTTCAGAAAATAAGTGCTAAATAGATCTGTATTTCTGCACTCTTTAAATGAGGTAATCAATCTGGGGCAATCTGGGCAGCTCAGACCATCTTTYGTCACTGATGGACAATGCCAAGTTACTGAATAAAATCCCATCTCCCATGTGTTCCTTCAAGTAGGATAAAGATACCACAGAAAATGACCAAATATATGATTTTATGCAATAGCTAGGTAAGTYAAAGCAGTGAAATACTTCTGATGGTTTCTTTAGTTCTCTTTGTATGTCAAGGAAGTTCATAGTAGCTTAAGGGTACTTTTCTAATTGGTTTTCATGAAGCTGAAATATGGTAAGATTTTGCAGCTTTGCTATAGAAAATAGATATTTAATTTCTTTCATTTATTAAATCTTGTTGTTACGTACATATTGTATTGGCAGCATTCTCCATAGTTAGGAAACATTGGGATATTGAAACAGATTTTAAAATTAATCTCTTTTTTGTTAATTTGTTCAGCACTGTCTCATATTTTTTGAGAGTAAGTGCAAAGTATCTGTGACTTTGAGTAATAAATTTATGATTCTCCCCAGCCTAAGAATGGCTTGCAAAATTAAACCTGAACAGGTGATAAAAGCTGGGTGTTGGTAACCTTGCTTTTTATGCTGGAACTTTACCAAAATGTTTTCCAGTGCTTTTCTGAGGTTTTGYTGTCACTCTGAGTGGTTTATGGCATTGCAGGGCATAACTGGACATCAGTTTTTCACTGAGCAGCRCAGTGATGGAGAATTCAGGCAGGATGGATTCCTGTTCGCTACAAAGGATTTCCAGTGGGCTCTGACCCCTGCTGCTCAAGGACAGCAAGCAGGTGTAGGGATGACATTGTGCTTTAGAGTGTGGACATCCACTTGACRGGAAATGGGAGAGTTCCAGTCCTTCTGCACCAAGTGTTCAGGCATTATTGAGGTCAAACCTGCAGGTTTCAGTATTGCTTTGCTAGAGCTGCCTAACTCCAAGGATCCGAGGGTGTAACTGAAAGAAGGAATCAAGGCTGTAAGTTGCCAGTGGTGCTAAGGAACTGATCTGCACAGGGGGATGGCTCAGGTCATGTTTTCAATTCTTTTAAATTGTTCTATTTGTTGTATTGTATACAATTGTTATATTGTATACAATTTGATATTATATTTTATGTGTTCAACTTACCTAAGCTGCTCTGGAGCATCGAGTTCTTGTCCCCCGTGGAACAGTGAGGGTGCCCTGCCCAGAGCAGCCCATGGGTTCTGCAACCCCCTGACCCTGCTGCTCTGTCACAATGCTCTGGTTATGGGTGTTCTGGTGAGCACCAGAGGACACAGTGCCAGGTACAGCACCCCTTATTACTGCTTTGTCTGCAAAATCAATTGTGATTGTTTTATTTTTTATATATAGAAGGATGAAATGGGCCATGCAATCACTCCTGCAGGCTTTGGTGTTCTTTCAGCTATTTTTGGGTCTGTGCCCTTCTCCTCTGCCAGGAGGGGGGGAAATGTCTGTCCAAAACTTTCCGCCATGAGCTGGGAGAAGTGAAGATATTCCTGCGACAGAATAAGGCAGTGACTTTCAAGGAAGGAGRAAACTCTCAAAAATCTGGGAAAGAAAAGAGGGAGAGTCAAAATATTAATTTTGTAGGTCAGGGGAAGGTAGGAATAAGAGTAATGTTAACAGTTATAATGTGTTGGGTGCTCATGTCTCAGCACTTTGAGTGCTTGAAACACCACAGGATTCCCARCTTTATCACAGTAGAGCTGCGGCTCCATTTAGAGAATGAAATGGTACTTTGGGGAAACATATTTTGTAGGCAGTTTCTAGAATTACAATTAATTAGTGGGAAAGATATAGCTGTGGTACGTKTACCATTCATTGCCATATTAGTGAAAAACTGCCAGCTCCAACGTGGACTCTACAAAACCCTGGTGTAATTAGAACTTAATGATTTTTCTCATTTGAATTATTTGTTTCTAACTTTCTTGATCTCCTTATATGGTCCAACCATTTATTACAGGCAAGGTCTAAGGCAGAACTGTGGTGGGTTTGCTGCATAAATGTGTGTCTGCCTATGTGCAAGAAGATGGATATGTTGTGAATGCAGTTAGTTTTGTTTGTGTGTCAGCACAAGTTTTATCATGAAATCACGTTCCAAACTAGAAAATACAGAAGCTCAAATGAAATTATGAGTCAGAGAGTAAAAGGTGTAAGAAAGGGGGGTAGGAAAGGTGCTTGTCTCAAGGATCATCAGGTTTTGATTCAAGAACTACCAAATTTCTCACTGTCATTATTGTGTTTTGCGGCATTTAGGCTTAGATTTTTCTTCTGCAGCATTGTCTTAATGGACTGTTACAGCTTTTGTGGAATTTGAATACTTAGTGTGGCTGAATAAAATGAACTAAAYTGCCTGGAAACAAACAGCTCCAAGAAGATACTCTGAACAGCAGTCACTTTTTACCGGAGAGTTTATGGGGTTTTTAATGCCTTTTTCATTCTCTGCGGGGGGAGGGATCGTTTTGTTTGTTTGTTTTTTCCTTTTCCATACATAAACCAAAAAAATGAGCTGAACCTGAGAGCGAGGTGCAGTCCTGAAGGACGCTTGTCAGTGGCTCGGGTGTGAAAGCAGAGCACCAAGCTGTGTTTGCTGTACTGGGGCACTCTGTGCTGTGCAGAGCGATGCCCTGCATTGCTGGTACCAGCCCTTGCCTGCCTGTCATTCTGCAGTTGAGTCATTGCTTTGTTCTGCAGTTTCCCATTCCTGAAAAGATCATGTTTGTGCTCTTACCCAGCTTTACTGCAGTGCAGCCTTAATGATGCAGTGAAAAAGTGGGACCCTGCACCCGGAGAGCAGATGGTGCCTGCCCTGCAGAGCTACAGTCTGTTTCTGAGTATTCCCAGAACACTTTGAAGAAATGCTCGGTCCCCGTTGGCAGCTCTGTGCTCCTGTCCAGGGGGCAGGCAGCTGGGGTGGCTTTGCTCAGCCTGGCTGGAGCTGTGCCACCGGGAGCAGCTGCCCCCAGCTCCTCTCTCAGCTGTGCTTCCCTCGACAGCAGCTCCCAGCTCCTGGGGACAGCTCCTGTGTCCCTTGTGTCGCTCCAGCCACCCTGGGAGGAGGGCAGGGGCTGGCCTTAGTGCCTGGTTGCAGCAGGAATCTGTTTTTCTGCACCTTGCAGTCATTCATCTTGAGGGTATTTAAGCTTTCCTATTCCAACTAATCCATAATATCAAACCAGAAAGGCTCTTTTCTCCTTTGTGCAATACTATATGTTTATTTGAATTCATAGGGAATTAAACATCTTTTAGGGCTATCAGCCAATGCATTCACGTGCCCCAGGAACAGCAGGAATTGCATTTCACCTCCTCTGTATAAAACATTTTCTCTCCTTCCTGTCTCTTAGAAGAACATGCTGACCATATCAAAGCAACTATTTATATTTTGTCATCATATCATGATTAATTTGTGTTTTGTTGTTTGTGGGAAAGCACTTGGCTTGGGCTAGATGTTCACATCCTGCACTTTRTTCTCACCTATGACAGATGTTTCAGATGGCACCAGATTTYAGTTCCYCTGCTTTGCCTTTAATTGCTAACARTCTCCTATAAAAAGAGTTAACAAAAATTYAAAACTCCAGAAGCAATGCAATGCTAATGGACGGAACAGCCTGTTACTTGCTTAATTAGTTATGTTAAACAACTTGAGCTTTGGTGTTAGCAAATTCACTTAATCGTACTAAATAATGAGGATTATAATTGAAATGGTGACCTTTTGCCTCTTGCAGAGTTGCTAAGTTGTGCCAAGTTTGCTGCATACCTGCTAAATCTGGGCTGATCAATGACAGGCAGTGGCTGGACATCATAATGTATTTGCACCTCTTAGAAACCACAGAGGAAGAAAAGCCAGTTCAAACACACATTGAGGATCTGGGAAGGAATGTTGTGAACGTTCTCTGCTGTGGGGAGTGACTGCAAAAGCAGGSAAGWGCTGGTGTGTGTTGCTCATGCAAASACAGAGTGGCCAGTAAAGCTAATTCTGAGCCCAAACTGGTTACAGCATGCAAACAGGAGCCCTTCTGAGCCAAGAGGACAGGGGGGCATGCGGAACATTTTGCCACTGTTTTCTGAAACTTGATTGAAAACACTAAACTGAAAAAATTGTAAAGGCCATGGAAAGCCTTGGAAGAAGCCAGAATCTTTATTATGCAGTTGTACAAATGCACATCCATAGCACATCAGGTACAAAAATTGATGGGTTTGAAAAGATGATGTCCACTGGCCAAGCTGTTCCAGAGCTGCACAGCACTGCCTTCCCATTTTGCAAAAAAACCTGAGACAAAAAAACCCCAACAACCCCCAACCTCAAACAATAACAACACCTCAACCCTCTCCCCCCACCCCCAAAAACAACAAAAAAAACCCACCCAACCAAAATCCCTGTTAACCTTGGATGCCTTTGACAGAATCTGCATAACATTCCTGGCTTTGGGGTACTTATTTTTGGGAAGCAGTGGATAAACCTAAGGAAGAATTGCTAATTCATGCTACAAAAAAAGACTTTGAGAAAGATGTTTTGAAACATTTCATGGCAGTTGCAGATTGGGGGCATGCTGGAGCTGCTTCTAGTTTAGTTAAGTGCCTCAGGCAGAAATTTGTTTGCCTGCAGAAAGTGAACATTAGAGAAAGAAGCTATAAGCTATCCACTGGCAATATATGAAGCACTAGGAATGAATATGTCAAACCTGACTTGTAATGAATCTACTGTGGAGTCTGCGATATCTCTTTAGATATGCTTGGTCTTGTCTGAGATAGGAATGAACTTTTTGATGGGTAAAATGAATGCCTGTGAATAAGGAAARGCCTCAAGTTGCGCAGGAAATGCAGCGACAAGAAATAAATAGCTCTTGCAGTCTGGTGCAATTTAACAATTTAAGATGCAATCAGCAATGGTGTGGCACTGGAGCTGGGATCTGTACAYATTAGGGCAGGATCCTGGGAGCAATTCCAGAACCCTGGCAGAAGCCAGTGCAATTGATTATCTATTTTTAAGCCTGAGTATGGGAGCCCCAATTTTATCCCGAGACCCCACTGTAGTAAGTTTTATTTAAATACAAAACCTAAAGAGATTTTCTTCTGTAATGATTGTTATGTTCGAGCTCTGAATGAGACAAATCCAGTGTATGGTGCAGTATGAACACATTTATGATTTTTTTAACATTTAGACTGTGATTGCAAACAGGTTGAGCCCAGTTTTACATGCAGCTGAAAACCACAGAATGAGGACTAATGCTGTCTAAAAGGTGTGATGAAAATGCAACAAAAGTGTACAAGATGGATAACAGCAGAAGGAAACAGTGCAGTCAGCTGGGCAGGGTGTCATGTTGGTGTGTTTTTAAGAAAGGTTTGAACTGGACTTTGCACCTTTAACTCTTGTGAGCAGTTTGTGCAGACTTTTCTGGTGAAAGCTGCTGTAAAATTCTAATTTCGTTTTGTTCACAAATTGTTGTGACCTTCATATTGCACCTAATGAAGGTTGTTGGTATCAACGTGCAAAATCAGGCATAAAACTTGGCCCAGTTCTTGTCAGGAGAAGCTGGGAGTGAGTTATTACAAAATTGCTTAAAAGGAAAGCGAGAAGTCTAAACCCCATATTACTATTCCTAGTAAATCTTGTCATTTAGTCCAGAAAATGTACCAAGTTATAGAACCACAGTATTGTAATATCTATAAACATTTAGAATAAATCAAATATTCTCCTTTTGGGTTTGTCTCAGATTGCTTTATAATTAACTAATATGCATTCCTGAAACCAGTTTTATATCGTCCTGATGGCTCTGGCTACAAAATGAGATCACCAACTAAATGACTGTCTAACCACAAAGACCTTTAATGATCTTTCAGGAAGGGCTGCATTACCTTGGACTGAAGAATTTTGCTGCTGCACAGTAAYATTTACACTACTGAATGTTCGTATTGCATAAGAATCATGATAATGAAATTCCACATACAAGTATTCATTTCTGTGTTGTCAATACTGCGTGACTGTTTCAGGAATTTTTTTGTTTGTTTGTTTGTTTTTTGGTTTTTTTTTTTGTAATTTCTTTTTAATAACCTGGTTCAGCAATGTACTGAGAAAGCATTTAAGTCCCACTGAAGTGGATGCTGAAGCTCCATAAATGTGATATATATTAGCAGAGGATTTGTCCCTGTGGCACTTAAGATATAGTTACCTGCTTTCCTGAATTGAGACCACAGAGAACTACATCAMATTAAGGTGGTTAAGAGTACATAAAATATTTCAGGAGGGTTAAAGTGAGGGTAGGGTTGGTGATGGCTGCTCTTAATAATTTAGGGTAAAAAAGGGAAGCAACATAAACACAGAAACACACTTAGCCTTCAGAGATGAAACCTTTTAATAATTAAACTTTTATCACRGGAGATGTCTGATATCATTAGTAAATCTTGTCTCCCCACTGGAAGAATTCARTGGTCTATAAAGCAATTACAATTCAGAATCATCATTTCCTTTAATAGCCTGTAGCATTGTTCTTGGGTTTCGTTCACTCTGGACACTGTACTTTTAATTAACTCATGTAGTACCTTATTGGGTTTTGGTATAAAGGAGCTGGAGGTCACCAAATGCAGTCCATTCTACTGTAATGTGTTTTTTTTTTGTTTCATTATACCTGTCCTGCTTTGCTTCTTCCCTMAAACTGCATCCTGACAGCAGCTAATTTATTATATTTCCATCRCTGAGTGTTTTTATATGGTAGATGATAATGCAGGATTCTTTTGAGGGGAGGGAAACAGCCAAGTTCTSTAACTTAAAATGGCAAAAATGCTCCTTTTCATTTAGATTTTGGGGAGTAAGCTTGATTAGATTTTAATATTTCAATGAAATGTGAGGAGTGAATGCTTGTTCATTGGGTTGTGAGCAAAGGGCTGTTTCCTGCTGCCTGTTTGCATTTCAGGAGGGCACTGCCTTCATTCTCTGTCCCTTAGAGGAGTGATGGACAATGGCAAGGATCACCAGGCTTTCCTGAGCACTCTTCTCATGTCCGTGAATCTTATTTGAGCTCTTTTATTTGGAGCTCCTGGATGCTTTTAGCTGAGAAAGTTCCCAGGAAATAGCCAGAAAAAATGAAGTTTCAAATTTTGACCTGTTGTCTTCAGGCAGSAAATTTTGACCTGTTGTATTCAGTGTGCAATATGTAAGTGCTTTTGTGGTGTAAATTTACAAGAAGAGGCTGCTTCAGAAATCACTTACAAGTCATATTCAGTAGTGAAAAGATTGAGGAGCTTCCTTCTCAGGAATTCTTCATGTTTTGAGGGTGTTTGGTTGCTGAAGGTGGCAGCAATATTCAGGAGATGTGCCTATGATCCTGCCAACAAACCTTTTCATCCTCTGAATGTTTTGATAAGAACTGAAATTAATCATTTCAGTCTAAAATAATTTAACTTTTATTCTAAAAAAATCATGAAGCAGAATCTGGCAGGAAAAGTAATGCCTTTACTCTTAACAGTCCTGTAAGACTGTGCTAACTATTCTTTAAGCGATGAATTCCTTTTCATGTCTGTTGAAGAGCTGCTGCGAGATTGTCTGCATGATTTATAGGCTACTTGCCTGACAATTTTGGGGTAGTTTGCTGGTTTCATATACTGTTGTACCATTTTGTGAATATATTACCAGTTGCTGAAGTCTCTGTTCTCTTTGGGTTTTAGTGTTGCGAAGTTTCTGAAAGGACAAGCAGGAATGAGATGCTGGAGAAAGTCAGAGTAGCATTGTCAAAACTGTCAGGCTGACACCGTTCTATTTCCAAAAGCAGCTTAGCTTGCTTAGGTGTCAGGAGACAAATAGGTTTCTGAAATCAGGTTCCTGAACACCTAAATCATTCTTGACAGCTTTTAAAACTTCTGCATGTTGAATGCACTTGCTTAAGTTCCCCCCTTCTTGAATTTGAAGTAAGTCYAGTTCTTTGAGCTAATCCGTGTCAAATCTTTGCTTCAGTGGAACTTATTTTCTTGTATAGTTAGAGATGTAAGCAAACATCATGAAGASCAAAGTCTAACAGGCTGTGTGCAGTGCAGAAATGCTTTTCTTGGCTGTGACGTTACCTCATGTGTTTTCATAAATGTAACATTTAATGCTATTAATATAAATGTAGCAATGTCTGAAGCACACACAGTTTGATAAGTTGGGTTCTGGTGAGTACAGCAGGAAGGTTCAGAATTCAGCCCTCTTCTTTAAGGGCAAGAGGATGAACATTGCTTTATGTGGTACTCAATTACCTCTGACTGTTTGTGAGCTGCAGGTTGCCCCAGCACAGGCTCTCTCCCCAAACTGTCCCAAGTTTTTACTGGCCCATGTACAGACCCTTCCAGGCACAGCAGGAATGTCACCCTTGGAACAGCTCCGGGGATCTGCAGCTCCCTGTGCTCTGACAGCCCTGACTGTGCTCTCTGGCAGTTCTGCACAGTCCCTTGGGTGTCTGTCCTGCACCCTTCCCTTGCCTGGTGGAGTACAGGAGGGTCTAATATATGTGCACAGGGAACAAAATCAGTRGGGGCTGAGCTGTAAGATAACCACTCTTAAATGTAGAAGGGATTTTTTTAAATGAAGATTATTTTTTGCTGATATAGTCAATAAAATTCTTTATAGAAGTGTCTGAAGGATGAGCAGGAAATTATGGCAAGCACAGAGCTGTAGTGTTATGGCTCAACATTTARAATAAGAGTCAACAAATTACTATGGCAGGGCAGTGCATTCTGCACCATAAAAATACTTGAAAGACTTATTYATACTCAGGTTGACTGAGCTAATGWTTTTGCATAATATGAGTAGCGTGAGTTTTCAGCTGTTTGTGTTTAATATTCTGCAATAAGATTTTAGTTGCATTTATCCTGAAAAACATAAAGTGCACAGGCTGGTTCCTGGTGTCACTGGGCACCAGGTGTTTGACACCCTTGGTATTTTCCACTGTTGGTTCTGGTATCCCAGGGGCTTCTGAAGGATCTGAAGTGCAGGAATCCTGCTCCCTGGGGCTGGAGGGCTTGGCACCGCCAAGGAACCACATGGAACCACATGTGTGCCACTGGCATCTCCAGAGTTCTGTCTGCTGACTGTCCTCACAGAAAAGTGAAGCTCTGAGTGCACTGGGGAGAGGAGAGGGGCAAAGCTGTGAAAGGAAGAGCTCATTTGTTSATTTTCTTGCTGCGTGTTTCACATTGAACAGCCAATGCTCTCTCTGCTGTCAGTGTGCTCTACTGGGTGGCAGTAAGGACACYGATCTGATGGTTGTACAGCACTGTAGTTAACATTTGATTGCTGAAAAGATAAATCTGGGCTACACACCTGCTGTTAAACCTCAATCTTGCCTTTAAACCTTTCASCTGGTGTCAGACCTCAGGATGGCTCTATATAATCAAAAGGTTTTTTCAAGAAAAGCAGATCTTATTCCTGTTGAGGAAGAAATTGGGAGTGTGTCCGTACAGCAGACTGTTGGAACAGTGAGGATTGCTAAAACAAGCATTTCCCTGTCAGACAGTGTAAAGGGGGAAACTTGCACAGGGAGGAGTTTGGGGTTTTCAGGACAGAGCCAGACTGCTCACAGCCATATAAAGGTGCCCACACTACCAGAGCAGGACTTACATTTTGGCTTAAGGGTGGTCTTGTTTAAGGAAATACCTTGGGTGTTGTCTTAAATTCCATCCTTGTGTACGACTACTTAGAAAGTGTGCACACTACATTTTCTGAAGSTTTTCCTTCTCTCTTGGGAAGGGTTTAGGGTCTTGTCTTAGCCTGCTTTCATATACATACACCCATGTTATCATAGGTTATTCCATTTAAAAGACAAGTCTACATTTTTTGTATTCTTCAAAACCAAAAATCACTTTTCATTTTCAGTGTCTTGAAAATACCAGAKCAAAATGCTGACAGAGGCAGGAAAAAAGTAGAATGTATCTAAATTTACATATTGTTTTATTCCAGAAACAATGCTATTCTGACTAGTCTCATTTGTCATTCTTCAAAGCATCAGAACTCATTGCTTAGTCAGCACAARGCACATGGTATTGGTTGTGTCCTCCTTGTATTTTTCATATTAATGTTTATTTGTATAATTTAAAGTTTGTTTTTTTTGTCAGAGTATTTTTCAGAAGGTCTCAAATGACCAGACAGTAGGAAGAAGTAAAAGTTGTACACCTTAAAAAAAAATCCCCAAGCTGCTTTTGAATCCTTGTCAGTGCTTGTGGGTAAGTGTTCCCTCTGTCCTGAGGTTCTGCCCTGGGTGTCCCTGGCAGGCAGGGGGACGGGTCCTCTGCCAGCACCAAACAAAGGGATTTGCAGAAAAGCTCTCAGGGTACGTTCACCTGCTGAGGGAGCAGCACCGAGGTCGAATCTTGGGTTTTCTAAAGGAAAACTCTAATGTGAGGGCTGGGATTTTTTTGAGAAAAAAATGAATTTATGAAAGAAAGGAGGAGGCAAAGACCTGTCTCACCCCCAGTGAACCCTCCTATCTGAAAGAGTATGGAATTTTTTACATCTGTGATGTAWAATAGCACCTTCATGCTGAGGTATGAGAGGGTGATAAAAACCCTTTCCCTCTGGGTCTCRATGGAACAGAACATGCAGGCACAAGCTCTGGCTGTTATTTTACTGAAACACAGCTGGTATTTCCCTCCAGCCCTGCCAGTTCTGGTCTGCTGGGTTTGAACAGATCTCCAGCCAGGACAGGAGATTGCTCTGATCTTCTCTGTACTTGACATTTCACTAAACTGAAGGAGAACTACTCAGATTTGGTTGAAGCTTAAAATATTCTGGTCAATCTTKTTTCAAGCATTTATTCAATGTATTCCCCTGGTCAGGTGTCTAGRAAGGATCAACTGATGAGCTCAGGGATTCTTCAGACCTAACAGGACTAAGATTAATCAGCTGTAACTAATTGTTGGAAGGGAGTGAATTGTTAAATTGCTCTATCATATCATGTTAAGTAAAAGTTATTATTTTGAGCAGAAYGAAAGTAGTTTGAGATCATGAGAAAGTTTTTCAAAGCTATCAAAGTGAAGGACTGACTTAAAATGAAAATATATTTGATCTGCAGTAAGTTTAATGTTTCCAAACAGTGATCTACAAACAATAATTGTTATAGTCAAGGAGAGTTGTAGCTATGTAAGACTTGGAGTCTTCCATTTTAATAGATACAGAAAAATGGTAGACAAAACGAGTTGGAAAGCATTACTGGAGTGTTAACAGTAATATTTTTGAACATGCTATTGGCAGAATGAAATGTTTTTGTGAACACTGACCACAAGATCTTTGTCAGAATATCACTGTTATATCAATTTTTTTCATTTGGTCATTTGTCACTCTGGTTCTAGACACTGCTCACCTAAAATATCCCAAATAATAAAAGGAAGGTGTTTGGTTTACCTTCTCTCCTTGTTCATCATCACCCACAGCTGTTGCAGTTCAGAAAAACACGTTGAGCTTATTGACAATATTCCTTCTAACTGTGCTTGATGTRTCCAATGATAAATGCTGCTTCACTCTCGAGAGTTTAAATTCATGGTCTTTGTTGCATCTTGTATATCCTAAAAGAAGAAAGAAGTGGCAGTAGTAAAGGTCAGTGAATGAGGAGGCTCAAATGGTTTGCCAGACTGAGTTGTAAGCTTTCAGGTATTGTGAATTTTAGGAAAGGATAATGGAAAAAGGATGTCCTGTTTGTCCTGTTTTGAAATCTTTCCAGACCTAGGATGGGAGGTTATTTTCAAGAGTGAATATTATTTGTGCTATTGTGTTATTCCAGGGGTCAGAGTCGAACATTCTTTAATAGCCAAATTTTCTATTGACCTCAAAGACAGCTTTGTAGGGAAAAGGACTGTGGGATTCAGCTCACAGTGATTTCTCTTCTTTTTCAAAAAGAAAAAGTCTTGGCTGGCTAAAACTGTGCATTCCAGTGAAATACTGGTCCATCATTTGCAGAGTAAATGTACTGTTTAATATTAAAGAAATGATTCAGTCTTTTAGTAGCAGAGTTCTTTCAGGTTATTAAAGTACCATTATAATTTCTGTTCTACTGGTGTCACAAATGAAGTTCTGCAGGATGGTTGTGACCAATTAGCAGTAGAATGAGCCTTCCAAAGGATCATTTTAATCACTTCTTTCTATCCAGTTTTCGTTTTTTCAGTGTTGAATGAAGGTTTGACATTCAGTGGGTTATCAAATCACTAAGTATTTCTCAGCTTTTTTTTTGGTTTTAACACTGCTAAGCARGTTCTTATCAGTTGTAAGGTCTCTTCCTGATGCCTTGTTATGGTGTTCATTTCTTACATGTGTTTTTTCATCAGTGTGTGATGCAGAGTGATACAAATGGGAATTCAGCTGAGCAGGGCCCAGTGGCATTGGGGAAGACGCTCTTTGGGACCAAGTCTGTGTTCTAGGGAGGCCAGCACACATCTCCTGCACACTGTAAGGTTAATCAGCTGCAAAGAAAAGGGGGATAATTGAGTTCAACTGGTAGCTGGGAAACAGTTATTATAGAAAATGGTAATTATTTCATATTTAACAATGCGCCTCTGTTCTAGTATTTTTCCCCCCACACGTTCATCTTTTACCATATTCATTTTTAAAAGTTGCTTTTCTGTGAGCTTACATCATAATTAGTAGCAAATGCAGTGGCACAGATGACTCTAAGTATCACAATATGAGGAGAAAAACGAGGTGAAGGTACTTGTAAGATTTGAAAATACTATTGTACTTCAGAAGAAAGGGTYTGACTGATGTTCAGGGCTTTCTGCAGGGGAAGAAAGGCTATTTGTCTTGGTTTCTGGATCCAGAAATTAGCCAGGCTCCCTCCTCTTACAGCTGTGACAAATGTTTYTTACAGCAACGCTAGTGGGAATAACCTATTTACAGATAATGTGAAAAATGAAAGATGATAAATCACTTCTTGATAGTASAGCTAGAGAAATTTTAAGCCAAAAAATGAAAATGGGTATTTATGATGGTTCCAAGGACGCTTTTAATAGCTGTCTGTTCCATTTTCCCCCTGCTGTCTAGTGTACATGATGCTATAAAAACACGGGTTTTTTTTTTTTTGTGATAGAAGTGTCATTCAGAATTAAGAGATTTCTGCATGGTTATGCACACTCATGGTTCTGTGGCTGGCTGGTGGCTCCAGTCTTCATTTCCTGACGCCTCCATCCTTTGAGGGCTGGATTGTTTGACAAGCCCTATGCCCATTTCCCTGTCTGTATTCAAGTGGCACCTCTTTTCCCCTGTCGATACCACATTGCTCTCTTTTATAGATTTGTTAAAAATGCTATAAATATGATAAATTCGTTGTTACTCTTGTTTAAATCCACTATTAACATACACACAATCCCAGGGCAGAACGTTTTTCAAGAAGACCAATAAMAGCTTACCTGCAGTGGTAACCTTGGCTGTCCCCTCCCCTGGGGTGGGATAGCAGCATCCTGCTCATGCTCTGCCCCAGGAGAGCAGAGTCTGAGCCTCCTGCAAAGGCATTAAACGGCTGCTGGGGCTGCCACTTCCACTAAACGCTTCTCCTCTTTCCCTGGGCTCTTTGCTAGCGTAGATTGCCTGCAAGGCTTCCTTCTCAGCCTGGGCCTTCAGCCAAAATAAAAGCCAGAGACACATCAAAGGGCTTGCTTAGAGGATCACCAAATATTACTTTAAAATAGGTCAGAAAGAAGTATTTCTTCTGAAACCCTATGCTGGGCATGGAAAATGTTTTGTAAAGGTGAAATGTGGAAATCCTGGGAAAAAGTAATTGCRTTGGACAAATACATGTGGTTGCCAAGCTTAAAAAAGGACATCTTGAGAGCAATATTCTCCAGGAAGGCCTTCAGCCACTGCAACCAGATTAATAGAAATGATAATTGCAAAAGGATTTTGTGAATAATCCAAAATCCATTGCATTGACAACAAAGCTTGCACAGTGCAAGCAAGAGATTATTTTGTAGAGCCTGACTGAGAACCAGTTTGAACTTGGAGCAGTGAGTTCCCCAGTGAGTTCCTGTAACAGAAATTAAAGAGAAATTTCAATAGGAAAGTGGTCTGGTGAACTTGGTGGTGCAGTGGCTCATGTGCATCCTGTGCTGCTGAGCCAGGATAATCGTGGAAGGTTGTGGGGTGTGATGGAGTGGGGCAGGGTGTTCCAGGCTCTGGAGAGGCTCTGGAGCAGTGGGACAGCCTGCTGGGAATGCAGCTGTGTCAAGGGCAAACACCCACAACCACAGCAACAGGCTGCTGTACAATTCCTGGAAATAATTGCAGCTGTTTAATCTGGAAGGAAAAAAATGGACATAACCTGTCCAGGAGAACTGAGAAGAGGAATGCTAAGAGTTTAAAAGTAGAAACAGAAATAGAAATATAGGTTTTCTTGAGAATTTTCTGTTATGTGACTTTTCTCTATGTTAATTATCCAGATGTTGAAGAGTTGGGGTTTTTTTGGCAGGGAGGTGGGGCAAGGGAGGATGAAATATAAAATAACTGCAGTTACTTGTATTTTTCRTTATGAAAAAATTTTCCAGGACCCTGCTGAAGGCAGCTGGCTGCCTATAGGGTGRTATTACCCTGGGCAGGAAAAGGAGATGCTGATTTCAGAGGCTCTGGTGTAAGCCAATACCTGAGCTATAGACAGGCTTGTTCTGTTCAGTGCTGCTGAGCTGGTGTCAGGCAGCAAACTGGGATCTGTCAGACTCCTTAGCTCTGAGGGATTACTGAGCAACACAGGAACCTGGGAAAAAAATAAATCTCACTGCTGAGCAAGAGCCAAATCTCACTGATGCGCCCGTGCTTATGTAATTGGAGTTTTAACAAGCTCAGGATCCACCCTCTCAAGAGTAGATGTGAATGACATCCTCAGGAACTTTCCAGAATGGATCTGCCCCCATGGGCTCATCCCCTGTTGGTTGGTGTCTGGATTGAGCTGTCCTGTCTGCTCTGATCCATCTCCTCCTGTGGAAACGCTGCCCCAGATCGAACTGTGCACTGCAAACAAATTGTCAGGCAAATGTGTATCAAAAGCAAATGCTGAAGGTTGTGGACATCCGTCTTGGATCTTAACTTGCCTAAATATTTGTAGAATGCTTTTTCTGATTATATTCCCAGTGCTGGTAAAAATAGAAAAGGTTCCTGAAGATACTTAGMAGATAGTTTTAGATATGTGCAGACTCTGCTTTTCCTTTCTTTTGTTCATGTCTGTTAATAAAAATTGCTCTGCTTGGTCAATTTTTTTCAGATGTTTCTATTTCATATTTAGATTTTAATATTTATTTTCTCTCTCCTCTGGAGAGTACAGAGCCCCTGATACCTTAAACTGGCACACTTTGATGTACGAGGGCGAAATATTTTTCTCAGTATTAACAGCAGCAAGGGGGATTTAACACTGTGCAGCTCTACARTACAGAGAAATAATCTTCCCCAAGACACAGAGGCTCATTTTGTACAGGGTGCTGTCTTTCATATTGAACTGTTACTGCTGAACCCCAGAATAAGCAGCTTTTAGCTGCTAATGTATAACTTCAGAGAATCTGAGATTAAAGTGAAGGGAACCCACGCTAAATTACACAGTTTATATTTATTCGCAATATTTCTTTGGAGGCAACTTTTAAACATGGTAACACAAAAATACAAACACGGTAACACAAAAACGGCAACTTTTAAACATGGTAACACAAAAAATTTGTGTTAAATGGCTTTTCAGCATGTGCTATGAATCAAAGTCTCTGCTTCAGCCATGAGCACATGGGTTTCCTACAATCCTTAAGGCTGCAGATTTAGGTTTGATACTTYGATTATTCCTCCACAGAGGATTTGCACTTTTTCAATTTGAAATGTATTCCTGGGAAAATATTGCAGATGTCACTGTCACAGTGAGGAATATTTGTGGTATGCAAGGTTAGAAGAAGATTTCTTTTTGTGTGAGTAGGTAGATTACAAAGCCTTGTTGTAATTCATATCTAGAAAGTTATTACAGAACATTCTAGATTAAGAGGAAAATATTAGACCTTAAATTACTTGTGAGAGCAGCTCTTTCCCAGGAGAGCACAGCAATGCTCACAGTGCAAAGGGCCTGTTCTGTTCAGTTCCTGCTGAATGTGTTTCTCTCCATGGCAGTTTGCTGAGTGCTCTTCCCCTTTGTTTATGAAAAGCTACTGCAAGACTCTGATTCTTCAGATTTAAATGTAAAGCTAAGCAGCCTGCTCTGATTAAATCATTATTTTTCCTGAGGGTATTTCTCTTTGGTACTTCAAGAAGGATTTAAATGTCTCTAACCTGCTAGTAATGCACGTGTGGTATCATCATGCTTAAAAACCCATGTTAACAAATCTGTGTTGGCTGGAGGTTAGGCTTTTTCAGTTTGCTGTCAAGTGTTTTGGGATGTCTTTCGTGACTCACTKGTGGGTTTGCAACTCAGATTATGCAGTATCTCAAATGTGTGCTGGGAATTCTAATTCCTTTTCATGCTCTTTCTGTTATGGGTGTAGAATGAGGAGCAGAGTAAGGAAATAGCAGTAAGAGGCACTGTTGTATGAAAACATGCTGATGAGTAATTTGATGTGAAACTGCTACAGATTGTGGAAAATAAATATTTGTGAGTGTATTCTAAAAAGCTGTAGAGATTTATAGTTTTATTTCCATGTGTGTGTTACACTAATTTGTGTTCTTATACAGATCTGTGCCCATTCATGCATACTGATCACTTGTCATTATCCTAAGCCTTAACGGGATGTTTGCTACAATTTACTTCAACATTCTCATTAAACTTCATGGCCATCCAATTATAGCTCTTGATCTTCAATATCTAAGTTAGTTTACACGCTTGGACTCTACTGAGATGGTGTGGACGTGTTGCTGGGTGAGTTTTCAGTTCCTTGAACCTCCCTGCCCAGCCCAGTGCTGCTGGGGCAGTCTCTGCCCATTCCTTCTGTTCTGACCACAGTGCAGCCCCCACTGCCTTCAAACTCTGCCAGGGAGGGACAAGCTGAGCCACAAACCAGGTGGCCAAAGGAAAAATCTGAAAAGGGCAATCTTAATRAACACTTACTGTTTCAGAGTCTTTYCCCCTTTGCTAAAAATGCATAAAAACAAATGATGATGTAGAATTACTTCATCCATAATTGAGCACACTCTCAAACATTTCTTATCTTTTGTTCTTTCAAATCTAAATTTAATCTGTGAATAATAATAATGATCTCATGATGTGAGTGGGGGGACAAAAGTAACCCTTTTGAGCAGTGTCAGTGTGTGAAATGTTACTGATTATGGCAATACTTGAGTGAGCTAAAYGCTGCCTGTAAGTGTCACTAACCATCAGGGGATACTCCTTTACCAGTGCTCCTTGTTCCTGAGGCTGGTCACTCTGAGTTTGTCACAGGGACTCCTAAACTATGAGGAACTTGCTCTGTGTGCCCAGCTGTAGCCTCAACCAGTGCAGGGGCTGCAGTGTCACTCGTTGCAAAAGCTTTGACCTATTTTATTTAGTTGCTTTCTTTTCACCATCAGTCTTACATTTGGTAAAAAAAAACCTGTAGAGAATGTTGAAAGAAYAGGAGACTTTAACCTGTGGTGAGAAATCCCTGTTAAGAATGTGAAACAGATTTAGTATGTCTTAGTGAGATGATCCAAAGGGTTCTGTAGATCTGTATCTTCAACAAACCAAGCACAAGATTCCCCAAAAAATTAATTATTAGTCATGTTTGACATTTGTCTAGCAGAAAATTACATTGTGTTCCATACATTAGAAATGATGGTAAGGAGCGTATTCTCTCCCCTCATTTCATGTTATATACATAATCTTTTCTGGCTAGTCCTGAATGAATAATTGCTACAGATAGCGTCTCAAAGATCTGACTAATTCTCAGTACCTTTTCATTTTCCTAATCTTAATTAAATCTGTGACTGAAGAGGATGCATGATGAGAATGAAAAAAAGCAGCTTGTATAAATCAAAAGCAGYGATATGAAATCAAACCCATCAGGATAAAAGTGTCTTTTGTACATAAGCTATTAAGGACTTTTTCTTTACCCCCCTGCCTTTTTGTTTGTTAGATGGAAGGGACAGAATTTCCTGAGGCAAACAGAGGGGGGGATTCTGCAGTGGGTACAGAGGCCTCTTGTGCAGCAGGAGCTGCCCYGCATCTGGTTTGCTGAGAAATGTGCTGGGTGTCCAAAAAGCGCCGTCGTTTTTCCTTCCGCCCGCCCCAGTWGAAGCACTCCGCCTCCCTCAGCGTCTGTCCAGCACAAAGCCCCCCTTTCCTRCTCAGGTTATTTTTAGCCATGGCTTAGTGTGGGTTCCAGCCTCCCCCAGTGATGGTCAGACCCAGTGCCGAGGCTGTACCGAGGGGAAATTCAGCACTTGGCACAGCAAAGCAAAGCTCTCCTCGCTGCTCCAGCGCAGTGAACGATTGACAAARTTCTGTTTATTTATGGCAGGAGCTATGAATTTGTTAGAGTGCCGTATTTTTTTGTAGGAAATAACACAAATTGCTGATTCCAGTGGATTAGACTCATGTAAGCCTGGCTTGTGTAAGAGTTTGCAGAAACTGCTTTTCTTAATTTGACAACATCTCTGGATAAACTGATGATGCATCTGTTGTGCATGCTCAGAGCTGTCTGTTGGTATAAATCAGGCACTAGTTCATTAGTCTAGCTCAAAACCAAAGCAGGAAGGAAAATTTTATGCAGTTCTGAGATTTYGCCAAGTTTCTGGGAATTTAGGATAGGAAGTGGTTTATTGTAAATCAATTTGTCCATATGCTGTTACTGTAAGTAACAAGCGAAGTTTACTTGATGCATATCTAAGTATTGGAACAAAAACTAATAAAATAGGTTGGTTTAGTATTTTAAATATATATATGTCTATATATATCCCCTCTTATTCAGTCAAAATATTGGATTAACCTATTTTTATGTCCAGACCCTTTAAAAGAGAAAGAGATTAAGACCTTGAGGCAATCTGAGTAATAAGAAGTTGATTTAATTTCAGATGTTGAGGTTTTGGCTTAAAAAAAAAAAAAAAAGTTCAGGTCTGCTGATTTTTTTTGGTTTATTCATTGTTCAGAGCTTGTTTGGCAGATTTACTGTGGGCAGCTTTTGGCATAATTGAATTGATAACATGGACTGGATTGCCCTGTGAAATTAGAAAAGCAGAACACGCCTTCCGGTAACATCCAGTGATGGAAAATACTGTTTTTCTTAGGAGTCTGACTGACGGTAAATATTCCCTTGGAGAGCTTCAGAAGGGCTGTGTGGCACTTGGCAAATGTTTTGATCAATATTAAAATTCCAGGTGCAGCTTTCATGCATCCAGAGGAAGACTAATCCTTTTTTATTTAAACTGCCATAGCTATGTTAACTTTCCTTGCAGATCCCCTCTGTGCAGCCCTATAAGATATGGAAGCAGCAGCTGCAATCTCTGTCACTCAGGAAATGTATTACAAATGAAAGGAATTAATGTCTTGAGCATTTTGTCCTTGTGCTATTTTGGTGCAGAACATCATACATTTAGTAAATACGTGAAGATACGAGKGCCACAATGCTGCTGCTCGAGATCTCTGAATTTTTGTTTGTCTGGGTTCAAAGTCAAGTGTTGCCTGCGAGTATGTCTTTTTGAATAAAGCAGTGATTCTCATTTCCCAACCCAGGAAACATTAACAGAGCAGGGCTTAGCTCAGCATCAGGAATAAGGAACAAACAGACTCCTTGCCCCCAGCCTCTCCCAGTCCTAGGGAGCCAGCAAGAGTGGCTTCTGATAAATGAGTTTCAATGTGAATTGCATAATATTTCATAATAATTCCAGATCCAAAAGTAGTCCAAGGAGAAAGTTCTTAGAGTAATTTCGTTTCTAGGAGAAAATTTAATTTTAAACAGACTGTAATACGAAATAAAATGACCATTAGTTATGTATCATTTTAAAATYGGTGTCAGCTTTGCTACTGCAGATTAACTGCTATTACCTACCTGCTGAATTCAAGGTTGAAAAGGCTTATTGTTGCTCAGCTGAAACACTGTTCTGGTGAGAATATATGGTATATTGGTACTGTGCATGCCCTGTTTTCAGTGCTGCTGTGTGTCTGTGTCTGTATRAGTGAAGGCACAGTGCCCTTGATCACCTGCTTTAATTTGGTCAGCCCTGAGCTGCTCAMGAGTTGGACACGATGATCCTTGTGGGTCCCTCCCAGCTGAAATAGTTCACCCTATTCTGAATGAGTAATTCCATCTCCTAACTGCTCCTGAGTTTGGGAAGAGTGAGCTAATCAAAATGTCTAATATGAGCTTGCCTGGAGAAGTTTAGGATAGGCTTTTTGGGAAGATTGATTTTGGGTTGCCCTCTATAAGTCACTTGAGGTGTTGGGGGAATTTGCTATTGCACTGCACTATTTCCACTATGGCTCAGCACACTGCAATGCCACAGGGTTCTCTTGGCCTGTCAGTGACTGTCCAGCTCAGGAATTATTTTGCAATGGCAAAAAATGATTTATTTGTTAGGATCATGTACTTTCCATCTTTCTGGACTATTTTAGTGAGTCTCCTCTCTAGTGAGCAGAGTAAAGAGTCGACAAAGGGACCTGAGAGAGTTTTGTTTCTCTTCAAATCATTCCATTGTGTGACTATCAAACACYCATAGCCAAGCATTAACCAAAGATGAGTTTGAGTCCACTGGCTCTATATTTGATAGTGTTTCTTTTGAACAGTCTCCTGATGGATTTACTGTCTTGTCCACTTTGTAACATGGACTGTATAAATAATGAAAGACACACAAAAATGGTTTTTAAAGTGTAAACAAGGTAAGTTCACAAATTGCATTCTGTTTCCACTGTGGCGATATCTACACCTGGGTGATTCCCCCCTCTCCTTCTCAAAACTTTTGAATGATTGTCTTGTAAAATTTTTCTCCAACATTGTTTACAAAAGAGTTTTGTTGAWATCAAGATGGGTTATCTTGGGACTGAGATTTGGTTCCAAGAGAAAWTTTTTTTCAGAAAACAGCACACAAAGGCAATGACTCAAGAAACCTTGAAAATGATCCTGAAGTGGGCAGAGAAGTGTATTTTTTCACTTGGGTTATTTTTATGAAAAATAACTTTCTACCATTGTACTTCAAAAGAATCAGCTGATGTGTGTTTCATTCTGTGTTGAAGGGGTTTTTATTGATTTTTATAGACTTGTGGCATTGTAGATTTTATATTCCACGATTTCTCTCACCTCAGTTACTGAGCGTATGTACTTTGCTTCAGCAGAACTGTGGCTTTCTTTGTTATGATCCAGTGATAGCAAAAATGTGAAAATTTGCTACAGTTTGCTTGCATTGCTTATTCTGCTGTRAAACCCGATATATTTGAGAACTTGAAAAACCTCTCAACTTTAAACTATGATATATTTTAACTGTATGCAAGGTTGTTTGTCAGTATATTGAATGGAAGGTAATGTGGCTGTTAGAGAAATTCCATGTTGCAATCAGAACTCTATAAAGAGCTGTTGAGGGATTATGGAATTGATGGCAACACAGTGTTAATGTATTTTTGGTTGGGTTTTTTTGTCATTGAAAGTTGTCTTCTGGGTTAATTGCTGCTTATTTTTTTAACTGGAAGGTTTTCCTCCAGGATTATGTTCATTAAGAGCATGTTTGCTCACTTTATACACTTTAAATACTGTAGGGAAAAGAGAAGTGTCCTAGGAAATACTGAAGGGAAGAGAGACTTTTTGCTTCTTTTGTGGATTGCACTTGCATCTGTGTAACRTCTTCTATTTTAAACAAAATGCATCAGAAATTCTGTAAGCCCAGGCACAGCCAACAGGATGAAAAATGAAGCAAAATAACCCTACCTAAATACCTGTCCAGCCTTTYCCACATGAGTATCTGTGCACACACAACACATGCTACTAAATTCAGTGTGATGATCAGGCTTTATCTGGGCAGTGTTTTGAGGGAATTTGGGACCAACAGTTGTTTCTTTAGTAACTTAACAAACTAGGAACTGTTTCATAGTGAACTTCATGTCACACTGTGCCCTGAGGCTTGTGGAGCTGCAGTTCCAGAAGTCCTGGATAAATGCAGAAAATCTTCCCTTTCCCCAGACAATTATCTACTGAGAAACTGAGATAGGGTCACTGGGGCTGCTGGATTTGGTACTGGAAAGGTCTGAATTGGACACACTGCTTGGCCAAGGAGCTCGTGCTGTGTGTCATACCAACTGCTTTGAACATTTCAACCTTTAGCCTCCTCAGAGCATACAGCATATAAAATTTCCTCTAAGAAATAACCTTCAAAAAATCTGATTTATCTTTAGTGTTGGACTGAAGTAAAATTTCAGGCAGAGTTTTGCTATGAAGGAAGAATTCTGGCCGATTTCCTGTCCAGAAAAACTTCTTCACAGAAGATTGCACTCTTTTGCCATATTTTCATTACTGTTTGGAGTGATTAAATGCATAGATGCTTCAGCTAAAGAATAAAAATCCCAAMATATTTTAATTTTCTAAGAACACGATTACATTCAGTAGAAAAACATTCAYCTGTATTGTATGGTGTGCTGGTTTTCTCTGGGATAAAGGCARTTTTCTTTGTAGGGGCTGATTTGGGGTTGTGTTTTGGCTTTGTACTGAAGAGAGTGTTGGTCATTTGGGTTGGGGGTGYACACCCCACTGGGAGGGGACAGSCAGGACAGGTGACCCCAGCTGGCCAAAGGGATATTCCACACCATCTGCTCAGCATATAAAGCTGGGGGAAGAAGAGGAAGGGGGAGATGTTTGGAGTGATGACATTTGTCTTCCCAGGTAACCACCAAGCCCTGCTTTGCTGGGAATGCCTGAACACGCGCCTGCTCATGGGAGGTGGTGAAAGAATTCCTTGGTTTGCTTTGCTCGTGTGTGCAGCTGTTCCTTTACCTATTCCACTGTCTTTATTTCAATCCATGGCTTTTCTCCCTTCCACTCTCCTGATTCTCTGCCATCCCAAAGGGGGATGAGCTGCTGCATTGGTTCTGTGTCAGCAGCTGGGGTTAAACAACAAAGATGTGCAGGCACTGGTGAGCAGGGTGGAAAACTCTCAAGTCTTATTTAATGAACTGTTGGACTTTCAGTGAAGAGAAGAGACTAAAGCTCTGCAGTTGACTGACTCGATGAGGAATGCAGTTGGTTCATCTCTGGGAGCAGATAACTCACACAGATGAGGCCATMACTCAGCTCAGCCAACTGCTAAACAAAATACATCATTCAAATCTTTGGGAAAACTGTCAGTTTTCAGGGATAAAATGATAGCTGTGTGAAAACTGACCTTAGTCCCAAATATTGAAATTGAGTACACATGGGAGCAAGGTGCCAGCAGTTATAGCCATACACTTTAATGGCAAACATTCCTTGTGGTATTTCAGCAACAGAACCAGACTGTAACCAATATTTTCTTTTTAAGATTCTCAATTTTTCAGGACTAGATTGTGTTGTTGGTCATTTGAACAAAGACATAAATGTCTGGGTAGGTGTAGCACACAGTAACTGCTGCTCTGCAGACAATGCCCCTGCAGCTGTGGACAGTAATGCAGGGCTCTGTTTGCAGCCAGGGAGGGCTGCAGCCAAGARGCAGTGAAGTGGTGAAATTGTGTTTGATACACCCAGGGAAATGCAAATGTTTGGACTAATGTCAGAGCCTGACCTGGACAGACTCTGGAACACTTTGAATWTCCACTAATAAGAAATGGGGGGTAAAGGAGGAACTTGTAAAAATGAACAGAAATGTGTTTCTAGGTTTGCAAGTAACATTTTATACGCTACCCTGGTGTGTGGGTGGCAGTGGGGAGGTGGGAGAGCCATTTGGGTTCTCCTTTTCCCTGGAAATCTCTCAGGGTGAAAGAAGAGCTCTGAGGTGKTAGGGAATGATGTGTGCTTCTCTCTGCTGCAGGAGGACTCATAAAGTAAAAAAACAAAATTCCCAAACTAAATGTCTTAATTAAAATTACACAGTTTTGCAAAGAATCTAGCTATATCTCTGATCTTTTTAGGCTTCTATATGTGAATAAATGATTTTTAAAAAGCCAAGAAAAAGCGTCAAACACCTGGGTCTGAGGCATTATCTCCCCTAGGCAGAGCCTGGCAATGTCTTTTTCTGATTTCTTAGTTCTTGTGAGATAGTGAACAAAAGTGCATCAGCATAAATAAATGTTAAAGAATCTGAGGCAGGAAGACTTGTGAATACATAGTACCATATTGGGCTATAAATTAATTTGGGATGCTATTTCAAGAGGAATATTCAGATAGAGGAATTTAGTATAGTTCAATAATTCCTGAATTTTTGCTAATTAATATATTACAACCAAATTACTTTGGTGACATTTTTGGGACCAAATTAAATAAAATGTCTATGGTATGTTAATTTGAGCTCATAAAAGTCTAATTTGAATATGTAATTTGGATCAATTAGAACTCTCTTCTGAACTTTAGTGATAATAGAAATGTAAAAAAGCCTGGGAAGCTGTTAGGATTAAGAGTGATACATCTGGGAAAAGCAAATTACAGTGTCATTTTTAAAATGCAAATGAGGTTTAAAATTTAAAGATAATATGCATATATATAAACATGTGCAATATCTGAAAAAACCTCATAGTTCTTTTAAAAATAAATCTCTATAGATAGTGAACTTTTCATCATTAATCCTCAATTTTCCCTGCRAAATATCTAGGCTATAGTTACATTTTTGCTTGCAAAGAAAATGTAAGTTTGGGAGCTCTCCCAGAAACCCAAGTGGCATTTRTTTTGTTCAGAAAACTTCAGAATAAAATCTGCAGTCTAATTTTGGTCCTTTTGAATTGCCACAGTGAAGTGAAACTGYGTTTAAATCAGGGTAAATGAGATTAAAGCCTGCTCTTGAAGTTTCAAGAATATATAACAAGTTATTTAACAGAGTTCCTTGGCAACATATTTGAGCATAAAATGTGAGTAAAACAGGGTTTATGTGTTTTTTGCTCCCTGTGCAGTGGGAGGATCCAAAGGACAGGCAGATTTAGGTCGTGGCTGTCCCTCTCATGTCYSCTGGCTGTCCGTGTGTCCATCTGACTCTTCCCAGCCCAGACTCTTTTTTCCCTTCCTGGGGAAAAAGCTGAATTTCCTGCSAGCAGTCCCAGAATATTGAGGTGCAGGAGTGGTTATCTGCTGCTTATGTGGTAAAGTCAGATTTCTGAAAATGCCTTTTCAGGATTATTTAAAAAACAAAAAGGCAAAGAAAGGAAGGAAATAGATTTTCTTACCTTCCATCAAAATGTAAAATCTCAAATTGTAAATGGCAGTAATGAAASGTGTATTTGGTACCTACAGTGTTTTGCATGGCAGCTTTATGCATCGCTGCTATACCACAAGGCTTGTTAAATTATAATTATCATTTGRAAAAAAAGAAAATTAGAATAGGGCAAAAACCGTGTATTTGAGAAAGAGACAGGAATAATTAAACCCACAGACATCATCAATGGAATTGAGCTCTGGTTAATTTAAATCCACACTGGGTCATTCTTACATACTGCTTTCCAGAAGTTACATAAAAAAGCTGATCTTGATACTGCAGGAGAACATGATTAAGATCTCACTACCCGAGAAGTTTGTTTTAAACTAAATTGCTGCATGTTTATGGGAACCAAACACATTTGCAGTCTACAACACTGCATTAAGTGTAGCTGTGATTTCAGTTGGCTTCTTGCCCTGAATTTAAAATAATTTCCTTCTAAACCACACATTACATYGACTCAGTTGTACATTCAGACAACCCCTGCTATACTGAAACGATTTTTGCCAGTGCAGGTGCACAGTGAGTGTGTGAACCTGGGTATCTGCCTGCCTGAGCCACAGGCTTTAGAAAAGAGGACGTTGGAAATAAAAGTAGTTTTTTCCTTCTTGATATAGGGGATATGTGGCAAGAAAATTCAATATTTTTAAAAAACTGCAAATCAAAAAGCTTGATTTTTGCTCGTATSCAGATGATGATGAATTTTCACCACACACTTCCTTCACAGCATTGTGTCCAACAGGATTGGGTGAACTGAGGTGTTCCCAGTGAGGAGGGTTCCTGCTGCACCACTTCAATGGAGGTGTTTTGTGAAAATTCAATTTAACTCTWGAGAAACAGAAATGTAGCTAAAGCTCGAGATAAGAAATGGGTATCTTTTAAACAAAAGTAATTTGTCTTCTAGAGGGAAAGCAGTCCTTAGCACGTATTTTATAAGCTTTTATTATGGAGAACTGGGCTTCAAATATTAGTCTTTCTTATCAACTCATACCACACTTAGCTGTGTGTTTGTAGGATCTAACATTCTGAGGCAATGGCCAGTGAATTGTTTGGCTGGTTATTTTGTAGTTTTGTTGGTTTAGTTTGGGTTTTTTTGGGTTTGTTTGATTTGGTTTGGGTTTTTTTTTTGTGTATAATATAAGCTTCTCTGGGGTACTGTCCTTTATTCTTAAGCCTGACAATATCAGTCAAATGCCTCATTGGCTATTGAAGTTATGGCCTGGATTTTGTTTGAAAACACTTATAATCAAAATCAAGCAGCCTTTAAAAACAGTTTGAATGTTATCTTTAACAAGAGTTGGACTAGAACCTTTYAAAAGTGTTTCCTTTTAAAATAAATACTTGAAGATTACTTGATATACTAAACAGAATATTTGTCTCAGGATAATACAGGTGATCATCTGTGTGCTGACTTTTAATTCCTGTTAGTCCTTCTTAGCCACATCTACCTGAACTCTCTGCTTCACTGAAGTTATGTAAGCATGCCAGAATCTGTTTGCTGGTGAAACACAGCACATTTCCCTTGTGTATCATCCTGCAAATCACTTCCAGCAGTTTTCAGGCTTTGTGAGTTAAATACAGGCTCAGTGTCCTATCTGGCTTGTCAGTAAAGCTGCTGACRCCATCCATGGCAGGGCACAGAGGGTGTGAGGTATGGCTGTCTGCCTTAATGAAAATAAATTCACATAACCATTCATCTGGGCAAGGTATATTTAAACTCAGCCTTGTGGCCAAAGGTGCAGGATGAGCTCTTGTTGAAAGCACCAATTCCAGAGAGGGATACAATAAAGAGAGGGAATGGTGACCCACAAGGCACCAGCACTGCGGAGCTCAGCTGAGAGCACGAGAGGATGAGGTGTTATCAGCCAGGCTCACCTGGGCATTCACCTCCACATCAGCTTCRTTCAGTGGAGGCAACTTCTGGGGTTAGTGCGTTGCCCACCCATAGTAACAAATGCAGAATAAAGTTGTATAAATCCTATTAAAGGAGTAAAATGGCTTTTGGGAAATTTTCTAGTTCTGATTTCCTAAACCAAAATGTAGATTTGGCGAGATTTGCTTTTTCTTCATGACGCATGTGTCTTGCTTTCTCAAAAACAACTACAATACACAGTTTAAATTCATGGCTTTCCTTTAAATGAATTAGCAAAAGTCTTAGAACATTTTCATTTTTACATGAAACTATTAATAAATTCTGATATCTTCAATGTGGGCATGATTTTTTTATATGCACAATGCACTTGTAAGTTTTGATCTGTAGAGTTTGGAAGAAAATGAGAATAGAGCGCAAATAAGTCCTTTCTGGTCCAGCCCCATCAGTATGTGGTGTGATCTGAAGGGCCATTTTCCCCACAGATGAAGCAAACATGGAGAGCTGTTACAATAGGTGTGTGAAAGGAAGGCTGTAATCTGCACATTCACACCTCTGCACCTCACAGCTATCCGGGGTGAAGACTATCAGGCAACAGTGTCCAAACTGTTCAGCAGAGATGTGGAAGCAGCCAGGAAGTTATGCTATTAAAAAAAAAATCCAGAGACTAAATACTCAGTGGTAAGTTTGGGTCAGAAGGCAATGAGCAAGTTTTTTAACCCATGCACTAAGTTAGGAACACCCTTTAAGGCCGAGATACTGAATGAACTCTATCTTAAATTACTTACCTTTACAGAATCTTTTCCTTCTACCTCCACTGCCCCAGGGACCTGTCACACTGAGCACGCCTCTATCTTTAGATAAAAAGGCTTTTTCAACTCAGCAAGTTGTGGCTGACCGAGATAATGCAAAGTTCTGATAGCCATAAGGTAGCCTTAGCACAAATGAAAGAGACTTGAGCCAAGAATCTTTATCAAAAGTTAGTACCTGTCACAGATTTTCACCAGGTTCACTACTTTCATGAAGACCACTTTAGAATTAAGAGGAGTTGGATGTAGGTTAAACAGAATTATCAATTTTTTGTATGGGTCTGCCTAGAGATAAAGCCTGGAACCAGAAATCCGTGCTCTATGAGCAAMTGTCTCAAAGCCACTTCTCTTTAGATGCTGGTAAAATGCTGCCAAGAGCCATCAATCCTGCTGATCTGAGTGTCCTTAARTTCATATCAAGAGCTCTGAGGGCCTGAATCACAGGATGGGTTCTTACAGGTTAGAGGGTCGGATGAAATTCCTGTGATCACTGTGGCTGTTCTTTTCCCTTTGTCTGCCTGTGGGCCCGCAACAGTTTCTCAAAAACTTTGACAACTCCAGAAGTGAACTCAAGATTTGGAAAATGCTGGCTCAGTCATTGCTTTCTGAGGTATTTAGTGCTTGAAAAGGGCAAAGGTGTGACAGGGGGTGAGTGTCCCCACCTCAGGGAGCCAGTCCCTCTGCCAGGGTCACATTCAGCATCTACTGATGGCATTCTGAGACTCCAATAAAAGTGCTACACCTTTTGATCAATGTTTTCAATCAATTTTAATTGCTGAAGAAGGCAGTTTGTGAGCCCAACTAGGAACTAGATCTCGAGTCAATTTTAGAACTTTGGCATGAAAAGAGGAATTTTAACCTGATGGCTTTCTAAAATGATAAAGGTAGATTTAATCATTGCACAAATGTATTCAAACATCAAATTACAATCAATCATTTGTTCATGGATTTTTGTACTTCAGTACATGGATACTTGGAAGTATACTGAAGATGAGTGCCTTTTAATGGGAAGTGCTTAGATCCATTACTGTAGGAAAATATCTTTCAGACCAGTAAATTAAATATTTTATTAGCTTTTCCCCCCCATCCATGCCAAATAATGAATTGCCTGTTATGATTTAACCTTGGATGTATAGGAATCCCTGGCAGAGTGCATGTACAAAGTGGAAAATGCAGCAGCCCCTCAGTCTGTAGGTGCTTTGAATAAACCATGGGAGCCTGGCATACACAAAGCAGGACAGACAGAATTGTATCAAGTCAGGTGAATCAAAGGGAAAACCTCTTTTTTTTTGAAATGTATAAATATATGCTAATATATATGTAATACTTCTGGGGTGATGGACAGTTTTTCAGAATATGCAGTTCCCATGTTATTGCATTGGCCTATATACTTGCYAGAGATTTTGAGTCCAGAAAGTTTATGCCACATACATGGGATGACAAAATTCTAAACAAACTTATCTCTAAGAGCAGTTTCCTGCAATTTGTTCACYTCCATTTTCTGAAGCCTAAACTGTCCAGGCATCCATGTCCTAAGGAAGTAGAATTGCATCTTGCATCTCCCTGGGTTTATAGAGTTCAGAAGGTTGATTATGTGTTTTCAATAGCAATTTTCCAGGCCAGTAGTTTACTGTATCAATTACTGAGTGCTGGGAGATGTGTAACAGTTCCTGCTGCACAAATACACCGCAGATATGATATCCTAGGATGGCTACCTAGGTTTTTTCCTTGCTTCAGTTCCTATTTTTCAGGTTTCTGTACCAAGCACTGGGCTGATGCATCAGATATGCTGATCATTAATTTGACTTTTCCCATATCAACAATAAAGAAATGCGTGAACACAGTGTTAAGGTTCTTAAGATGCTCATTAAAGTGAAATTATATTCAGTGGCAGCAAATGGTAAATTATTTAAAACAAAGAAGATAATCTAGAATTCTTTGGAAACAGGTTTTTCTYTCAGGCAAATCTGTAAGGCTGTAGGGGAAGGAACAAGATGCTGAATATTGAACAAGAAACAAATGCAGAGTATTAGGACTTAAATCCTCTGATCKAAATCTCCACAGGGACTGTGCAAAAGGGCCTCAGCTCTAAAGAGCCCCCAATACCTGCCCCAGCCCCTGCCACAAACTGCAGCCCACACAGCCATTGCCCAAGACTACAAAAAGCTACATTTTCTGGGAAAAGACCAAAAGAGTGTGTTGCAGGGAAGAACATCCTAAAAGCTTACATTCTGCTCCTTAAGTGGTTGGGGAAATGTTAAAAAAACTCATAGATGATCCTAAGATGATGATTGTCCATCAAAGCAAGTCCCTTTTCTGGAGCCCCAAGTGACTAAATAGATRTGTAAATAAAGTGCAGATGTGAAATAATGAAGGAGAATTATTTTTTTGTAGAGAGGACATTTTGTACCCTGTTATTCATCAATCTGGACAGACAGGAAGCCTTAATTCAAAGGAAACAGGGAAAGARCTTGCAGAACAGTTTGATGTCTTTGTGTCACCCTCAAGTTCTTCATCAATTATCTACAAGTAGATTGGATCTAAATCTTGCTGCTTGTTCTGCATWACCCTGTAAGATGATAAAGAGAGGTCTGGGGACTGAACTTTTCTCATCTCAGATCCTCTAGCATTCTCTTTAATTTGATAAATCTTGTTTAACAACCCTCTCCCTTCAGCTCTTCAGAATGYTCCACGTGTGTAGTGAGGGATAATGAAAAGAAGCACTGTTTGCTTTTGTAATATATGCCATAATTTACATGAGCTTGTCATTATCTGARCATAAAGGATGTGTAGAAAAGTTTTGTGCTGTTCTGTCTGTCCTTTACTCAGTAATTAAGAGTGCACTCATACAGMTGTATTGTAGGCAGATATTATCCAAGTCCTGACAAAGAACCAAAATTATTCATCTAATCTATCAYGATGGCCATCTTGAATGCTAACTAGGGCATGTCTTGATCAGAATTGTCAAAAGACACTTCCACTGAGCTYCTGCCAGGGAACATCTTTGGCAGGTTCTGCCTTTCCATGAACTGCAAATGTCTCCTGCTTCAGCTTGCATTTCTCTGGCCTTGAAAAATCATGGCAGCAAAAATGTGTCTGTCTTTTCTTCCATTCTCTGTTCAATTTATTTTTATAGAAAAGTCTTTGCTGACTTTGTTAGCATACTTTTCTTGGCAGGRTAATTCTTGAAGTTGCCTTTTTTCTTTTAATACRTACAATYCTATCAGTCCTTCACTTCTGCCTGTGGGAGAGAGAGCCCAGAGTGGAAGATCTAATTCTGTTTTGGCATTTAGAGTTTTGATTCTACTTACTTCAAAGGAGTTTATTCTTGTTTTTCCAGTGGATATGATAGCAGACTCAGGCTCTATAACAGACAGTAATRTGGTGTTTTTACATAGCTTAAAATTTAGTTCCAGTGTAGGATGTGTGGGTAAGTTCCCAGTGATTCTGCACACACCATGAACGTCTTGGGGAGAAAGAGTTTGACCCTGAACAGGAGAAAAGATTCAAACTACCACAGCTACTTTATGGAAAATGTTATTGCACCCAAGGGTATGGAGCTTGTCACTTGGGAGCTATGTGCTTTGTAACCTCAGTGAGACACAAAAATTTATTAACTTGGCAAGCATTTCCAGTATTTTATTATTCAAGGGGCAGGATGTGTTGCATATTTCAGGAGTACTGGCCAAGTGATCTGCTTGGGGTTCAATTAGTTGGTCTTAAATTCCTGTAGTCCTGCTCTAGTCCCTGGTGATAACTCAATTTTTAATATAGTGTTTTCTTTCTATATTAAATTTTAATAAATTAGTGCTCAAGTTGTAGTATTGATTTTGAAAATGCTGTAAGTGTGAATCTTCCTCATTCTCATGTATTTTGAATGCTGTGAAAGTAAAAGCTGAGGAATCATAGAGACTCAGAATTCGGTCACATTTGGGACTATTTCTGAGCAACAGTGCAACTACTGAGAAATCTGGAATATTAAATGTAACCAAAACTGAAGTCCTTGCTAAAGGTCACGGGTATACTGGGCTAGAGAACCTCMACAGAAAGGCTGTATTTTACTATCGATAAAAAATTTATTTCTTCCTTAAATTCACTTGAGAAGTTTCCCAAACTAATTCCTGATTTTTTTWGAAAGCTGTTGATACCCAGGGGTGGAAAACTTCAGCCCACCAAAGTGAGAAACTGCACAATTCTGGGTCACACAGTGGGACAGCTCAGGCTTCTTAAACCCTAAGCACCACTGGCACTTCTCTCTGAAGTTAATGCAGTGTTTCTCTTCTGTAGGTAAAAACTGGCATGTTTCTAATAACACAGCTAAAGGTTTGAATGCCTGCTCCTCTACCAAACATTCCATCGTGGGATGATGGTCCAGGATGTCAGATGTCAAACTGGGGGAGATGCTTTCCCATCAAAGGCACTTGGGCAGTTCCACTGGCAGCTTGAATTTCCCTCTAGGTCATCAGTGTGGATAGGYTGCTGTCAGCTCTCTGGGCTGCTTTATTCTCCTGACACCATTTTTAACTTAGTTTGTACTCTGAAAAACAAATGCATTTCAGTTCTGCTTGTGGATAAGCCCTTGCATAAATTCATTGACAAGATTTCTTTGTAGCTTTTCTCCTTGAATCTAAAAGCAATGATTGCTCCTGTTGTGAGTTATGTTTTCAGAATACAAAGTGTGTTTGGGCTAATACACACTTTTTAAAGTATCCCAAGATACATTTTTCTTTGAATTTGAAGAAACAAGACAGAACTTTTAATTTAGAACAGTACATTTTTAGATGCAATGCTTTCACTGTAGCAAGACCTGCTAAAATGTGTAATGCACTCTAAGTTGAATTTATTTTGACTATTGGATACACATTATGCTACTTTCTGTTCTACGTATGTCCAAAATTTGATTTGTTTTTTACCACTTTCGGTCCTTTTTATTTAATCCCATTTTTAAGTCCGTGTGTGCCGAGAAGCCAGGTCCTGGCAATGAGGTCAGAGTGCCTTGACACYTTGTGAGAGCTGTCAGATGTGGAACATGGTGTTAACCAACATCCTCCAGRCTTCAGAGCAATGCTCTTCTGCTGTGGGGCTTTACTGTAACACCATTTTATGGTCTGTGCARTTCTTGTAAGGATCTAAAAACACCAATCAAATATTAATRACAAAATTCTGACATTGCTTTAAATAGATAGATCAATAAGACCAATGCTGTAGCACTCTGAAAAAGTTTCAGTTCAGCAGAAGTGGGAGYTTCTTTYTTKKTTTTTTTCTGTGRATGACTGGTGTGAGTGATGCCAGGGACAGGGGCACAGGGCACCGTGGGGCTCTGTGGGCACCGCTGGCATTTCCAGCCCTGTGCACAGAGCAGCCCCTGGAGCTGTGCCTTGTGTCACTGTCCTGTTTTCCTTTGCCTCCACGCCATCCTCTCTTTCTTTGGGATTTGCAGCAATAGTTTAGGGAAGGTTTTCAGTTGCTCTGGGTGCCACCAGAGGGTTCCCTGTGCCCTCCCTGTGAGCAGAGGGGTTGGAGCAGCTGCCCAATGACCCGGCCTGGGGGCTCAGCCCGGCCAAAGAAATCAGTGATGCCCCATCTGAGCTCTCCCCATTGGAAACAATCCTGGGGTGTAACTGTGTACATCCATGAAAACTGACTTTGACAGCAATTTGATAATTTCAATTTGAGTTTTGAACTAATTGTTTAAAGCTCCTGCTCAGCAGGGTGAAGCTGATGAGCTYCATGCAAACAAAACCCAGCATCACTGCTCCACATTCGGTCACTGGGTGAGATATTTGCTGCTGGGCTCTTTAGAAYAGGAAACAAATCTTGACGAAAAATAATTTTGCATTTTCGGAGTGCTTTTCGGTCCAGTTAGGGCATAAATAATTATGATTTCTCAAAGAAATGTCAGGAGGCAATGCAGCTGGTTGTGAGCAAGGTCTGGTTTGTGCATAGGAACCTGCCCTGGGAGATGAGATGTGGTTTTTCTCTGAGCCTGCTCCTAGAGCCTGGGATTATTCCATTTTTCAAGGCCAAAGAAGGAACTTGTTAAGAAAAATCTTGATAAAGTGTTTTGTTTGTTTTTTTCTTTAGAAAATACTGTTTCTCTGATATCAAAATGGTCTAAAACAGAGGAGACTTGGAATAATTTTTTWAAATAATTTCAAGGAACTTTGACAAGCTCTATGCTTAATGCATAATTTTAAAATCTTGCTAAATATGCTGTGGCATAATTTACAATGTAAGGGCAGAGGGAAGCAATATCAGAATGGGGTATTTAGGGAGTTTTTATTTTATGAAGAAAGGAATGAAGATTAGGGACAACTTCGGCTGCAGTGACTGAGTGACAGCTCAGGATCCAGACAAACAGCAGGATCCTGGCCTACTCAGGGATTTGCTTGTAAGAATCTCATGRGATGCAGCCTGTGAGTTTGAGCTGAGCTTTTGACACAGCCATGAGCATCCCTTATGGCTCAGCTACAGAAGTGTGGAATTAGGAAACCATTTTAGGTTGCAAAGACTTTGTTTAGGAAAACTTCCAGTACTCTGATGACATTTGGTTGGAAGATGGAATAATTAAGAAAATTTATCTATTTGCTAGTTTTTCAGAGACTCAAGGTATGGATAAGTGAGAAAGCTTTTAGTGTTTTCAGGCATTACTTTGAAGTGCTGGCATTGCCAATCTCTCTTGGCTGCCTTTAAAATGACTTTACTTTTCATTACTGGATTTATGAAAAGGTTCTAACACATGMATCTATCAGTTCTTGAGCTCTAAGCAACTTGCAGGGAAAGAGGATATCTCTGGGCTCAGATAAAGCCACAATCTTATTAGAGTTGTCTAGAAATAGCTTCTCTGCTATTCTTACCTGCTAGCTGCGGACAATGTAAAAATAATTGTCCTTCTGTTGAAGGTGTCCATGATCTAATTAYCTGTTGTAATTTTTAGGGATACCATATCTATATTAATATGAGATTATGTTCTGTAAAGATCACTTTTTTCAGGAAGAAAAAGGAAGATCTAGAATGTGTTTGACAAATTTCCCCTATGTCTTCAGTTGCTGTTGTAATTCATGGGGGAGAGATCCTGGCAGAGAGGGGAAAAACTGCCCACCAAATGCTGTATTATATTTTGAACACTTGTCTCAGAAAGTAATAGATAACAGAAAGATTGTTTAGGATAAAAATGACGTGAAATAAAATCACAAAGTGTGCTCAAAGAAACAAAAGGCTGGGTGTCCTATTGTGCTCTTGTCCCTCCTTGTAGGGTTGCACAGATTCTGCTGAAGCCTTGCACGTTTGTAGTGATGCCATCCTGGCACTGGGGCATCAGGGATGCTGTGTGACATCTCCAAAGTCTCACCACATTTGGCCTTTCCTTAGATGGTTGGATTTTTTGATTAATTATGGTTGCTTGACTTATTTAAATCACATTCCAAAGCCATGGAAGGATGAACTCTCTGTGAACTCATTAGAAATACATACCTGGTGTGCTGCCTATTGGCTMTGACATTGGAGGAAATAACAAGCACTTGTCTTGTGTTCCACCCCTTCACGCTGTCTTTGAATGCAGAGTCTGTTATTGCAGGTATGGCTCTTGTGGTTTCTGTGTCTCTGGACAGTTCATCATTTACACTCACAGAGGGATTTTCTCAGCCACYCTCCCTTTTTCAGTGAAATGTTTCATTCTATGATCTGTTTCAGTTTTGACTGCAGATAAGTATTGTTCAAGATATTTAGGTTGATATTGCTGGTATCTAATGCTGTGAGGGCACAGCTTATGCTTGTGAGAATATTGGAATCTCAAAAGTTGATGCTTCTCTCTCTTTTAGTTAGTTGGCTGAGGCAAACAGCAGTTCTGCCACTGCTTTTAATTTCAAGATTGTATCAAAAGCCCAAGGTAGGCAGTAAAAGCACCTGCTGCACATGTGCAGAAAAGTGGGGATGACCGAGCAATGTGCTTCAGGCAGGGAGAAAAATAAAGCAGTACATGTCTGGAGCTGCTCTGAAGCATTAGTTGCCAGTGTTTGACATGTGCATTCTTAATGTTCATGCATAGGACAGTATTTGCATAGGGGGTCACTTTGCCTTCTCTTTATCTCATCAAAAGTTTTAGAATTTAGCGATTGATCTGTGACATGAAGGCAGCTTATTCTCCCCACATGATTTTCCACATTCTCTAAGACTCCAGATAATATTTTTGGATGATTTTTGGAAGTGCCAAAATCCTGTGCAGGTGTCTGATTTGAGTATTGCTTTCTTTTGTTCCCATGAGTTTTTGTTTTGGTCCTAGCAGCCCTCAGTCAGCACAGCTCTCTGTTTCCCAGCTGTGAGCTCRGTTTGCAGTCTGCTTCCCAGGACACAGCACAGAACAGCTCACAAGTTTTTATGTCCACAGTGCTTAAACTAACAACAATAATAATAATAATAATAATTTTTAAGAAATGAAAGTGTGGGTTTGTGTATTCCAAACATGCATGTGAGAAACTCCATGTCTGCTCGATGCACTTACTTGGGACTAATTATATGGGCTCCAGTCCTGACTGCAGAGTGTTTGTACCCACAAAAATAATTATTCCTCTGAGTCACCCCACTTTCATCATTGATGCTAAACAAGTCCAATAATTAGGAAAAGAATTTTTTCTTGTATTCCCTGCACACAAGAGATTAATTCTAGATATATTTGTTTTCCTTTGTATTTAGAGGAAAACCAGAATTGCTCAGGAAGTTGGGTACACATTAGATAATCTCAGGTTGATAATTTCCTTGTAGCAGATTATTACTGTAAATAATGGATGTTGCAGTAAAGAAGGATGCCCCACTTCTTGCATCCTTCATGCAGTCCTTTTCAGCTCCACAAAAAGGAARGAATTGGTCCCACCCAGTTGTTCAATAGCAAGGGATCTTGAAGTCATTGTTCTTCAGCTCACAAACTCCACAGCTCTGGAATTATTGCAACATTTTGTTTTGCAGCATCTTCCCTATTTTAGGAAACAGCGGATAATTTGTGCTAGTGCTGAATTTTAATTACTCCCTTGGTCGGTGATGAYTTGCTGGTGTTGCCAAATAGCCTTAGTGGGTTGTACTGCACAGTGGGGGCCAYAAAAGTCTGAAGGAAAACTTCAAGTTGTTTTGTGTCTTACCTGTCAGATTGGAATTCTGTTCCCTCTCCTTGTGAATGGCTTCAGCTGGTGTTAAATCAGGCTTTATTGAGGTCACGTTCATCTTTACTGTAAAAAAGACAACTGGGATATATTGAAAAAWTTATGATTTAACTAGGATTAACCTGAACAAACCATTTTTTGTCATTGTGATTTACCACTGAGATTTTATCTGTTTTAGCATGTAAATGATGATGGCTGCTTCTGTAAAGCCTTGGGTTTGATTAATTAACACAATTTGACTGTACCTGCTGTCTCTAACCTGGAGTACCTGACCAGCACTGGAGACTCCAGGGATGTGATGGACAGAAATATTCGAAAATGCCTTGACAGCAAATGCACAGCTTTGGTATCCTCCTGCGAAATAGGAACAATCTTTTTTTTTTTTTTTTTKGCAATTGTAGCACAGAATCATAGTACTGTGATTTATTATTATTTATGGAAGTAGGTAATAGATTCCAGCTAGATACACTTTTATTGTCATTTTTTGTTGTTGCTCAAAATGTCTGTATCACACAAAGGATTGCCTTTGTAAACAGAGAAAAAGCCCATTTCAAAGGTCTTGGTATGCTGAGAAAGTTCTGATATGAATTTTCTCCTAAGCAAACCCAAATGAAGCTTGAGGATTAGGGCATTTTCCATGTATTGCTTCAGCTCAAAATTCTGAATATATTGATTTTTTTTWTTATTATTATTGTATAGATTAAAATGAAACTACTCCTGAATTTAAAGCTTTGTTCAGCTGTATCATCTAAGGCTCGTGTATTAGGAGTGATTTTCTAACTGGAATTCCAAGAAAAGTATGTATGCAAGTGGTTTCATCAGTTTAATAAACTGAAGTAAAATCTAAGATTATAATCCTGTAGTTAATTGCGAGATTTCAGACTTCTTGTAGCCATTGAGAATTGATATTTGGATGCTAAGGGAAGGAATTATCATGAGTAGGAAAGGATGGAATTAATCCTTCTGTTTCTTTGTGGATTAGAGTGTGGAAGGGCAAGATCTGGCATTGTGTCCAGTATGAAAAGGCCATTTTCATTTTTATTTTCATTATTTTCATTTTCATTGTCTTGCCTCCATGCTTACCATGCTGAGGTATAAAGACTCTCCCAGTCTTTCTGCAGGTCGCTGAATCCAATCCAAGTACATCAGCAACTGAAACAGGCACATTTTAGTTATTTGGGCACTTGGGAGCACTTCTGAGCATTACTCACAACAGTGCCTGCTGTCCATCCATGCCATAAGTGTAACATCGACTTTTAAACTGAATTGCTAGGTCAGAAGAATTAGGGAGCTGCTGTTTTAAACAACAAAACAAAAAAAAATAATGATGAAGGAAATATGGCCCTTTAAAAATGTGAAAATAAACGTCCTGCAGACTCTGGATATGAAATTGTCGAGAGCAGTTTATGAAAGCAGCTTTGTCACYAAAGAAGTAAAGCCTAATAACTTTTAATAGGCCTATAAATCTCTCTTATGAAATGCAGCTACTGCAAACACCTCTTCCATATTTTTCCAAGTGTTTATGCAGTGCTGTTAAACGTTGTTAAAGAGACACGAGTGCCAGATCTGACCCCTGCCCTCTGAAGGAATTACCAGCAAATGGGGTGGCTGGAGACAGTGGAGAGTGGTGGACAGGGCAGAAAAGTAAACTCTGAAATGGAAATGCAAGATGGATATTTAATGAGAACTATAGGTAGTCCTGCAGTTATATATGTTAGTTTGTTAGTTTGTGACTTCACATGAAGAACTGGGAGAGCTGAGGCAGAAGGCACAGATGTGCCATCAAATCTCTGCTGGTTCTAGAGAGATTCTGAAACCAACGTTTCTCTGAGCTGACCCAGCCCTACCTCCTAAAATGTTTAATGATCCCAAGTAACGAATGAGAGACAGACCTGTRAAAAATCCTGTTCTGATTCCCCAAGCAGAGGGCAGGGAAACAACCTGTGCTAGCCCTGCTCCACTGGGCTGAGCCCTGCCCAAGCTGGGGCTCCCTCCCTGTGCAGGGTGGCGGAGAGAGGCCCTTGAGTGGTGCTTGGAACTGGTCTGAGAGGGGCTCACAGGTGCTGCAGTTGCTGGAACATTGAAATTTGGTAGGAGATGAGAATCAAGACAATGGATTAAGCAGACTGGTAAACCCAGGGTAATTTTTTTTTTTTATCTCCAACTTGATCCTGAGAAAGAGTCTGATTAGATTAGAGGTGCAGCACTACAGTCATATTCCTTCCTGCTGCTTAGCATGAGTCCAGCTGAGCCTTGCAGGAATGCCTGATGRGTCTGTGACAGAAATGCTGCTAAACACAGGGCTGAGTCAGGATCCTTTCCTTCCTTCCTCAGAGATCAAATAGCTCTGATGTTTTGGGAACTGGGAATTTCTGGTTTCCATTTTGAGAGCTAGGATTGGGTAACATTGCTGCTGCTCTTCATTTTTTACTGTCCTGTTGGTCTGTCTTTGCCTGTACAAAGGATTCTGGTATTTATTACATGTGATGCTGCACTTAGGTGGTGTGTAGTGAAGGATATGAAAATGAGAATTTCTGGGGAAGTCTCATGGAATGTGAGTTTAAAACTCTGTAATGAAGTATGTGACAGATATGTAGCATAGAGTGCTGTACTAGGGGACGCTGTGTGAATGCCTTGAGCTTAGGGAAGATTCTGGATACAGAACAACATTCTCAACTTCCTTATAATGAGAAAAATTGCAGACTAGTTCTCTGCTGTGATTCCCCTTTAGGCTTATATTGGTGAATGTAATAATCTTGATTCACCAAAGACATGAGTTGCATAAAATATGACAGCCCTCAGCCCGAGCAGGATGCATTGTCTCCCAGGGATAAATGTTCTGAATATTTTCAGGTAATGATCAAATGGATATACCTGTCACAAGTGAGTCCCTTTTCTTTGTGCCTGCAGAAAGAGTTAGTGCATGTTTCAGTGCCTGCTTTACTCTGGTGCTATTTATATTTCAAGGTCTTGCAGTTGGATAGAAAACAGGGAACAGAACAGATTAAAGAATGAATTTCTAGTTTGGGGTTTTATTTTTTAAAAAAATATTTCTATAAAAATGGTAAACCAGGTCTTACAGACCCGAGTGCAAATCCTGTACCTTGGGATTATTTTTATTACGTTTTAAGTGTGAGACATGAAATAAGAATTTACTCAAGATGCCATATTGTTCTTTACAAAGCATACACGGAGTCACTTCAGCTGCTGTTCAAATATAGCTGTCCCTTGTGTGAAGCACAAAAGCAAACCAGAAAATTTGCCCACACTAATTATGTGGTTTGAGATGGATTTTCGAAAAAATAGCATTAATCAGGGATATACTTGTGGAATATCGTATAAAGGTACTGCCTTGGAAAAATTGCTTGATAGAAGTACAAGGCCTTGGCACTCTTTTGTGCATGAGAGGCTCCATGAAGGTCCTTGACATTGGGGAGAATTCCACTTTGGGGCCTTAGCAGGTCCTGGATCTGTTTGCAGGARAGAATGGCCATTATTTCAGTGCTCATTTGAAAGAGATTCTGAACCAGCACTGGGATTATCTATCACTTTCCGAGTACCTGTAAACAACCTGATTTGCATTAAGATAAAGTTGTAGAGKAGCACTGTGTTACACTGTGCTGTGGCTTTCTGGTAGAGTGCCTGCCAAACCAGTTAATCAGATCTGCTGGATGAGACCCAGCTGTGAAAGGTGAAGATTTGCTCTATTTTTCCTAAATGCACTTTAGGCTTTTCTTGCCAGACATATTTTTGTGGAGAGAGCTGTGAATTGATGGTGGTGGTGATGATGTGTATGAACTGTGCAGACCCACACCGGAGAAAAATGCCATCAGCTGCACAAACATGTTTTATATGCTTTCCAACCAACACATAATGCTGCTTTTGGAATGAAACACAAGCAATGCAGGGCAGACCTCGGGTGTCTTAAATGTTAACAGATTCTTTTTCCGACAATAAATGATCTAAGGTGAAGCCTGGATAAACACATAAAAATAACAAATTGTTTAAGCTGTTATTTCTTGGCAAAAAAATACAGAAAGATTTCAGCTTTATGTATGTATTTGTGTGTACATATATATTATTTAATGAAATTAGTCCACTCTAATGCTCTATACATCCTGACATCTTACAGCAATGTGAAAGAAATGATGTAAATCATTTTACTTTTGCAACCAGGAATGATCCTATCCCAAGGATCCTTAGAATCCCATCCTAAGGCAGTAATATTTTTTCACCCAAGAGCTTTGTATTTTCTGAAGTCTTCATTGCTGGCTATTTAGAATTAAATGCTGCAACTTGAGCTGCAGTTTTAAAAGATTTATCCTATGTGGGCTTTAAAAATCATACTCAGAAAAGTTGTATAATTAAGTGAAACTTAGCAAAAAAGATAATGAAGCTCTAAAGAACAAAATAATTTAATCTTCAATTGTCTTCAAAACATATTTAATCTTCCACATTTTTTTTTTGTCACTCAACTCTGTTTAACCCACCACCAAGTTGATTTCTCTTTTATTTAGAGTGTGAATTTTATGTAATGCTCAGCTCTTTGCTGTTGCAGTTTTGGTTGGCCTTGGGGGACAGTAAAAACATTTCATCCGTCCGCTGAAATACGAGCTGCATCTGCATCTCATTAGCCAAGAGACACGTTTGTAAATGAGGTAAATGTGCCTTTTGATGCAAAGGGGAAGGAATCTCAACGCAGCCGTCCGCCAGGGTTCTGAATCAAGTCGGGAATAAGCCCTGGTTGAGTTTGTGCRGATGCAGGCAGGGGGAGCCTGAGCACCGCGCTCGCTCCGAGCATCGCTTCCCTTTCCCCAGCGCTGCGCTCATCAGCGCCTCACACGAGCCCTCGGCAGCTCAGAGCTGACCCTGCTCCTCCTGCGTTTATTGCTCCTATTTCCCTGAAAGCTGCGAGGAGTGTAAAAAAGCCGCCAGTCCCCCGATCGCGCTGGAGGTCCCGAGGATGTGGCGCTGCGGTGACCCAGGGCGGGGGTTCCCGTGCGCGGCACCCGGAGTGCTCGGGGGGTGTTCGAGGCTGATCCCGTGTGCTTGGCAGGAATGTGGCTCCCTCCTGTCCTCCCTCCTGCTCCTCTCCCCATGGCAGTGCCAGCAGGAGGCTGTCAGGAGGCAGCCAGAGCCGCCAAAGCAGCCAGTGCCACCATCCAAGGGACAAGTCCAGCAGGAGGGACCCTCCGCACTCAGCGGCACTCCTGGGGGAGCGCGGGGGCTCAAGGCTTTGGTTGGAGACTCTCATATTCTGCCTTTTGTCTGATTTTCTTCAGGGTTTGATAAAGCACAGTTTTGGCTTCAGAAATATCTGCTTTTCCCCTTAGAAAGTTGATAGTTGTGCTGTTTTATAACATCACCCAGCTATACATTTGCCCCTTTCAGCCCAAAGATTGGACCCCTTATGTTTCAAACAAACTGTACTGGGATGTACCCGTGGGGATGGAGGCTTTTCCGGGGTTTGTTCCACTGATGTGTTTGTAAGAGAGAACAGCACGAAGAGAGGGGACTTTGGTGAGCTGGAGACAGAGCTAGAGCAAGGGTGGGGAGCGTGAGCCCCGGGAAGGGAATAAATACTTGGGGAGGGAAACTGTAGCGGTGCCCCGGGAAGGACGTGGGGACAGGGCATTTATTGCCTCCTTAGCTAAACAGCAGCTAATTATGGAAGAATTTGTTAATTATGGAAGTATTTGGCACCATAGCAGCTCTCTTCCAAGTGGAAGCAATCTCTGAATTTCTTTCTCCCCGGTGGCCCAAAAGGCACAATGCAAGTGAAAYGTCTTTCAGGCACTTTGGCTAAAATCGCAATTGCCAGGCTTCTTTATTATAATAATTTATGCCGCAATGTAATTCCTAAAGTAACGATAATAATTCAGATGGTGACAGACCCTTAATTAAAATCACTACAGAAGACTTCAGCTTTTAGCTGCTTCACTCTTGCTATTATCAATGCATATTGAGTGCAACAGTTTGGTGAGATGGAGATAAAACAGCCTGATGGCAACTCTGAGATCTGAGCACACCCTGATCCCTCCAGGTACATGCACAGAGCTAACTCGGGAATCAGTGAGCATTTCTATCAAGGGTTTCTAGATTTTACTGATTTAAAGGCATCTGCAAAGTATGGGAATGGGTAGATAACCAAAGGAAAAATTGTAGTAAGGAAATGTGCAATCTGCATTCTGGAAGATTAACATCTAGACCAGCACTGAAAATAATGAAGGAATATTGAGCAGAAGGAGAAACTGGCAAGTGTGAAAAACTTCAACTGGACTGCAATTGGCTCTTAGCCAAAGCCACGATAGAAACCAACACGATTCAACTCCAGACTTGCTTCTGCAAGGGATGTAAACTCTCACGTTTAATTGGAAGCGGCGTTTCAATGGGAGGGTGGGTGGAACAGGAACATGACTCTAAATGTTTACCCGCTCCTTTCGGCTGCAGAGCATTTTGCTCCTTTCTAGGGCACGGTGATGAAAAGGATGAAATTGGTGATTAGCCCGACTCCCATGGTAATTCCCATTTGCCCTGTGTAATTCAGGAATTGGAGCAGTCACATGAGTGATTTCAGTCCAGTGACATTGCAAGTTCCTCATGTTTTATTTTACYCTGGAATTCATTTCAGGCACAAGTAGACTGATAAGCAGATGATGATAAATAATTGAGTTACTCCGAGAAAGCTCCAGGGCTACATCTCTCACAGGAGGTGTAAAAACAATGCATGCAATTTCCTGCCTGTATCAGGGTGGATTATCTAATTATTTCAACTTTCTGAGGCATCCATTTGCTTGTCTCCTAGGTGGGATTTCTTGTCGTGGGAAAGAGTCACTTCCATTAACTTCTTAAACTGAGACTTGAAGAAATGTAGCACAAAGAGTTTTAAAAAAATATACACTATTAGCAGTAGGAATCACTACTGATAGCAATCAGTTTCAACTGATGGAAGTAGTGAATTGAAGAGATGTTAGCATGTAAAAAATATAGATTTTGTTGTAATCCAAATGTGCACATCAGTTTAGGTGGAAGATGATCAGGGTAGCCTTGTCTTCAAACCTCTGGTATCGGGCGCATGTTGGTCATTAATTATAGCAGAGATAACAGGAAGATATAAATCAGGTTCCTTTTTCTTCAAAGAAACCAGGAGGATCTCTAATCTCTCCTGTGTGAGTCCACATTGTACATGTAATTTAAGTTCACCTGAGATTTAGGAGAAAACATGCTAAAGTACCTTTTTTTTCCTATGAAATAATTCCAATTTGTCCCAGACCTCTACTGCAGTAAGTAAGAATGGGAATGATGTTGCRTGAAGTTCAGATTCAAATATCTTTGCACCCTTTGTGGTATTTAATGTGTTKTCCTCAGATACCTGTGCTAGAGAAGCAAGTCTAGCTGTGCAAGGCCTTTTTTGTAATTTAGGCTGGTGTGAAGTGTTTCTAGGTAACTTTTAGCTCACTGATATTCAAACAGGCAAAATTCTTTCTCAAGCTGACATCAAAGCTAACAGTAGATCAAAAATGTTTAATGAAAAAAYTCATAGGTAAGCCATTAAAAATGCAACAAAGTGGTCAGTGTCTGGCAAAGTTAAAGCATGGATAATAACATTCATATGCTAATGCAAAGCTGTTTACATGAGGGAAATATAAACCTATCAAAATGTCTGAAGTTGCCATTAAAGTTYATTAATTCTTTTCTTAGATGAGAGGCATTCCTATTTGAATGTAGATAAATATTCATGGGAGGACTTCATTTGGAGGGAGAAATTTTCTATTAATAAAATTGTATCTGTTCTGGATATAACAGGCTGCTACTGTATGTTGMAATAAAGGTGGTTTTGCACTGTATGAAAAAGTGAATATTCATAGCTGTCTTTAGAGTTTCTCAYTACAGTATCACCTAAACAAACAACTGTCTCTTGGGGTTTGCTGGTAGGGTTTGTTTCTTTATTTTAAAGTAAGATCATGGGCATTCTCCTGGTTTGTTTGTTGGGTTTTGTCTCTTTTGAGTTTAGACTAAAGTGCATTTCATCTCAGTTTCTTGAAGGAAAAAGAAACTTTTCATTGAACAGGTGCATTTGTCTAATATTTCAAGGCTTATAGGAAAAAAAGAGAAAACTGCATTGCAAGCTTTTGCCTGGGTCAAGTCAGTGATATTTCATGTGAGGGGAGTAGCAAGAAAAAGGGAACACGTGAATGTGTGAATCTGGTAGAGAGTAATTCTGATTAATTCATCCCAGTTGTTGGTGTTTATTTCATGGACAGTTTCTACATTGTGTTTTTAAAACAGAACATGTCAGACAAAGCTGCTTTCATTCTTTATGTCCAAAGCATCTGCACATCTGTTTRAATTTGACAGCACTGCTCAAAATTCCTGTTGATCAGGTGAGGTGGTGAACAGTAAAGCCGGTGCAGCCTTCCTTCCTATGAATGTTTCGTCCTGGTTTTGATCCCGTGTGTGATTTCTGTTGTGTTCAAGGAGTAGAGTTCATGACTGAACCATGGAAGGTTTTTTTGAAATGTTTTTTCAGCAGAGCTTGCTCATTTTTATTACTGGTTTACAAGAATTTGTAGGATTATGACATTTCAATTTTCTAGGACTATTAAAAAAAAATCTGTGAAGTTGCTCAATAAACTCAAAAACTTTTGAAGRCRTTGGTTGAYACAGAGAGTGATGGCTTAAATTTTRGTTTCTTAGGGAAAACTAGCACTCTGCTAGCATTGTTAAAACAGGGGTAAGTGCTGGAAGAACTGCCAAATCCTTGGATCATGACAATACTTATCAACAAGGAATCAATGTGTCCGTGTTCTAGTGAATTAGTATCAAAAATAATCTTATTCAGCATTTTTGCAGGTGATAATGAAGCAAATTGAAATTTGCTATAATCAAATTCACACTTGACCCAGGAGGGAAGGTACATATTGAGGACAGAGGGTGCTGCTGGCTGGTCTGGCCAGTTCCCTTGGGCTTTAGCACAGCCAAATTCAACATCACCATCCCAGGAAGAAGCACAGAGTGTTGTGCACACAGCAGGGATTATATCCTGGGAAGCTCTGATTCTGAGGTGAGCTAAGGGAATCTTCAGCTCCAGGAATCTGCCTGTAGTGTGTTTATAAGTGTGGAATGTGGGGTGTGTGGGCAGTCAGCACACAGGATGAGGGAGCTGGAAGGCACCAGGAACCTGCACAGGGCAGCTGCTCTGGGGAGAGGGGTCTGACCAAACCAGAGCTGTCCCTTCTCCTCCTTGGTGAGATCCCTCAYGTCCAAGGATTGCATTGCCTCAGGGCTTTCTAATCAGTTGCTGAGCAAATCCTAGCAGTATCTTGTTTTCCTGCTTAGGAACAACCTAGCCCTATGCTTTTATCAGAGATTAACAGTTGCTGGACTACTACTGCACTGATACTATTTCCAARGGATTGAAAAGAAATAAAAACATATATTGCAGGAGCAGGTRAAAGATGCCTAATGGGTAGAAAGGRTTGATTTCATCTAATCAGATACAGAATAAAGCTGGATTAATACTCTTGCAGTTGAATGTTGTGCACAGATTTCATTGGATTCCCTCCAGGCTTTTTGATTYGAGACTACAGTGGCAAATGCTGGGGTTGTACTCTCACAGGAGCAGCACAGCAGAATTCACGTTGGATGTTCTGTAGCAAATCTAACTTTTAGCTGCCAATGTGTTAAATGTTTTATCTCATTCAGAGCCAAAATACTGACTGGATGTTACAGATGGTGATGTGCATGTTTYTGGAAAGATGATGAATGCCTCCAGCCCTAGCTACAAATGGCTAACTAATTAAACATTGTACAGTGAGTTCTTGATTGTGATACAGTGGAAATTTACAGAATTAGCTTTGGTGAATATTTTTATTCCAGAAACAATAGCTTTTAAGCGTAGTATTTATTCACCAGAGGAAATTTGCCTCTACCTACAGAACAAACACAGAACCTGGGCAGCACGTGAGTTGCCTTTGTAAAAGCAGTTAAATGCTGAAGAGGAATTGTGTTTGATACCATCTGCCTGTGGAAAATTCTGAAATTCTCTCTGAAGRTGAGAATCTTGGTGGGTCTGTGCATGTTGTTGCACACTGGCAGCCCTGTGCTTTGGCCAGGCAGGCTCTGCACTGAGCCAGATCATTCTGCAGGTGATCCAGCTAGTGGTGAAAAAAGGATGATTGCTCACTGAGCAGGTGAAGYATCCAAAGAGAAGAGGCAAAGGTCAGAGGAATAATTAAAAATTTTCCTTGCTTAGCAATATATATATTTGAAAAAAAAAAAAAATCGATATATCCAAATCATCAGCTAGAGCCATAGGCCAGAAGGTTAGAGTATCAACTGTCRATATTAACTGCTGCTAATGGAAATGCAGATTGCTGGAGCAGTGAAGCAGAAGTTGCACCGGGAAGACATGGGAGAGTGACAGCAATGGCAGGAGGGGGTTGGTGTGTGGTCACAAGGCTGGCCAGAATGGGCCTGGCAAACAGGACTTGGATATGTTGACTTTTTTTTTTAGAAATTTACACTGGGGAAACACCAGCTTTTCCATTAGCTTTTTGTCATTGCTGAAACTGCCTGGCTAAAGCAGCTGAGCAATGACTCAAACAGTAACCACAGAGCCCGTGCTGCATTCAAACCAACCCTCAGCTCAGCAGCTCTGGTGAACAATGCAAACACCAAGGCTGCTTCATTCTGGGAAAGTGCACTGGGTTTTCACGTATCATTACAGACACTGAGGGCTTGTTTGCGTTCGCTGAAAGAATATTTCATTACTCTGGTTGCTTTCCTTAATGAAAACAAATATTTTAAAGTGGTTAATTTACGAGGATAAATATTATTCAGCAGGTTCCYAAACTCCCCAAGGTAAATAATACAGACATGGTAAAGGCCAGTTCTGTTTTATTAATAATTGATGTTTGGCTTCCTCCTAGCTCCACTGTAATCTATTCATCCTGCTTTGTAAAAGTGCAATTAGAGCTGAATTACAGTAATCAATAGAGCAGCAGCATTTAGAAGCAGGGTACATAAATAGAGGGAAATTTTGCACATAGGAAGTTTTTTGAGGTGTATTGTAAAAACTGCTTTCGTTGGATGGAATTTAAATGATTGTAAGGGAGATTAAGTTATAATTTATGTAGATGTTTTCAGAGGTTGTCTTTTAAACCAAAACCAACTCCTAACAGTTAGACTGAAATGATTTCCCTTTTGCTTCTGTTCAGTCCATACTCTCATGATGTGCCTGAGGCAGTAGGTGAAGGGAGGAGGGGGATGTGATGGGGAAGAGTGCATGGCACAGGTGGGAGGCTCTAAAAATGAGTGGAGTTAATGGACAGCTGTGAGGGGAACAGAGGAAAATCCCCATGTGCCACAGCCAAAGGAAATGCAGAGCTGGGGTGGGGGCAGGTGGGATGAGATGACCTCCAGGATTCTGTAAGAAAGYTTTGTTTAATCACCCAAGAATGTAAACTGAGAGTTTTGATTAATCACCGAAGTCTGTTACAGAGAGAGAAGCATTGAGAGTAACGACTTTGGTGTCAAAAGGAGCAATAAAGGAGGAAGGGCCTTGGAAGCCCTGTGTTTCACATAACGAAAATAAGGGTAATGCTGCTCCAGCCTGGGGCACTGCCCTGTAATTGTGTGCAAGCTCCCACCAAAATCTGTGAGTAACTCTGTGACTCAGGAAGGCTGTGTGCTATTGTGTGCCCTTGGGACTTAGAGATGATTTGGGCATCTTAAAAACTGGATGATGTTCTCTGAGCTTTCTTTTCCTGCTTCCTTTCATGAATTGAGATGAAAGTTAGTCAAGAATAGCCTTCCAGAGTGCTCAGGAAACCCTTTCTGGCCCCTCTGTGGGGCTGTCAAGCCCTTCTTGCACTGGGTTGGTTTCTGCCTTTTGAGGTTTGGTTGGGTTGAATCAGGTGCAAAGCCTAATTCCAACTTACASTGTCATCTTCCCCTAACATTTCATTTGCTCAGRRTTAAGGACTCTCTGAAGCTGAGTTSAGACCTGACTTTAAAGCTGGGACTTGCCAAGATCTGGCTGCTGAGCCCATTGGTGGGGAGCAGCTGCTGTGGCAGTGCAGGGCACTGGACACTCCTGTCCCTGCAGAGGGGCTCCCCAGAGGGACGAGCTGGAGTTTGAGTTGTGGGGTGTGATGAGCTGGATCGGGGCTGCTGGGAGTCACTGGGGGATCATCAATGTAAAAACAAACACTGGCTGATTATTATTATCAATAATCAGCATAATTCTCTCTTTCTCTAGAGCATTGTGGTGTTTGAGGTGAAACTAAGTGCTTTCAGTTATTTAGGAAATGTGGAATGGCTCAATAGCATATTCCCTGTTGTGACTTTTGGACTTTATGTGATGTCAATAAAGGGATAAAATGTGTTTAATTAAAAAGAGGCTGATTTTATTGAACAAATGTACCAAATAAAAAATAGGARCATTGACATGTTGATCTAACTTGTCAAGCACAATTTTCAGTTTACTATAGAAATTTGAAAAATAAAACATCTGTTAATGTTAATTTTTAAAAATTAATTAATTAGATTAATCTTTATTTTTCTGGTGGCAACAGCTTATTAAATGAGTGCTAAAGTRGGCAGGAGAAAGGTGCTATTTAAATTGATCTGTAAGGAGATGCTTTCTTGGCTAGAGCTTTGCCCTCTTGAATGAGGAAATTAAATAATTAAAGCTCTGCTTACAGCAATCTATATTCCTGGGCAGCATTAGCTTGTCAGTGGGTAATGCATGCCCCRCTCTGCATGTGTATTATGTTTTAATAATGCCTCCATCTTCCTCATATGGCATATTGCCTTCTAATGCAGCCCTCTCCAATAACCCTGTCCTGGCAGTTGTCATGTGATCCTGATTGCTTTGGGGAGTAGCACATCCTGTAATTATTTTCCTCTCCTATTAAGCTATAATATACTTCYCATTCTCTGTACATAGCAATGCACCTTCATATGGTAGTATAATGTGTATTGTTTTTTGATTTTATTTTTTTTAATCAGCATAATGAAATGGTCCCACTCCCACATCCTGGAGTAGTATAATGCTTCTTGATTTATTGCTGTTCCTATTTATGTTGGCTTATCAGAAAGGTGCTTCCAGTGCATTAGCAAACCCCTGAAGTGCTTCTGGTAATAGGAAAAAGCTCCTGGCTAGCTGTAAATATAGTAAAGAAGGTTTACAGTTTGATAAACTTGGAGCAGGAGATGCCACTTAGGYGAAGATGACGGTGTGCTCAGCCAGGCTGTCCCACAGCCAGCCTTCTCCACAGGGCACTGCTGCAGGACARTTGAGTTTCTCTGGCCCTGGCCTGCTGCCCTTGGCAGGGTTTCCAAATGGAGGCAGCCGTGCCCTCATTTTCTCCCTCTGTTTACCCTGCACTGGAACAATTTGTGTTGATGTGAAGAGGCAGGAGCTGCTGGGTATTGATGCAGCCCTGCACAAGAACAGGATGCTCKGTTTAAAGACATTTCCAGAGGCAGTATCAGTTTAGGGTTAGGAAGCCTTGAAATGATGTAGCCTACCTAGGTACCTCCATGTGCATCTATAGGGGAGGAGAGGAAGCAAGCAAATCAACAAACAAGTCATTCCTCCCATAAATCTGTTCTGATTGAACTTGAGCACAGCACAGTGTGCTCCAGGAGAAGGAATAAACCGATGATAATAACAGGAGCTGATTACACAGTGATGGGCAATAGCAGCAAATAGGCCTTATCTTGCACTGTGAAATAGAAACTCATGGCCAAACAAATAAGTCTGGATTCCCAGAGAGCATTTTCAGCAATCCATGGGCAATGACCCTCAAAATTATGTATTAAAAAAAAATTATTATTTTCAGATGTGCAGCCTTGGCCCATGTGTGGCTGAGAAGGAGATATTTGTGTTGCTCAATTGCACAMACAGCCCATCATCAGATTTTCAGCCCACTGAGGAGCATTGGCATTCACAACTGGGTGCTGATGGCACTTGAGATGGAGATCAGATGGAGAATGAGGGATGCACAAGGAAAGGAAGCTCTCCTAGATCTGATAGCACCCAGTCGCACATCAGCATGTGTACTTTCTGCTCTTGCTTGGGCCATCTACCCTGCCTTCTTCCTCTACATTCAGATAAATACTTACTTTTGGTAACTGAGATGAGAATTTTAAACCACTGAAAATGGACTAACAACTTACCTGAATCAGCGCTCCTCCCACCGGTGTATTCCACCTTGAGTGCATTCTGTTTGCTTTGGTATGTGGAGGATACAGAAGAAGCTGGGTTTGCTTTTTCATGCAATCCCCAAATTTTGAACATGCTTGCAYATTTTTCTAGCACTAGAAAGCAGAAATACTTTGGCAAATGATATTTAGCTACGGCTTTGAACAACCTAATCTAGTGGAAGGTTTCCCTCCCCATGGCAGGGAGGAATTAGATGATCTTCAAGGTCCCTCCCAGCCCAAATAATTTCATAAATATAAATAAGTATTTTTTTCTATAGAGGTTTCACTAGAAACTTATCAGCTACAAAATTTTCAAATAGTTTTCTAGTTAAAAATGTGCGATTGGTGTCTGTATGACATCCAGCTTGGGTGTTCCTTCTCCAGTTTGTAGTACATGCTGAAAAACGGCCCTAAATAAGATTGTTCTTCACTGCTACCAGTAGAACTTCAGTAATTTATTCTAGCTGAGTATAATTTTCTTGAAAAGATTAAAAAAAAATTTTGAAATAACTCCCCAGAATGTTTTACAATCTTATCAAAAGAAAACATCAAGAGCACTAATTCCAACATTATGCTTGCATAAATCAGTGTGAAATGTTACAATTGCAATGGATTTTGTATCCTTTAAAAATAACATGAAATATTGCCAAGAAATAAAGTAAAATATGCATCCAACTGTATTGTTGCAGCAACAGTAATAATTGCTGACGGCTGTCAAAGGTATCTTTTGGCTCTAAAATCAAATGTTTCTCCTCGTTAGGAGCACTAATAAATAATTGTTGCTGGACTGCCAGCTTATTTTGTACCAATAAAGCTCATCAAAATTTCTCTCTCATTAAAGATGCTGCATTAATTACTGCTTAGCAGTGCATCCTTCTCTTTCCAAGCCCAGATTTAGTGGGTGGTGGTTTTGTTTACCCAGTGCTGAAGGCTGAAGGGAGCCACTCTCAGGATCAGCCAGCRGCAGAAGAGCAGGGAGAGTCTCAGGGCTCCAAAAATCAGGAGCAGGGCTGTGTAAGGCTTCCCTGGGGCTGTGCACAATTCAAAGGGATGGACCCTTTGCTGAAACTCAAACCAGGAGTTCAGCTCCTTTCCAAGTCACTGTGTTTTGCGTGGTGCAGTTTTGGAGCACACCTTTACATTTACTGCAGAGGGAGAAGCTGTGCAGTGAGCCTGTGAAGTCAGATGTGAAGCAAATCTGGCTTCAATCTGAGTTTTTCTGTCTCCCTCTTTTGCAGCTGCATTTTTTTTCTGTTTTCCATTTGTCAGAGCTTATCATTTTCCTTCAGGTTTTCCATGCCAATTTGTTTAGARCTGGCTCCCTCCAAGAAAGTCCTCTGTCATTCATGTTGCAGGCAAACACAGGACAAAAAATAGTTAYTAAAGATAAATTTAGGTCTGATATGAACATGGAGCTTATTAAATACATCTTACTGTGTGTACCAGTAAATACAAAATTTAAATCTTTCAAGACGCATACAAATATATGATTTTTAAAAATGTAAAACTAAATGATAAAATTCTAGGCAAGGAGTACRTATTTATCGCAAAGCAATTAAATATCTTGGTTTGTTTATTCCAAAATTAACTTGGCACATTAATTTAACATGAAAAGAGTGATTTAATGAAATCTTCAGAGAATTAGTATCTGCCCTTTGAATAAGTTATCTAAAATGCTATTTTATTATGCAAAGCTATGTAAAATAAATTGCATTCAAGCAGTGGTTCAGAAARTAGCTTATCGTAACCTCATGTTCATAAAGAAATGACATAAAAGATCTGGGGATCATTGCTTTGCTTTCAAGATGGGAAAAATTAAGCAGAAACAGTCTTTAATTTGAAAAGAGCTAATTTGACATGGAGATAATTATCTTGGAACTTTGAAATGTGATTAACTCTAATTATAGCCAGAAAAAAACCTACAGGGAACAATGAAAACACAATCYAGGGTGGAAGCAGGAGTGTGACCTCACGTGTGGGATTCACGTGACAACAGGTCGGATTCTTCTCAAGAGGGTGGAAATCCTCCTGTGAAAACATGCAGCCATGTCCTCTAAGTAGAAATTCCTCTTTGCACACTCATTCACCCCTCAGCATCAGAGTAAGGTGAGCAGTGTTTGTGTTAAAGGACTGACTGYACTATCTGTGTGGACATAAACACACAAACTGCAGCTGGCACGGTGCTTAACGTGAATCCAGGGTGCTGTCTGGTCCATGGATAATCCCACTGAACTTCAAGCAAGATCAGAACATTGATTCCAAAAGGGGGATTGCAGGAAGGCAACCCAGCAAGCTGCTCACTGATTTATTTTGTTTGTTTCCCAATTAATGGAAAAGACTGTTCTCCCAATTTAGTTTGGTAATTAATTTGAAACATGAGGACTAGTGGTGCTAAGTAGATAATATTGTTCTACATGGATGGAAACAGTTTTCAGAGTTTGGCTTCCTTTTAACTGAATCTAATGAATTGCTCCTCTCTCTACTGTTTTCTTGCAGTGGCATCCATAAGTAAATTCTGTACCATGCTGGGCTTTGGTTTTGTGTTATTTTTTAAGCCTTTCCCAGTATTTGCCATAGAAGAAATTTAAACCAGGGGTAATTTGCCTCAGGTGAGGTGCCAGATGCAATAGTCCATGCAAAGAAGAGTTCACCAGCATGGATTGTTTAGTGCTCTCATACTGCAGGCAGTTCCTGATCAGGAAGTCACAAGTCTGGCTGTCGTTATCCACTTACACAAAGCTCAGAGATGTGACTTTCCATTTAAGAAAATGCTTTCACATTCTTGTTTTATGGAAAATGGTAAACAGGATTATGGCGCACAGTTAGTGTGTTATACGAAGCTCTGTATCTTTCCCCAGAGGATCTGACCATTCTCACTATTCTTTATGGGATATTGGACAGTAAATGGATTAATATTTGTTTACATTATTGTCAGTTTAGCATTCCTTTCAGATGAGCTTTTGAGCAGGCAATGGTGTGCTTTCTGTTATTTTTCAGCCTATTATCTCAAAATTGCCACTACAAATGGTTTCATTCTATAATTGGATATTTCAGTTTATTTTACCAGTATGGTTTATGCTTGGTGGTGGTTGTTTTTGTGGCTGTTGTTTTGGCTAAGGCTTTCTTTAGTTTGCCTCATGTACATAATTGATTGACTGATGTGTTTGTGCATAACAATGCAGAATGTGGCTTTTAGGCCCTGACCAGCTTGTCTCAGTTCTGTGCTCTGTTTAAACTGATACCATTCTTTCTGCATGTAAGGAAAACAAATGGCATTTTGAAGCTGTAATTGACTTGTTTGTATGTGGTAAAATCATGAGAAAAGCAAGTGGATTAATTAGGTAGAGATTGCTACCTGAGTTTCCTCTTTAATTTTATAGTTTTGCTGAACTGAGCCACATCTCTAGTTTATATCACTCAGCTGATCATTTCAGTCATAAAATCACACRGTGATAGAATGGATTGGGTTGGAAGGGACCTTAAAKRTTGTYCAGTTCTGACCCYTTCCATGAGCAGGGGCACCTTCCACATTCCCAGRYTGCTCCAAGCCCTGTCCAACCTGACCTTGAACACTTCCAGGGATGGGGCAGCCACAGCTTCTCTCACCCCCACATGGAAGAATTTCAGTACTGTTTGCCTTTTTTTTTTTTCTTCTCAGCAACACAAGCTGCATCCTTTCTCATTTTGTTTAACTTTTAATCAAATAAATGCAAACATCTTGTACTGTAGACAAGTTGTTACTGCAGTAGCTGGATTGCAGTGCATGCTGTAAAAAGTGTAAAGCAAAAATTTTGTACTTAAATACTAGTGAAGATCTGAATGTTTTGCATAGAAGAAGGACTGTCCAAAAGACCCTGGCAATTCTGGTATTAAAGGATGAAAAAGAAGCTTAAGCAGCTTAAAAGCCAGCCTGGTGTCCTCCTGCCCTTGGGCTGCAGTTCCTCTGGGCTGGAGAGAGTGCTCTTGAGGGTGCATAACTAATTTAAATTGTCGCATGCTCTTACAGCCTTTCACCTTTTTATTTTGTTCCACTCTGTGCCATTTGTACCTTCTGACTGATCCCCCAGTGACAACCTAAAGTTTCACATTAAAACCTGACTGAAGTTCAGTGAAGGACACAAATTGCCCATCTCCATGATATTGCAGAACTGCAGGGAAGTGTCTTTTTATTTTAATTACTGCCTGAAGTTCCTTAGACAAGCTGATCCATAATAATCATGTTCTCTGGTTTCCTGTTTTGTATTCAATATGGCATGGAAAAATTTATCGTTCCAATTATCCAGTTTTCAGGGCAGTGGGGGATCTTAGCAGGAACTGGGGCTTCCCTTGCTGGTTCCCCTCCATCCTGAAATCCACCCACATCAACCACCTCTAAAAATTACCTGCATGGCTGCTGTGATACTGTGTGTATTCCATATTATTGCTATCTTTTTTTAAATTTTTTTTCCCCAATTTTTGTTACGGATTTTCTAGACCTGAGTGTGTTGACCGGGCTTGAGAACAAATGCACCAACTGTGCATACATAAACCATGATGCACCTACAGAAAAGTACTGATCCCCTTAGTTACATYCTCATAATTCATATTCCATCTGCAAACAATGGGGATGTTGTGTTTCCAACCTACCTTTATTATTTATTCTCTTCAGTAGGTCTGATATTTGCAGAAATGCTCAAATAGAGATAAATCTTTTCTAATTCCTTGGGATTTTATTGTAGCACCATTAATCATGATGAATTCTTTCAGTATTTAAGAAAATCAATTGTCARTTAGCTTTTATGGGGAATTATATGCATTGTGATTAGTCATCAGTTGGGCATTATGGTGTTATTTGACAACTGTTATTAAAACATACAGTAATTTGCTTTTATTAGGTATCAAACAGCACAAGTTTCAAAAATAATACGAGCTTTGGAATTATAATTAGAGAATGTTTTATTGGGAATTGTTTTATAATGCAGTGTTACTGTGTTACTGTTCAGAATTAATTATTTTGTTTGAAGAAAATTTAATATATTATTTACAGAAACCAGATAGCTTACCTGATTTTGTTTTGATTTATTTTTGTAAATGCTTGAAGAATTACAACTGCATTAACAAGATTTAAATAAGTAGATAATCACTCTAATGTAAATAGGTTTGATTAAATAATGAATAGTTTAAAAAAAATCCCTTTTTTCTTCAAAACAATGGACCAGTTCCCTACAAATCTGTATTACCTGATAAAGCCTTGTTCCCSGTTAATTTGGAGGCTGGTGCTGCGCTGCAGGATTGGTCCAAGGTTTATTCAATCATTTCCTTAAGCAACTTCTATAAAACACTGACCCAACCTAACAAGTTCTGCAATGAAAYGGTGCATCCCTGTGTCACATTATCAGCAAATGTTTTGAAGCAAACAGAAGCATTATTTTCTTGCCAAAATGCACAGTAGGAATGAACTGATGCAAACCCAAACAGGACCCAATGCTGCTGCTCCTCCTCAGCTGCTGAATATATCCATGATCAYCCTTACCTTGCCCAAAGATATTTATTGGCCATAATATTCATTACAGAACACCCAAGTACCAATAACCTAAAATATATGCAAGTTTTAAAAGTCTATATGTAAGTTTTAAATGTTCTTGCTTGTGAGGGATGTTCTCATTGGCCTTCTCCTGTCTCATTTGGAAGGTGGAATGTCTGTTTGCTCTGGAATTGGCTTGGCTCTAGGGCAGACATTACAGTGGCTATTCAAACCTCTGGATACAGCACATGGTGGAATTATTGTGCCTTCTCTTAGTGGAGTATCTTTAGTGTAGGAGGAGCATGTGAAATCAGCCTGCATAAACTGTGGCTCCWTAAACATTTTTATGCTGAAAGCTTTTCACAGTAATGGTAATAACAACAACATTACTGGTAACTGCCACCCTCTGTACAGAGGGGACTTYATTCTAAGGGTCCTAAATAAATCTGTGGCAATCTGATGCTTCACCATAGATATTGTAAAATGAAAGGCAGATTATTGGCATTGAGGAAGATAATTTCCAGTGCCATTGAGCTCCTTGTGGGAGCTCTGTGGGGTCATGACTGGCCCACTCTGTCTACAGCATCATCCAGTAGCAAATATTTTGGAAAGTGAAAATGTAAGACTGGCGTTGCCTTTCCTCTGGATTTCCAGTCCCAGTTTCCAGCACTCATCTGCTTTGGGCTTCTCTTGGGCCAGAGATTGAGCAGGGAGCTTTGAGTTTGAAATCCACAGAWGGAGCTTTCCTCCATGAAATTTCTGTTGCACTTGTATTTTTCTGCCTTTCCTACATTCTGAGGTAATGGTAGCACGTGGAATCCCCATTTCCTTTCTTTTACTTTGCTTTTGTAGTTTGGTGATTTCTCTGCGTGCTTTTCATCTCTTCTTTGTTATTTTATTTATGAAGACTTTTTTTTTTTTTTTTTTAATGAAGACAGATAGATTTAGTTTGGGAGAAGATCTAAATGGTGCATTGGGTGGACTGAAACAGTAGCTGAACGCTACCACTGAATGTGCTTCATCCGCATACCAGAACGTTCTCCTCCGTCCCTTAAATGTCTTTAAAAGATCAGTGTTTTGTGCAGTGTTAGGTTCCTGTGCCATCACAGAGCTTTAAAATGCTACACCAGCATCTTCCCACGCCCTTATTCTCCTTTTCTGTGAGGGAAGATTCGTCCCTTTCGAGCTCACAAGCTGGGAAAAGGGATGGTGTTAAATACTGTGATGGTAGAAAGCAAATCTTACATTTGTCTATAAGATTTCTGTCGATTACTTTTCCTGCTATAACATTCTGTCCTGATTTGTGCTGCATGAAACAGGAGTCTAAAAGAATTTAAATTCAGRTCAATCACMAATCCAACRTGTCTGGGAAGAATCTACAGAGTAYATGARCWACTAGAACCTTCCYAGTGGTGCMCTAYATCACCTTGATCTGTTTTAAGRTCACCTGTGCTGTTTTCAGGGAATTGTATTCCAAGTATTGCCATTCCTTGCCAGTCAGTRTCATTCTGCTGTGGTTAGAAATGGCCTTGGGGGAAAGGACAAGAACTTCCCTATAGCACCCAGAGCTGTGTCCAGGTAGTGGCTGTGTCATACTTAAACTGCTTTCACAGCTGAAAGGAAATCTGACTTCCAACCAACACAGCTGCAGGATGTGTGCAAGTATAACCACTTGGGGGAACGAGTTGGAAATATCAAAGWTTGGTACACAACTGGAGCAGAAGAAAATGATGCTGCACATGAAGTTTCTGTGGTTACTCTGAAGGACATTACTGGGGAGTCAGAGATTGGAGATGAGTGAGTGATGGGATAATATTGGTATAAATAAAATATGAAACAAGAATAATGAAGACACTGAGACGTATGTTCTCACAGAGTTGGAAGAATTTTATCAAAAACTACAATTAGTTGTCAAAAACATCCCTAAGACAAGACTTTCTTGTATCGTTTAGACTTCAAAGCAGTGTGTCATTCAAAATACACACTGCAGTGCAACCGGGAGGCAGCTTTAGAAGATAATGGGAATATCACTTTGAAATCCTTAGATGGAAGTTAAATGAGTTGCTAAAGATAATTTTCATCAGGGACTTCAGTATTATTTAATTGTAATTTATGTCAAAATAGAAATAACAGATAAATGTAGATATTTCCAAAAGATGCACAGAAATAAGAATTGTTTTGCAACTAAGAATATAAGATAGAGATCAAATATGTAGTGTTTGGATTTTTTTTCCTCTGACTCTGATAAAACTGATAAATCTAATAATTACAAAATAAAGGGGAGAAAACAGTTTTGTATTGTCCAAACAAATACATTTTAGCTAAAAAGCATTCCATTAAAAGCCCACTTGGGTAGAGACAGTGAAAAAGCAACACACAAGGAGCTGCCAAAAATGTTAATAGATTGTATCTCACCTGGGAGAAGCATGCTGCTGATAAGACTACTGATGAATGAAAGACAGCTAGAAATCACAGAATGAGGCAATTTCTGCTGCCTCTGAGCTTTGTGGAAGGTAAATGGAAGAGAAAATGACTTAAACATCATGAACATGATGGGAAGAATGCAGTCACAGATTCCAGAGATTTTTGTTCATAGGTTGCTGAATCTTCTCTGCCCAAAGGTACAGAGACTGTGCCTCTGACCATTCTGTGCTCAGTGGGGCTTTGGCAATTGGGAAATTGTAATTCATTACTGTTCATGGGGCATTTATTTTGCCTGTAAAGATACACAGCACTCTTTAGTATTTAAATGAGACATATTTAGTCGACCATTGCACCTGTAGGATGTTGTGCCTYCTCCTGTGTGCTGTGCTTCCATTGCAAATGCTCTGTTTCACACTGACTCCAGATACCTTTGAAGATATTTATGCTTCTTTTTTAGAAAAAAAAAAAATGCTGTATTAATTAAAACAATAACTATTTCTAGGCTGATGTGTTCTGGACATAAARGCTGCCTAATCCATAACCACAAGACAGACCATGACTGCATGATTTTATATAAAAAATCTTCCAGGTTTTTCTTTACCCACCCAATTGATCCATCCCAGGGTGTTTCCCTGGGGCTGTGAGTGCAGCTGATGTGAAGGGCTCAGTGTGAGTGTGCTCCCAGTGCAGTGTCACTCCTGCCTCAGAGAAGGGGATGGATATGAGGCCTGCTGGCAAAACTGGATGCATTTCTCAGAAGTTCTTTTGATCATCCTATGGCTGTGGAAACAGATTTTTGCAGGAAGCTGGCRCTTTTTCTTTGGAATTACAGGAATTACAGGCTGGTATTATCTTAGAGACTTTCCAGCCTTACAGATTCTATGTATTGCAATGTCTTGTAAGTTATATGATGACTCTCAGGAGTATTTGGGTTCTCTTACTCTGTTACATGGTGGGAGAGAACCGACTCAGTCCCACACCATCATCAGAAGGCCTGCAGAAAGCTGTGCACAGAAAACTGCATGTTGGTTTTTATTGTAGAATTTTACTAAAGGTGATTCTAACTGTTCTAACTGGAATACAGGCTTGTGCTAAGTCCAGAAGCAAGATGCTTTCATTTGTGCTGTTTACCTTCTGATCCCAGCTCTGCTTCTATGATTGTAACTTCTGCTTGGTGAGGGAGAAGATGAAGTCGATAGTACAGTTGCCAGTTCTTTACTGACTGACAAAAGACATCAGCCATCAGTCCTGTTCTGTTTTTAGACATGGAAATTTTCTTCTGCTACTTCTCTGTCATTTATAGACAGAAAAGACACTCTCCTCCTGTCTCATGTTCCAAGCCCCTGTAGAAGTTGGGTAAAACCAACAAAAATATGCATTTCTAATGTGCTTTAATTCTAGAATTGTTCATTTTAAATCTGTACTGTTACGGGTGGAAAAAAGTGCATTTAGTAAACAGTGGGATACATTACATTTTGATTATGCATTGCCAGAACAAGGCAATGTCATCATTTAYGTCTTGAGGTTATTAAAATGTTATAATGCTAAATAGTTAATGAAGAAAATCTATCACAGTTGTGACACAAACTGGTTGCCAGTAGTGCCAGGACAATAAATACCAACAGTTCTGTGTTTCCTTAAGCAAACCAAGTTATGGTGTGTTGTTTCTCTTGGTGCTGCAGCACGTTAAACAATACAAGGAGGCTGTGAGGAGTCAGGAAAAAAAGCCCAAATAGCTCAGATAGTTACCTATCTCTAGCAGTAGCTATGAGCTGACATTTAAAAAAGAATTCAGCACAAAACTTGCATTCTGTGATGTTTCCCTCAAGTTCTTCCTCTATCTTGGAACTTTTTGACCAGAGAAATGTTTTATAATCAGTTTTTTCCTACATCAATTTGTCCAGTCCCTCTGCCTGAGGATTCCTCAGCTTCCCTCATTCCTGTATCAATAATTCATTTTAAAATAATTTATTCCCACAGATTTTAATCTTCAGTTGTTACAACGTTGGATGCATTAAGAATGTTACAAACCATCAATTCTTGTTTTCAGTTTCTTATATCCCAGGTCCTTTTCTGTAGACCTAGCTATTCATTTTATCACCACACATACTGCCCTTCTAGGGCATTATTTGTCTGGGTTATTTTTAATTCTAGTCCTTTTCCCATCAAAGTTCTCAGCTGTACCCAGTTTCCCACCATGTGAAGCTTTACCAAGCWCATTTGCTGACAGCAGATTAACAAACACCAGGCAGTGCTGGACTCACGGGCTCCCAGAGCTTCTCACAGCACAAATCCCTGCTCCAGCATGGAATTGCTCGTCCTTCATCCATCAGCACTGCTTTGGAAACAGTTGTTCTCTACAATCCTTCAATTTATATCAGGTTTCTTAGCAATAGGAATTTCTTTGTGAGATGGTGTGAAAATCTTACTTAAAACTTTGGTAGCTACTGCTAATATCCCTGTTTCCAAGGCCTGTTATCCTATTATAGCAACAAATGTGATTGCATTGACTTGATTTGTTCCTGATAAATCCATGGAGGCTATTACTTATCACCTTATAGTATTCTAGCTGCTTGCAAATAGGATTTTAGCATTATGTATTTTAATACGCACTGAATAGAAATGATGGCTTTAATAAATTGAAGCATCATTAATTTTGAAAATTTAGTACTAATACAGCTGTTTACCTAAGAGACCATATTATATGTCACAACGTCCTTTTACAACTCATTCACAAATATTCTGAACACAGTGAGCCTGGCAAAAGTCATCGGGGTCCCCTTTGCCTCCTCTCATTGCAAACACTACTAACAAATAGCAATACATACAATGGGGATGGGAACGAGCAGACTGCTCCTGGCTGTGCCACTGCTACCAATCCTGACAGCACCTCAAGGTGCTGTATTAGCAGTGGYCCAGGCTGGAGATGGAAATGTCTCCAAATCCACATTTCTCCTGATGACATTTCCTTGTTCACCAGAAGCTTATCAGTTTTGTCTGACTTCTCAGTTACTGCTGTTTTGCTAAATTGTTAGACTTGGAAAATAAAAAATCTCCCTCTAAACCACAAACACCTAAGGCTGAGTAATTGCTAAACAGAGTTGGTGGTTGCCATTTCTTAGTTATTGCCCTTGTCTCTGCTGGCATGGTCCCCTCTCAGGGAATGCCCAGAGGAAGAACAGGGAGTTCATGGAATGTTGCACTATGACTCCAAGTGTCCWCTGTAACCACCCACCCAACCGTGGTTCCTCTGGTGGGGGAGGATTCTAAATCACACTTGTCTCTGTCTTTTTGTAGGATTGGCCCTTAACTTCTCCTGCCTGAACCAGGGGCCTTGGCTGAACCACATATAYATTACAACTTTATTTTGTTGTAATGTGGGCAACACACCCTTTCTTGTCCCTTTGCCTCAGCTACAGGAGCTTTGTGCTGTCTGGATCCATTTGAAAAGGCAACAAAGCAATCGAGGGGTTTACTTATTTCATGAGGCACAAAGGAGAATATACTTTAATGTCTGCATGCACATGGGATGTAAGTTGTTCACCAAACAGGATGGACACAACGGTTTTCAGTTTTTCCTGACTGCTACTTGCATGATTGTGACAGACTCCCTGAARTGAATGACACCTCTCTTGTAAAACTGATGTCAGACAGAATGCTCTCTCAGTTTATCCCCAGAGCAGCATTATGTCAGACCACACTGTAGTCTCTTCTTAACACTGCTTAATTCTAGCAATCTGGTTTGTGTTACTTTACTATTTTATTGTGAATAACTTAAAATATTTGCATCTTGAAAATTTTGTAGGACTTTTCTGTAATTTCTGAGGATTCTATTTTGCAGCTGAGGGAGCACATCWGTGCAATGCAGAACAGAAGTATTTCCAGACCAGTGGTAAAGTGAGAAGGAAACACAAAGCACACGATAATTGGTGTCTTTTTGCATTGCTCTAGAAACAGCAACCTTGTTTCTCTTCTGGCTCTACAAGCAATGAAGCACTAGCTCTGTGCTATAATGTAACCAATGCTGCCTAAAAGACCTTTTTATGGCTCTGTAGCTCAGTGTCTATCCTGAATCAGCAGCCCTCAAGAGGGCTGTGTTCTGGGTCTGCTGGAGCATCTCCTTGACTGGACACACTAGAAATCTGTACACAAATAAATACACGTTATTGTGAGTCAGGAACAAGTGCTCACTCCAAGTTTTTATTGAGATTGAACACAGTATTCAAGCATAGTTCTGGTTGAGAATCTAGACATCTAATTTGATCTGGTTTTACAGAATGCCTCAGTTAACCCTTCYGGTGTACATTCACAGGAACATGAAGTGAGCAGGCACCGTGTTTCTCAGCCAACCACCACTGTGTCATCCCCAACAAACTGGTAAACGGGGACCTCGAGGTTTAAGGGAGCAGGGCCTTTCCTGATTCTGCCAGAGGCATCGTAGTGGGAGCCGTGGCAGGGGCAGTAGTAGCCACCAAAATCCCCAGAGTTGGCGATGGGGACACAGCCCAGGTGAGTGCACACCCCCACCAGGATCACCCACTCGGGCTTCTTCACTCTGTCTAAGTCGTGCTGCGGATCCCTCAGCTGGGACAGATCAACTTCAGCCTCCTGACTAATCTCTGCCTGGGTTCGGTGGCGCACAAAAAGGGGCTTCCCTCTCCACTTGAAAGCCACGTTCTTGCCTTCTGGAATGTCAGACAGCTTGATCTCAATCTTGGACAAGGCCAGCACATCAGCAGAGGCACTCAGGCTGGAAATAAACTGGGTGACGACATTCTTGGCAACATAGGCAGTTGCTACACCTGTTGCTGCACTCATCAGGTAGGAAAACCCTTTCCTGGAATCGCTGCTGCCTTGGGAAGATGTGTTGGCATCCTGCACATCCTGACGGCGATAGGCAGAGAAGTCGGGGACCGCGACATCGTTATGGACACAGCGAACACTGGCAGGGGCTGCACGGAAAAGGACAGAAATGACACCACTTTCAGGTAGAGCACACTAATGTATTTGAAATTACACTACTTTAGTTGCATTTTTGGAATAATGGTTAAAAGTTACTCCAAATTCTGGGTAGGATTCCATTATTAAGTGTTTTGATTTTAAGTTGTATGAAAATGGTTTTCAGAGGGAATTTCTGGCTCATGAGCAGATGACCTGTGCAACTGGCTTTCCTATTTTTTGAAAAAGAAACCTGATTAGGTTGCATAAAAATTTGTGAGAAGTTCTGGGCTTCTAGAAAAACAGGTGGTTTCAGTATATTCCAAGAAAAAATCTGCAGGATACCATGACTAGCTCAGAAACCACAGACCTGTCTCCATTCAAATGTTTCTCTGTAAATAATTGTCAAGAAATCTGATGTAGTGAGTTTGCACATCTGCAGGGTAACAATTCCGCACTATCTTTTCACTTAAGTAGCTTCTGTGCCTGTAATAATATCAAGTATGTGGCTAAGCATTTTTAAAATTAGAAATATCAGGTATCCTCTTTCGTATTAAATTGTTGTCATAGCTAAAAGCCACAGTAATTTTTAAACCTGCAGTTCCCAGGCTCAGATTTAGAGATAAAGCTAATAACTATCCAATTCCTAAGCTTTTCAAGTGGGATTCCCAGATCAAACCTGTGTGTTCATCAGGATGTGACATGTAACTAAAAGCCCTTCTATTAGTTACTCCAGCTGAGGAAAGCTGCTTCCCACACTGAAAATCTGTAAGCCAAAGGAAAGAACACGGGCAATGGCACTACATGTGACTTGCCAAAGTGCAGCCTCTGTTACTTGAAACATARCATTTAGTCTTTGTATTTTCTAGCAGCTGGCACAAAATTAACAGGTGTCTCAAAGTACTTAAACTCTCAGGAATTTAGATGTAATACAACRGGAAAACAGTTATATTTCCTTACAAGTAACTCAGCACTGAGAAGGTGTTTGCTGTAGGATTTTAACTGTAGAGAAACACAGYTGATAATCAAAATTCTGAGATAGTACTTCATATTTACGTTATTTCAGTGTCAAGACTTAAAATATTTAGTAACAATTACTATGATTAACTTCCGAGAATTTGCKGTACTCAGTGAAAAGCATGTTTGATGTTAATTAAAACACAGAACACTGCTAAATGTCAGCTAAATGTCAGTTATGAATTTGTAGAATTTCCACCSGAATATACCCTTTAGAGCTGAGGGTCAGGTGAAGCTCTAATCATGCATTTTCTGCATGGCACGGCCCTCCTAGAATTAAATGTGTGTTCCGTATGAGCGTGAAGCAGTGTTCCATCAGTGACAGCTGCAGGGCTGGGYAGCAGCTCTCCAGGAACTGCAAACCCGTGTGGCAGGGAGAGCCACGGCCCTTAGGCCAGAGGTCGGGTTCTAAAGAACYCTTAGGTCGGGTTCTAAAGAACACCTCGGGTCATTCCCTGGCTGATGCTGTCCCGACCTGGGGGTACCACAGGGTAAAACACACGGTGTGCTCTCACTGCACTCCTCTGCTCTGGTGACCACAGTTAAAGACCTTCCCCAATGACAGGATTTAGCTGCATTTTACCGACGGTAAAATAATCAGCCTCTGAGATATCTCCCTCAATGGAGATATTCCGCCTGGACACAATCCTGTGCCCTGTGCYCTGKGCTGATCCTGCCCGGACAGAGCTGACCCACTGTGGTCAGCCGGGGCCATTCTGTGAGAGCCATTAGAAGGAAGCCGGCATTGAAGTGCCCTTGAACGAACAAGCTCTGTAGCTGTAAATGCGTGTGACGGCAACGGTGACAACTCACCGGAGCATTTAAAACCCCAAAGGGCCCAAGCCCGCAGCCCGCCCGCCTGTTTTCCGTCCCGGCTCTGCTCCCCGCCCGCCCGGCCAGACCCGGCTCGCTGTGCCCGGGGAGCGCCGGCAGGGCCCTGGCTGTGCCCGCGGGTGGCAGCCCCGGCTCCCGCCGCCCCCGCCCGCCCCGCCGCTCCCCCGGCCCGCACCGTTCAGGCTGGCGCTGGCGACGAGCCCTCCGCGGGCGGCGCGGCCGCTCAGGGACTCCCGGCAGAGCAGGGGCCGTTTCGGGTCCAGCGGCACGGAGTGGTCCCGGTGCGCGGCCGCCGGGGCGAGCGGTCGGAGCGGGCCGGGCACGGCGTGAGCCGCGGCGGACACGAAGGGCGCGAAGGGCCCGGCGCGCGCGGCCACGGACAGCATGGCGGCGTCCCCACGGCGACCTTCCCGGCCCGCGCCGCGCCCCGTGACGTCACCGCGCCGCGATCTCGCGCGGGGGTGACGTCACGCGCCGGCGCGCGGGGTGACGCGGGGCTGGGTGCGCTGAGGGGACCGTGCGCGGTGAAGGGCTTTGGGGCTGCCTCCTCTTTTCCTTTCCTTTCCTCTCCTCTCTCCTCTCTCCTCTCTCCTCTCTCCTCTCTCCTCTCTCCTTTCTCTCCTTCCTTTCTTTGTTCCTTTCCCCCTTTCTCGCTTTCCTTTCCCTCTCTCTTTCAATATAGCGTTTTCTGTTTAAGCTAATTCGTTATTTTGTTGAGATATTCCTGTGTAACTCTTTGGAAGTGCAGCTTGTTTGTTTTTGGCAGCGAGTTTATGTCGGAGTGGAGATTTCAARGAAGGGTTTGGGAAGCGCTGTGGGGACACGAGCGCTCCTGCAGGACATCGATCCATTTAAACACAGCAATGTGACCCCAAAACACCTTGAAGAAATTAAAGTTTTTTCTTGCTGCTTTTCAGATGTGGTTTGGAAGTGTGTAAAAGCAATGCTTAGGAGAGAAATGTGTTACTTCTAGGTTAATGCATTCCCTTTTTTATTTTTTTTCTATTTCTTGTGCAGTGTATGATTTTTGTCCCTTCTATTTCTTTGTTTCTCTTTTCTTTAGCTTACTTTTTTTTTTTTTTTTTTTTGTGTTTTTTTTTTTTTTTTTTTTTTTTTTTTTTTTTTTTTTTTTCTTGTTTGGTAGTCCTGAATCAGTTTAAAACTGGAATAACAATTTCTCAGCTACTTAGCCCAATGCTGTCAAGCTGTAGTGGTTCACACTAGCTGTATGAAGAACTATTGTTTTGAAATTCAGCTGTTGCTAATGATATTATGTATTGCTAATTGATATTGCAATATTTTATGATTGTGCATTACAAYTCCCCATCTCTGTAGAACAGTAGTTTAAGGACTGGCCTTATTAAGATTTATTTAAGGGGTTGACTTTTTCATTTTCTTTTTAACTGTTGTTAAATGTACTGAAATATGGTGGTTCTAATTAAGTGGGATGTATCATTCCAGTTCCAGTACTATTGATCTATAATTTATTTCCCAGCACATTTGTAACATCTAAGCCTGAGCAGATAATGATTTACCCAACTCAGTTCACTGCACTGTTAGTAATTGTAGTTACTGGTGATGCAGTAATTAAAGGACASTACAATGATCTGGAGCAAAGGTAATTTGTAGAAGCTATGTGGGCTATAATTCAGTATAGGGGTGGAAAKAAACAATATTTGGGTAGGGAGGGGAGAAAGCTGGGAAGGCCGTTTTTAACAGCACATGTTTTACAATCAGCATTTAGGAGGAAAAGAGCTACAGAAATGTGGTATTTTCTATTCTCCAACAGATGACAAAATTATTATCATAGAACCATAGAATGTGCTGAACTGGGAGGGACCCATCAGGATCATTGAGTTCAAGTCCTGGCTCTGCACAGAAAACCCCAGGAGTCCCACCATRGGCCTGAGAGCATTGTGCAAACATTTCCTGAGCTCTGTCAGGAGCTGTGSCCACTGCCCTGCGGAGCCTGTCCAGTGCCCAGCCACACTCTGGGTTACTTGCCTGTTCTGCTGTCCAGCATAAACCCCCCAGATCAGCTCCCAGGCATTTCCTCAAGTCCTGTCAATGGTCAGGAGAGTGAAGAGATCTGTTCCTGCCATTCTGCTCCTCCTTAGGGTGTTGAAGACCACAGTGAGGTCACACGAGAGGTCTGATCACTACTGAGCAAGTGCTAGTAGGGCAAAAGGAGATATTTTGTGGTTCACCATGAAAGCAAGGATTTAGGTTAATATATGGAAGGGATTGTTAGCAGCTGTGGGGTTTGGGGATTTTATGTTGCTGGTTTTTTGTGGAGTTTTTTTTAAGGATTCTGAGTTTTGGCAATGAGGTGAGTTTTGAATTTGCTAACCCAGCTCAGTTGTTTGGCAGACATGGCCTCATCCCAAACAGTAGATTTTTTCTGACTGGGACTGCTCCCAGAGACATTTGGCAGAATGCACTTGCTACTGCTGGAGCTTTTTGACAAAAGGAGGYACTGTGATGGAACTGTAGCTGTAGGACAAGGAGAAATGGGTACCAACTGAAAGAGGAGAAATTTGCGTTAGATATGAGGAAGAAATCCCGTACTGTGAGAGTGGTGAGGTGCTGGCACAGGCTGTGCACAGAAGCTGTGGATGCCCCAAGCCTGGAAGTGTTCCATGCAGGTGGGATGGAGYACCTGGGATAGTGGGAGGTGTCCCTGTCCATGGCAGGGGAGGATGGGGCAAGATGGTCCTTAAGGTTCCTTATAATTCCTTAACATTTGGTGATTCTATGTTTTATTTGGGAAAGAATGGTTATTAGTTTTTTAAAGATATGACTGAATTCCAATTACAAATTTATTCACTTAGAGCACAAATAAAACATTAAAATATTACAACAAAAAGGAGCTATATTCTGTTATCAGAGCTTTAAAAAGAATAATTTTAATTTTAAAATTACGAAGCACATTCTGGTGTGTAGATGTTTTTTTGAGAACTGTTGTTCAGCTTCTGTTACTGAGCATCAATACTGAGTGTTTTCCAGCCAAATATGAAAACAAAATGCCTGTATGGCATTGTGTAAACCATCCAAACAGACCTCTGTGATTGCTTTTGTGCATTCGTATGAGCGTTAGCCTCATGAAAATTTATACTGCTTAATGTTCCTGTCCTCTTAAAGTTAAAAGTTCATTTGCATTAATACAAAAGCTATAAGATGTCTGGACTGCAGCATTATGAAATAGATGAAAAGTATTTTAATGCTTTTGGGTATGTGCAGTGCCTTTCTCTATGTCCAATTCATTTTCCTGTTTGTTTTCCTCGGAGATGAGCTGCAGAACTTGGATGGCTTTCTGTTAAAATGTTGGTCACCCCAGGCCATTTGATCTTGCCAAAAAGTTATCTGTCTTTGAGTTCTTTGCTGTCTTGCATTATTTTTATGCTCTGAAAACTCAGTGCYACTCAACTTGAGATTTTAGGGTTCATATTTGCTTCTTGGTTTTGAAGTGTTAATAGTTTTATTTCTCCCTGAATAAGTCTATTCAGAAAGAAAAATAACAAGAAAACAAACAAACCATCGAATTTCACCCGTGGGGTGTTGTTAGTACAGCAGTCATCATTTATCAACTATTTAGTAAGTGCCTCCTACTCTGAGARCAGCTCCAAATGTCTGCAGTGGTTCCTTAATGTCCATTACTGTGATTCTGGTTTTGTGGTGTGGCACCAGGGAATCCATCGTATGAATTTGAAGATGGGTTTTGGGTATTCAATACAGTTTGTTTGAGGTTAAGATTATAGAGACCTTTTGGTAGAYATTCTTTGAATGTCCTTTGAAGTTGGTCTGTAGCTTTGAAAAGTCACAGGGTGTGATCAAAAGGAATGTGTATGAAATGTGAGGAATGAAAATGGACAGTAAAAATGAGAAAAAGAAATCTACRAATATTTGATTGGTCAAACATTTCTCTCTCCCTACTCATATGAGTTGAAATGATGATATTTTAGTGCTACAGTCTAATCTAAATTCAGATCTTTTTCAGTCAAGGAAGAACTAAGTTCAAGTATCATGAGGGAAGAAGAGATCTGCTGGTTGATTTTTACTCCTCTTTCTGTTAAAGCAGGAGTAATCAGCAGGTGTTCACTGCCTTAGCAGCCATCTTACTCTAAATCTCTTATGGCCTTGCTTGATAAGGCTGAGATAAATTGCCTGAGCAGAAGGGCTTAGAATATCTGTTTTCTGACAGACATGCTCTCAGTGTTTTGAGTGTAAAATGAGATAAATACAAAGAAAGCATATTTATCCACYCTGCACCAAAAACACAAAACCAAAAAAAAAACAAAAAAAAAAACCCCAAAACAAAACACATGAACCATTCCATTGGACAGATAGAATGGGAGTTTCTGAGTCRGTTGTAGAGAGGAAAGCAAATAAAACCATTGAAGTAAATTACACTAAAAGACCAAGCCTAAGATTACATCGAAGATGTACATAATTGTAAGATGGACAAAAGGAGTCATATATATGTGTGAAATTGATAAGATCTACTCACATAAATCAGAAATGGCACCAAAAAGGGTGTGACCAAGTAGAAGCCAAAGGCTAGATCAGAACTGCCTGGGGCAGCATCAAAGGCTGCTCAGCAAGGCAGCAGCTAAAGCCTAAATGAACTTGCCTGGAGCATCATCAAAATGTCAGTTTGAGGGAGAATATTTTCTCCTTTCCTCTTGTTTTCTCTCTTCACATKTCATGAAAAATCCCTGACACTTCTTGAAGGGCATGTGTTTGACTCCTGTCTGGCTTCCACTGCTCCATATTGTTTACTTTTTGTGACACTTGAAGATGAAAAGAAAACCTTTCAATTTCATGACTGCCTTTGACTAAAARCTGAAAGGAGAATCCCAGCTTCTTTTGCTTTGGTTATGTATTTATTACAATTAATGCACTTGAAGAACTCCACCCTGTGTCTGGTGCCCAGCTGACAATGTTTGTGGGGGTGAGAGCAAGAAATTCTCCCCACAGCTGTGCATAGGAAGGGATTAGGAGTTAYTGCCACTTCCCTGCTGAATGTCACTGCTCTGGCTTTGGTTGGTCAAACCCCAGGTGTTGTTTAAAGCTTTAGCTGCACAGGCTGTGGCAACTCAGTCTTCTGTGATTGATAGCAAATCTCTCACAGTTGCACAGTTAAGCACAAAGCTTACAGAAATATTTATAGCATYTCAGAGGATCTTAAATTATTGATTTGTCACAAGAGCCATCTTTCTAGGACTAAAAMAGCAGAAGCAGGGAAAGGAAATAGTAGCACCTGAACTGAGCTTGCTGCTTGATTCAGGGCCAAAAAATCTCCCCTGCTACTGTGTGTATAGTTATGCCACTATGAAACCTCGGTGAAGTGGCAGAATAAGGAGGGCTACATTAAAAAGTGACAAAGGAAATCACTTTGTCTCAATTTTATGGTGTATAGTGCAGATCTTGATCATCTTGATGCTCTCCTGTAAGCTTTTCCCTGATGCAAGGTTGCTGAACCTTGGCTTCAAACCAGCTTAAAACCAGCACAAAGCAGATAATGGCAAAGGAAGAGCTTTCTTTTTGTAATGCTYGGAGCTATTGGCAGTACAGAGCCAYGCCATTAAGAGCTAATGCAATGAAAATGTCCCCATGTCATAACTTTCTCCCTCTCCTCCCCCTCACAATTGCTGTAGGAGGCTTTGCCCGTAGCCTTTTCTCCTCTGGATGCTTGAGTTGAGTGGTGGGAGCTGATTCTCCAATGAATGGTAACATATTGCAGTGTCCATCCCTCCCTCGGCTGGGGCTGGATTGCTGCAGATCTCTGTYACTGCAGGGGATKTCAGCCAGCTYAAAAACACCGTGCTGAGAACAGAGYGCTGTCCCTGCTCTCACACGGCAGATTGATCTCTGTGTGTGACAAGTGTGTAACCTGTGCCTGAATTGAGCTAATTGCCCACTGTCCTAATCACCTCAATGATCTCATGGCTATTTTTAAGCACCTGCTTCAATAGTAGCTTGTGGAAACTCCTATAATGCAAAAGATTTTTCTTATTATCTACTTGTTTTTTATGTGATGCCTTCATTTTCTGTCCTTATATGTAGAAATAATAAATAAAAGCCTTTTCCTCTCTTTTTGTGCTTAGTTATGAGAATAATTATGCTGCTGAGGCTGTTCCTAATGGTTCCCTGTGGAGTTACTCCAAGTTTTTAGATTGGATATATTTCATATTTTCATACTTTTAGTGACCCTTGGTGCAAGAAGGAGACATATACTAATGAAAGCAGCTGAGGCAAACTTACAAAGCATTCTTTACTGAGGGAAAAATCAGAATATAATGTGGAAAGAATTAGAAAAACTTTTTTAAAGTTAGGATGCAACTTAGTGTTAAAAAGTACAAGAACATTACAAGATTCATATTAAATATTTCTACCACAAATTATATAATTTTCATCAGAAGTAATATGAAAAGAAAGAAGATCTAGATGTGTGGTGGGTAGTCGAAGTGTAATAATACACTATGTGCATTATGTTAAATAGGTCAGTGGGATACTGGGATTGTCAGTATGAGATTTTTCAGTAGGTACAGGAAATAGTGATTTTATTATACAAAGCCCTTGCCCATGTAAGTAGAAAGCTCTTCCTGAGACACTGAATGTGTAAATGTTTTTCTCAATTTGCCAGACTTACTTTTCAAAACAGTTTAGTGAGTGTGTTTGCAGGAAATCTCAGGGATGTCAGATGATAATCTTGGTTGTCACAAATTTCTGTGGAATGCTTGTTCAGTTAAATAAACAACAAATCTGAGCTGAGCAGTGCAATTGAGAGCAAATACTCTGATTTCAGTTATTGAAACACCTAYCCCTGTGTACTTAGCAAAGAAAGTCAATGTGAATAAAAATGCAGATTATGCTTCAAAGCTCATTCAGAGGAATTGGCTAATTGCAGAGGGTTTTTACTTTTCTCGAGCCAGGGAWGTAGATTAGTTTAATGATGTTGATATAGGATTATCTGAGAAGAAAGGTGAAAAAGGGTGATTTTTGCAGTGCTTACATAAATGCATGTATATGATTTTGTCCCCTGTTACAGGAACCTGCATTGCTGCCAGTGGTAACTCTGTATCTCTTACTAAGCTATGAATTATTATCATTAAACAATCATTGTATTAGCTAGAATAAGGAGGTCTGGTATTGCCTTTCCATTCATATTAATTTTCCTTTCTTTTTGTATACTGCTATAGTCTCTTCGTTTTTCTTCCTTTTTTTTTACTTTAATTATTGCAATTATGCTGAACAGTGGCAAAATGTGTCACGGCATTGTGGTGAAGATGCATTGTGAGAAGGAATTTGAAATTTTCATTTGTTTACTGATATCTGAAAAGACAAAAGAAAATATATTATAAAAGGGTYTAGTTTTCACAGTGTCCCTCTCTAATTCTGTGTTATGTTTAAAAGGATTATATTTCTATCTGTCCTGAAAATTAAGAGCATGAAGAGGTGCCAGAGGACCAGGCAAAACGTTGGCAGGCAGCTCCCAGCCCAGAATGGAAGCAATGAGAGGTCAGAGCTCTCTGTTCCACTAATCCCAGACTGATCGGTTCCTTTGCCATCATTAGCTTACGGTGTGGCACAAATAAAGTCTTTACAAAAATAACACAACCTTCTTYACTATTAAGAATAATGTGAAAAGAATGCCATGAATGTGGTGTAGGACAAGCAATAATTTACTTATTACGTAAATTTAAAGTAAATAATATGTTAGAGTGCAGAAGTTGCCTGTTTTTTCTGTCTGGGCTCACTTTATCCAGCGTGTTGCCAGACACAGCAGAGATGTTGGATACAGGAAAAAGCATGGGCTTCTAAAATACTGCTTTGTATTTTCAGAATTTCACTCTGGGGACTCTATAAAGCAGAGAAGCTTTTAAAAGTGTGAACGGGGTGATTCTGTTTGGTTCTTTAACAGCAGTGTGAGCTTCAATACAATATCTTCCTCAGSTTTGTCTGTGCAGGAAAATTGACCTCAGTGCTGCACTGGAGTGCATTCCCAAAGTAAGATACAGCTCCCAGTGGWCACTTAGAGTGGATTTGTCAGCCCCACTGGGGACAGTTCTGACATTYGCTGTGTTGGTACAGGTTGGCTTCWGTCTGTAAGGTCAGGTCCAYGAGGTAAGAACTCTGTGATACAAGAGGAGATCAACTCACAGGGTAGACTCATTTGATGATAAAAACTACTTTAGCCTGGAGTAATGAATAAAATAGTTATTAAAAAAACAAGACAGCTGGTACAAAGTCGATGTTGGTTCACAGAGCAGTGAAGGCCCCTGAGTGGCATTTTCTAAGGAAGGGACTTACTTACTGAAAGACAAACAGTTAAAACAGGCAGAAAAGAAGTCTGAGTGGAACAGAAGATATGCTGAGAAAATGGAATAAAACCATTGATCCTGTAGAATAGACCAGCCAGGTTTCCTAGAAAAATACAAAAACTGCCTATGGCACCAAACTCTCTAAAATGAGAAGGGAAGGAGAAGAAAAAAATATATTCTGATTACATTGGTAAATAGGGTCACTGATTTCAGAGTGAGCCTTGTCCTTGGTTCAAAGGATTACCATTACTTCATTTTTTAAAGTGTAATAAAGCAGGAAATAACAGTAGACAGGTAAGGACTGCCAAGTCATGGGATTCCAGGGATGTGATCTGAAGCAGATTGCAGGGAAGTGATGAGAAAGGGTTGGATATCCCAGGATTAAAAGTGGCTGCATTTCTACGGTTGATGCTGTTCTGCAACATTGAAGATGATTATCAAGAAAAGTTTCTGTGGACTCTTTTCTTGGGTGTTTGACACACAGCACTTTTTATTTGTTATGCCAACTTTTACTTATTTGTAGAMACAGATAAACTCTCTTCCCTATACTGACTATATTCTCTGGTAGAAAGTTCAGCACAGGGCAATAGTTCTACTAGCATGTCCAAATCTACTTTCCTAAACAGCAAATGAAAAGAAGAAAAGAATGTTAGTTAGCGTTCAGAGCTATTTTTGTGCTTTATATAAAACAGGGAACACTGGATCACTGATTCACATTTCAAGGCAGTTCTGGACTGGCTTTTTTTTCAATACACCTCTTCATAGCAGAACAGCATATAAATAATTTTATGGATGTTTATGGACTCTMCCCTGTGCTCCATGTAATAAATATGTAGGACTGAGAAGCAGAGATCTTTTTTCAAGAGATTTTACATGTGCTTTTTTCATATTTGTTAAATTAAAGGGCAGGAAATTAATAAGGGTGAATTTACTTGCAATTCTGTAGGTGATAAGATTTATTTGCTGGATTTAGGATCCCGTGCTTCTATCTATATWTTAATTTATTAACTATGAGGGGACGGACAGCTGGATTGGGATTAAGTGGAGTTTAATGTTTGAGAGCAGACCTGTTTCCATGTTYATCTTTGTGTAACCTTGCAGATTGTTCCTTCTCTCTTATGTTTACTTCTCCTTTTTTTCCCTCCTTCCTTATTTTTTAAAGATTTTTTAAGGGATTTTTGTTTTTTGTCTTGAAATAAAAACAGAGGACCTCAATAGCTCTGAGGATTTAGACCTTCATCTCCCTGTGCTTTAATTTTGTAGGAGAGCTTCTGCTGGAAAAGTATGACCTGCTATAAATTCATTCACTCCCGAGCACTCGAGTCTTCAAGATGCTTTTTGGGTTGGTTTTTTTTTTTTAACTTTTGGTTAATGCTGATTAATAATTGATCTCTCTTATCTACCCTGACTTCCCTTTCCAGGAGGAAAAAAGTGATTTGACATATTACTTTTTAAAAAAGCTTAAATTAATGAAGACAGTAAATGTAGGCACACTGGTAAGCAGCATCCTGACCTAAAGAAGCAATTAAAAATAAATCATCCATCTCTAAGAAAGATAAAAATAATACTCAGTAAAAGTTGTTTCCGCAAMTTGAAAGCAAGAATAAATTTCTTAAAGCAAAAGGAATGTTATAAGCACTTATTTTTGTGGGTAGGAAAAAGAGCCTAAAAATACTTAATACACTAAAAAAACAGAGCAAAGGCTGAAATAGCATAATCATTTCATCTTCAAAATATGGAAATAGGAAGGAATAGAGAAGGGAAATAGATCTTTAAATATTGAAATTCATTATCTTAAAGGAATTGCTCTGAGCAGCACATTGGCAGTGTTAGTGCTGGCAGGAAAATCTGCCTGTGGGAGCATGGAATGAAAACTGCCCAGCTGAGTTGTGGAAATCACTCACCCCCATCATGTGCCTATCAGATTTATAGATGTACATGAACAGGGTGTGGTTGTCCCTGTCCCTCCAGGATTCTCATGAATGTCTGAGCTGAAATCTGTATTCCCTTCCTRCTGCAGGTGCTGGGTGACCATGCTGCGTGATTTTAGGGCCAGACCCAGCTCGCACTGAAGCTTGCTTTTTACTTGAGTAGTGAGTGAATTGGACCAGCCATAGCTACTTATGAGCCCTGTCAAAAGATGTATCTGTTTCAGTTACTAGTGATGTCTCTTTGAGCTGTAAAATAATTTGGGGCTGTAGTGAAACCTATAAATAGCAGATTGGATTGCCATRGCAATTCTTATTTTATGCCTAAAAGAACGGTGTCAGCCTCAGACCACAGCCAGCTTGGAAGGGAAGGGGCACCTGAGCTGGTCAGGAGGAAAGGAACAGGCTGTTTGTTAGAAGCACTGAAGGATGGAGTTCAAGGCAGCAGGTCAAGGATGAAATCCTGGCACTGTTAAGTTCAATGAGCTCTATGTTGACTTAATTGGAGGCAGAATTTCACTTGAGATTTCCCTGAATAAGGGAAATTCTTTGAACAGTTGACATGTGTCCACCCTCTTGTCATCTTTCCCTCATTCTTCTCCCTCCTCTTGGCATTTCAATATTAGAAATTGTTGGATAATTTATCGGTTCTTTTTGAAGCATGAGAGAACCTGGCAGAGGGTGTAAAGTTGAAAGTAACTCATCCTACAACAGTTTGAGATCTGTGCTAATCATTAATTTTGAGTACAGGTGCTTTCCCCTTCCAATTGCTCCTCAGAAGGTGCTCTGCCCCTGTCACTGATGGCACTCCAAGGGCAGGACAAACCTCCCCGAAGCCCTCAAGGGCAAAGAGCAGCAAGGTCAGAGTCAGCCAGGCCATGCAGGGGCTCCAACSAGCTGGGCTGGAACTTGGCTTCTCCCTTTGATTCCAAGATCACCTCTAAAAATGTCACCGAATCTGAGGCGAGCGTTTAATTGATGTAAAGGTCCCATCCCTTGCCAGGGMACTCTGACAAGTGGCACAGAACAATAAATGACGTTAGGGAATTATTTTCATTTTCCAGTTCCCCGTGGATTTGCTCGAGTGGCTAAAGAAGTACAGATTGAAGTTTACTCAAAGACAACTGTCAGTTACATTGTCTCAATATTCATATTGAAGATTTTAAGTGGTTCACAAAATGCTTTTTACATTTTTAAATTACTTCATGAGTATGGATCAATCAGCAAAATATAGCAGTAATGAGTTCCTTTTAATAGCAAAGAGCTTGCTAATTACCATGCTGATTATATGAACCAAGTTTTTAGCCAACAAAAAAGCTCCTGCAGGCAGTGTCCTTCCACCTGCTGAGGGGCTGGCAATTCTCATTAAAAAATAAGAGGAAATAATTATTCTTTTTAGTCTGTTTCAAATCTTAGGGAAAAAAGTGTCCTCACTCACTTTCTRTGTGTGACATCATCTGAAATTATKAGATGCTTTCACGGGTGTTTGAAAGGAAAAATTTAAAAATAGCTGCCTACAAAAGCCATCCTTTTCAATTCCAAAGGAAGGCCTTCCAGGGGTGAGGTTTCATCTGGGGCTGCCTGTGAGCAGGTGTCCCTTTGGCCAGGATGGGTTTTGGTTTCTGTTGGGCAGCTGAGGGATGAATTCTGGGCATGGGGAGCTGCCAACTCTCCATGGGCTGCCCATGTGCTCTGGGGCGGTGGCAGCAGCTCAGCCTGGCAGCACCAACCTCCCCACACCCTCAGGAGATGAGCTCTCGCGGGGGCAGCATTAGCTGGGCTAAAATCAAACTTAAAATGAGCTTTTGAAATGTGCTCTGGGTTCTCAGCTATTGCAAAGCCAGGGGATGGGCTGCTGGTTGTGGAATTAGGCTGAAGTTTGGGAAATCCGTGGRCTCCAAGGCAGCTTGGGCAAATTAGTGTGCCTCTGTGCCTCCTCTGGAATGTTCCTTGTTAATACGTGAACAGTCATGAGGTGTTTAGTGCTGGGGCTAGATAAGGTAATTCAGTCGGCTATAGGCCTACAGGAGCAAAGGAAAGCAAGTCTGGGAGCTTTTTTGTTACTATTTTTGTCCTGTGTTCTCAATTTCCTTATTTTTCTCTGGGCAAATTAATTCCAGCAGATGCTTAAATGCCTTTTCCTTCAGTAATTTGAAAGAAGAGAGAGGGAGGTGTGAAGTCCCTCCCCAAGGTGTGACCCCTGGGACTCCTGCCTGGTCTCGTCCTGGGGAGTCCGTGCCATTCATGGCATTCATGTACCCTGGTTACTTCCTGAAAGAATTCCTTCCCACACAGATTAGATTGTTAATGCTATGAAAAGAGCAGTTGTCCAAAATTTTATTTCCACTATTTGTTTGACTCCTAAGGCATTTCTAATGCAGTGAGCTTTTATTTTGAATCAAGGTGGTTTTTTTCAGCTGTGGCTCAGATGGGAAAGGCTCAAACACGTTCAGATTCTGTAAGCAAGGATGTTGGAGGTGATGCTGAACACTTAGCACTAAGAACTGGCACAAATCCTAATTTCATCTAGAAAAATCACAGGTGGTGATGTTGCTGAATATTCAGTCTCATTTTAAAGGGATGTGTGCTCAKCCTTGCTTCTTGTGGATAACTGTATCAGAAATTGAAATCCTTCCTCACGTTCCAAGCAGAGACCAGGATGTGTACAGTGCTCGCTTCTAAAAATACCATATTGATAGCATAACCTTGGGTGTGAAAAACCTGGATTGCTTTTTCCACAGAGTTTGTTTTCCTCTGKGGGTAAAGGAAGAAATTCACTTTTAGGTCCTAGAAAAACAGTATTTTTTGTAAATTCTTAAAAACCTAAATGAGAATTCTCTACCTTCCATTTCTCTGTAGGAAAATAGATTATTACCTTTTTCTGTTGGAATATTGACATTGAAAACATTTTACATTTAAAAAGAAAAAAAWTGAAAATATGGTTATTTCATTTTAGTGGCACAAAACTGTTTATTTGAATGTCAGTCACAGAATAKTACTGTTTTTGCACAGAGAAGAACATTTAAAACTTGTATTATTGTACATTTTATTTAATTTATTTTGCCTACAAGTACTAATCTAATTCATTTTCATTGATTTGAGGAATGTATTTGAGCYGAGATAGTATGCTTAAAGGCATCAGCAAGTGATATAATAGGACTGTACCTGTAGTTCAGAAGGAAAAGATAAAGGAAAAGAAACTGTTATTCCTAAGGAGAATTAAAAAGGAGGGGAGGAAAGCCCTTTTTAATAATGGTTCATTTTCTTCCTTTTTAGTACAAAATGATAAAAGGGGAAAAAAAATCATGTTCCAAGCCTCAGACAAAGTGTAAGGTCATTTCTGAGAATGTTATCTTAAAGGGTGAGGAAAAGTTTGTCAGAAGTTGTTAATGTTGAAAGTATGGAAAGTGGATTAAACATCACAGGGCAAAATCAGATTGTCAAGATGACAGAATAAACCTGTACACCTATTTTCCAATTTTCATCTCCACATGAAAACACAGCATGATCACGAGTTTCAGTAAAAAGAAACAGAATATATTGGTCGGYAGCCTGGTAGGAGGGGAATCATGGTTTTGTAAAGCAGATATTGGGCTTGATAAAACAGAAATGTATTCCTAAATTAGCAATTGTGGTTTTTGTTGCAGGAACTGGTTTTTGAACAATGTCCAGTATTTCCTTGGACTGTGTGAAAWGTCCTGGAGAACCTCTTTTCCAAATCTGTGTGTCTGCACTGGGGATTTGAGGTGTTTTGAGGAAGGCCTTTGTACTGAGGAACTGAACGAGGGAATTCCTTAACAGCTTTGTCCCAAGTGGGCATTTTTACTGGAGTACATTTATCAACTGTTTCTTACCAAAGGGAGTTTGAACATTCAGCTCTGTGTGGAGTTTCATCCCTCTGGTTAAGGGCAGTTTGGCTATTTCAGTTTCATGATAAAAAAGAATATGATTTTTTTTACTGTTGCTCTCTGGTTTCTTGCACTGACTGTAGGCATCTGACTATCATCTGTACATCGCTCACTGTGCGGTTAGAAGAACGTTTTGTGTATGGAAAATTTGGATTTTATGAGTTGTGAGTTTTGATTGAACTTTCAGTGGCTGTGGGGGGGTGTATTTATTGTTCTCCAAGCAAATTATAAAATGTGATAATTTTCTGTCCACTATGTGCTGAATGCGTGGTTCTTCTCCTTTCATGAGTTAAGGAATTACTTTTTTAACAGAATATTAGGAATGAATTGACACCATAGTTTTCCCACCTTGAAAATRGTGGAGATAAATTGATTCAGATAAATTTTCTCTTGTGCTCCGTGGTATTGATGGGACGTTTGTGTTTGCTGTGTGATCAGCTCTGTGTCAGTTCTCTGGATGGCACTGGGCACAGCGCTGCTGTGCTGGTGGGGCCAGCAGGAGCTCTTCAGGTGCTCTGAAAGGCTTCAGGGAATCAAACAAGCTCCAGTAGCCCTGTATTTCCCTTTCAGAACATTTTCTCTGTGTTTCTCACATGGAACATCCTTAACTGAATGGTGGGAACTTTCTACAGCTTATGAAATCTCCCAGGTTTGTGTTATGCTTTGCAATAACGTGCTGTTTATTTCCTTCTGATGCCACAAATGTTTGCAGAGACCCAGTTTGACAGGTAATAACTGATTTAAATAGTCAACATCAAATACAAAAGGTTTATGAATAMTAAGCAAAACATCTTGACGAAAGGTGAGCAGTCTTTGCCAGGGTGAGATAGGCTGCATGTTTCAATGTCTCTTTTAGGAGAATCACATCTTTACTTTCAATTTCATCTTTAATGTAACATASGTTCTGTAAATATTGTTGCTACTGACAAGAACATCAATTCATGTTATTCATAAAGAGAYTTTCAGCATCTGAGCAATGAATAGCAAGCAGGAGGAACAATTGTTTGCATTTTTATTTCTTAATACACATCCCTTTGCTAAAAAAGGGAAATAGAGTCAATTTTACACTTACCAAACAAATACTGTTTTTGGGAAAAGGGCTGACTTTTAGTAAAAAAAATACTCAAGTRAGGGGAGGTAAATTTGTTAAAGTATATTTATTTCCTTTACATACTACAAGTTGCTTGCCAAATAAACATGCTTGGGGAGCTGGGATATTTTTACAAGAGCTATGAAATTAGTGGCTGTGAAGGGCTGATTTTGACAGACATGCATTGAATWGTTTTTAATCAGAGTAAGTGATGTAAGAAGTGTGGATGGGGACACTTTTGGGACAAAAGCCTAGCTGGGAGCAGTTGCCATGGGTAAGGCAGTAGTGAGTAGTGATGTGTGTGTGTGTCCAGCCTTGGTCCTGCCCATCTGCAGGGTTCACTGCAGCCCCTTAGACCATGGGCACACATCACCACAAGGCTTTGCTGCACTGGAGTCTACTCAATGCAGTCCTCCCTGTGAGTAAAAAAACAATTCCAGTAAAACCTGGGGGCTCAGTGGTGTTGACACTGCTGAGGAGCTGCAAGTCCACAAAGATGGTGTGGGGATGKGGGTGGAAATCAGCAGAATAAAGCACTGTGGGCTGTGCTCAGTGGGCATGGATGGAGCCCTGTGGAAAAAGGTGCAGGGTATCTGTGCATTTCCATTTCCAAATCCAGTGTCACTCTGCYCCTGTGTTTGCCAGGTCCAGGCAGAGCTGCATCTCTCAGAAATGGAAAGCGCTTTCCTAAAAGGTCAGTGCATAATGCTGGGGAAAAGCTATTAAAATCCTCCGAGTGTGGAGTCAGCTYATGATCTCAGGGCTGGGATAGAAGTCACTGAACACTTCCCACTTTCTAATCATTGCGAATTTCAGGTGCTTGGCAYGTCTGAGGATTTAAGCTAAAATCAGGGAAAAAAATTGAGTCATTCTGACAGTGCAACTTGACAAATTGCCAAGGATGTCTAAGCAAAAGTCACAGCTGCCTTGAACAGCTTAGTGTAGTGTTATCTTCTGCTTTTTTCAGCTGCAGAAATTGCTTTGCCATGTAAAGCAGAGGCCACCAAACCCAGGAATCTTTAYGAGTCGTGTGTATATGCCAAGAGACACTGGGAGGGGAGCAATGAGCCATGGAAAAAGCTCTGCTCCTGCCTGGGTAGCTCTGAAATAAGCAGAAAAACATTTGGGTTTTGGTATTTTATTATTATTATTTTATTAAGCTCTGTTCCTTTTCCAATGCCCAGAAATGCCTTCCCTTAAAGGGATAAAATTTGAATTAATTTTTGCATTTGTGTGTTCACATATGCATGTAATTTTCATGCATAAAGTGGAAGGAAAAAGAGGTGTTCTGTTGCAAAATTCAGTTTAATCTGRTCCATGTCATGTGATGAATAATAGTGGTTGTGACAATGCTGCATAAATACTCTGTGGCATGACTGCAGCTGTGACATCGTGGATTGCTGTGACCTATTGTTGTTTTTGTAGACTGGAAGATTCAAAGAGATGGTACAGGAGCAGGTCTCTCCTTTAGGAAATGTCCTTAYAATGTTACTCTTGTGCTAGGTGTGCAAATCCCTAAAATTTATTTTACTCAGCTGCCCTTTAAATAACCAAAAATCCTCAGYCATGTATTTTGCCATTTTCAACAGCTGTCAGAGTGGATTTCCTGCATGTGTGGTGGGTGCATCAGAACAAATTTATCAGTTTCCTTAATGAAACTTGGGTTTGCTCTGTTTATCAGAGGGGTAGTCAAGGTGTGATTACATCTACTCATTAGGTCTTCACAATAAAAATGATGTTCCAGCACTCTCACTACCAATGTGCTTCTCACTATGTACTCTGAGTGATGAACAGCACAGAGAARGGAAAACAAGCACCTGCTTCCTGGAAACAACATTCCTGAAATTATTCAGGAACAATATTATTCATTTGAGATGTTACAGAATGGAAGGGATAAGCTGTATTATCTTCATGCTTTCTTTTTTATTTTTTTACTCAACTCTGTTGTAAAAATAACTTTTTTTTAGCAGCATTTTGGATATATAGGGATGAAAGACCCTGTTCAAAATAAGTATGCARGAGTTCTGCTTAATGATCTTCGATGAAGCCACAGGGCACTTTGAGAGCTGCCATCAGGAGGACATACAGTTCGTCATTTTTATTAGGGGTTTGCATCACTGACAAGAAAAGTTGTTCTCCCTCTTTTATTTTTGTGTGAGTGGATGAGGTTGCTGGTCATGGGCAGTTTTAAGTCCTTCTAAATATGCATTTCCTTTAATTCATTAAGAGACTTTCATGTTCCAACATATCCATTACAATGACAAACTGACACTGTAAAATTAAAAAGCCTGCAATTACTCACTTGGTTTGTATTTTAATCAAAGCTATTGTAATGTGACTCTGGGGAGCCATAAATGGCCAAACAAAGGGGTTGGGATTTATGTGGGACTTCTGTATACAGAATATCCAAGTGGAAGGAGCCAGTGAAGAACAGAAAGGTTGGATTTCTTCCATGCATCCAGGAAGGATGGCTACAAGTGCAGTTTGACCAGAGCATGAAACGAATCTCTGGCCAGCTCAGGATCAGAGAGGTCCAAACTAACACATCATCTCCTTTGTTTTGGCTTTTGGGCATTGAGACCATCCAGCAAAGTCATGGGGGGCCCAGACATTATTTTTATAAATCATCATTTCATGAAGACCTTAAGGAAATAAAGAAATACAGATTTTTTTTTTCCCCCCCAAGCATTGTGGCTGCTGGGAGATTGTGTCATTGACTTCTCTGACAAAGTGCACTCATGTGTGTGGGTGCTTATTGGTGTACAGGTATGAGAGGAGAGAAGGGTGCTGCTCCTCCTCTGTGGTTTGTGATTTCACAAAAAAAAAGAGGGATTTTCTCATCTGGTGTAAAACAAGCAGGATTGATTGTATCTCTCAGGCTGCAGAGGTCAGACATCCACCAGGGAGGGGCAGTGAGTATGACCAGAGTGGAACTTGTCCATGCAGTTCTGCAAGGAGCTGTGATCCCACTGCTCTCAGGGSAATTGCACCCCCTGTCCTTGCTCAACACATGGATTTGGGGTGCTCTTCCCWGGGAAGRAACAGGGACAGCTCATGTGTCACAAAGCAATTCTCTCATAATTTTTATAGGAAGTGTTATGCTTTTCTGTATTGCCTACAAAATTTATACAAGACTATAATTTTGAAGGAAGTTAAGTGAATAAAACTGCTCTGAAGCTGGAAYGGCAGCTGCGCCTTAGAACTTCTTTTTTTGTCTTCAGGGTTCACATGGAAACTACTGCAGATTTAATGAGTATTTGTCACTTGCATAGCAAAGATACCAACAGGCATTCTCATTTTGGACCCAAATCTGTCTTCACAAAAGATGGAACAGAAGTTCTGTAATAAAGGCAGCATCTTGCTGTGGCTGTTTGTGCATAGAGTTCCCCTGAGGATGTGGCTGGGATGACCCAAGGTCACCAGCATCTACAGTAACTAACCAGCCTTTCTCTGTAGGTTTGTGAGCAGCTGGAATTTCTATGGCCTCCTCAAAGAATCTGCAAAAGCTCCATAGGTTTGAGACTAAGAGGTTCACTTTAGAATTTGGCAGAAGCACCACGCTTGGTTAACCACTGCTTCTCTTTTCTTCTCACTTGTCAGCTGATGCATCGACCCCCTTGTCAATATTTAAGGCACCATGAGAGAAAGGGGCTCTCTCTGTTCTTTGAGCAGATGCAGGTACAAAATTGGCCTGTGCCCAAGAGCCCATCTGTCTGAACTGGGAATTGGAGTGAGTTTTTCACAGACTATTACTTGTTAAGCTGATCATAGCCTTTTCTCATTCCAAATCAGAGTTCTRTTTTGCTCATGTTCAGACCATTTCCAGTTTGTCAGCACAAAGCTCTTCTCACTTGAGTGTCAGAGGAAGAGGCAGTGACTGATGGAGAACAAGCAKCCCAGCACATAATCCAGATACTTAAAGTGTGACCCTTAAAATGTGTGACACTGATTTCACAGTGACAATTGRCCCAAAAGCAAGAATGGGAACATTCCTCTAACTGAGCCAGAATTCCCAACTCCCAGCAAGGAGCTACCATGGCCCAGTGGAGAGGCTCTGCCCTTCCTGGGCAGGCAGTGGTGGTGCTCTGGCTGCAGATATTTCACTGTCTGCCCTCTTCATGCCAAGGCCTGGTTTGCACTAGATGGCACTGTAATAACACTTGTTACACCACCCCGTTATTTACAAAACACACCCCACAACACCGAAACCCGGGCAGTTACCTTGGAGTGCAGCAGAGTGAGGTTTTCATTGTACCAGCTCCATTTGAATATCACTGCATTTTTGGCAAATGAATACTGTTCCACACGTGGGTCTGTTGTTTTGATTCTGCATGTGAGTGGGATCACAGAGCCACCCTGAACACACAGCCCCACCCTGGTGAAGCAGCTCAGAATGGATTCCAGGCTGCACTGTGACTCCTCCTCGGATGATACCATGCCCTTTTAAAGATCTCTAGTTTTGTATTTCTGTTGTAATTCAGAGCGTGTAATGTTGATGGAGCTTCAGTATTTAAATATTTTTTCAAATACCTTTCTCTCGGCTGGCAACTCCCCCCCCCCCCCCCCCCCCCCCCTTTATAAATTCTTACAATCAGCAGATCCTTTATGTCTGAGTATCCTTTCAACTGTTCACCTCAAGTGCATTTCACGGTACTTTCTTTTAAAGCCTTAAAAGCTTAACTTTAACTTAGGTTAAAAGTCTTTGCACCTGTGTCTCATAATAAAACTTTTCAATTTTGTCTGCTTGCTCAGCCACCCCTTCTAATTTCTAAATGAGTTTTACATCTCTCTGGCATTAGCAGCGGGTTTTGGTCTGATTAAGTCTTGCATTTCTGTGATGATTCTCATCCAAGTAGATCCCCTAGTGCTTTATAAACTTTATTAACTGGTGGAACATACTACCTATCCTTTGCCCTTGATCAAATTAATAAACCTTTAGAGTGAAAGACAGCAAATGATTTTGCTGAAGGTGGAAGGTGGTGATGGAAAGCATSTGATATCATATACAAACTACTCCAGGCTTCAGGATTCTTTCACCTGAATAGAAAAAGTGAAATAACWTATCAGTGTCACATAGATTTCAGCAGTGTCAAGATGATTATATGAATTAATTTATGGTCTGTGGTTTCTACTTCGAAGCCCTAAGAACAGCGCTCATGCTGTCACCTGAATAGGAACATGTGCTGTTTTAGATTTTGTTGTGAATATGATAGCATGGGGGCCTTAGCTCTTCACTGCAAAGAGGAACAGCCTCCAGAATCCATCCAGGAGTGTTTGCTAATCCCTGCTTTCCTGTGACGGTGTTGCTGGAGCTTGCTGTTGGTGCATTCAGAGGCTGGGACTGGCACATTGTAAATAGATGCGTGCTCAGTCCTGCTGTTCTCCAGCAAAGCAATTCCTGGAGCAGGGAACTGCAGAGCTCTGTGCTAGGACAGGGCACAGCAGAGATGGAGCTGCCCTTCAGCTCAGTCCTGGTAGAACTTTGTGCTTCCTAAGATTTCCAGAGATTCCCAAAGCCCTTGGTGGACAGGAGCTACAACAGCATGTGAAAAAAACCCCAGCAAAATATATATATATGGGCAAAGCTGTATGCTACAGAATATACTGCAGCACCAGTACAGGTGTAAGGGGGTTTGGCAGCTGCTGAATTGGGGTTTTTATTTACTGCTATTTTACTTAATAACACTCTAGCAAGAATGAAACTATCGGGCTTTTCTCGACTGCTTTTCATTGGTTTTAAAGGCAGATAAAAGATTAAGGTCATTCTGTACATTAATTTACAGAACTTTATTATAAATGGTTTCCAAAATGTAATCAAACATTTCATGGTAGTCACTGCTGTGCAGTATTTTAATTTTGGATTCTCAAAATCTGGYGTCATCTTCAAAGTATCTTTTAAAAGAAAGTCTTGCCTCTGATCCCAAGCATGGCAGTGTCATAGTTTTCTGATGGCATCTATGGAATTCTGCATTAAATTCCATTGCAGGATATGGATTTTTATCTCTTTCAGTGTGTTTATTTTTTGCATGAATGCCACCCAGCAGTGTCTTTTCATGCAAAACTCTCTAATTTAGGGGTATTGCAATAAACGTTTTCCTCCCTTTCATCTGTAAGGTTTTCTGCATTTATCCCAGTGCTRTACCAACAAAATGTTGCTTTCACTGCAGCTGAAATCCAGTCTTTAGTTGAGTTATRAAAGACCCTGTTTCATTTAAGTAGCAGCTTTAGGTCTTAGTTTGCATTGGAACCAAAGTTGTGCTCTTATGTAATTGAGGAACATTGCATTAAATAATGCAATTCATTTTATATGGAAGTATCCATTTTGAATGAATAAATATTAAAAATGATTAAATTTATATAATTACTTTTTGCTTGTGAAACAGCAAATATTGCCGTCAGTTTTAGCCCTATGGTCTGGCATATTTTTCATGTGAACCTAATCACAAAGTCTAGAAAGTATGTGATGAAAAATGCAACATTTAAAGAACTTSAAAAGCTCTTAAATTTATCTATTTACTGTCTGAATTTCCTTGAGAAAACATGTAATTTTCTAACATTTAAAAAAAATATATTGATTTTTTTCCTATTAATAGGAATAAACTTTATGGCATTTGATCATAACATACTCCAGTGTTTAACACTGTCCCTGGATTTCTATTTCACTGTTTTTTATTCACTTTTGTTTTCAAGGATTAGGAAGGTTTTACCTGTCATAATTAAAGCTGCCTTCCAGAAGCCCTGCTGATGGAAGTTTTAATGTCTGATTTTATGGGCCTGCAGTGCATAGAACACACCAATGGGAAACAAGTGCTTTAAATCTGGGTGGTGGACACTGAAGGACCCCAGCTAATTAATAGGCTTGTGAATGAAGCTCTTGAGAAAGCCCACCAAGAGCTAATGGTCYACTCACAGCTTTGCTCACAGCCCCCTGATTATATATTGAGCTGCACTGTAAATCAATTAAATGTTCTTGCTTTGCACCACATTATTAAGTTTATGYGGTCTGATCGTTTTAGCTTTACATCCCCGCTGTTGCCAGTTCTGTGCAAAAAACAGATTGCATTTTAAAACTAAAAAATGCTTTTTTTTTTGTCTTTAATATATATATGAAAAAACACAGCACCGTGTTCAAAACTGTCTGAACTGCACATAAATACAGATGGGTTGGTTGGGCCTTGAAAATAGGAATGGACCAACACAAAGGCTAACAAACCTCTTGAAAAACCTACAATTGGATCTACTAAAGCATTTTATCAAAATATGTTTGTTGTCTTGAATCTAAATGCTCAGGGCAGCTCTGAACTTCACGGACATCCAAACCAAACCTTATGCTTGGAAGTACTCTTGTGTGGACACACATCTTCGGGAAGTGGAGGAGAAAAATGCTTTAAATGTGGGTGATTCAGGTGAAAATGCARTTTCACTGTGTCAGCTGGAACATCCTCAGCAAGAACTGCCCCCAGCAGAACAGGGGGTTCATCTCTGTCAAATCAAAGCCCAGTTTGTTTGGCAAGTGCTGTATTATTTAAGAATCTGTGGCTGAAGGCAGTATTGTCCTCCTGGAAATATGAAAAATACCCAACTGCAGGAGATGCATGCATTTATACATTGCCCTGGTGTCCATCTCTTTTGGGATTGAGTGAGTTTAGAGCAGATCAAGAGGCAAAATCTGCTTTGCACCCTGAAATCTTGGGATCTATAGAAATCTGGGTAACCTGGCTTAGCTCATGACCTATTTTATAAATTTACTTGGTGCTGAAATAGCTGCAGCACTCAGYGAGTCAGCTCAGCCCTGCTCCTCTGCTCTGGTAAATCCTGAGTTTCTCATCCGGTCTCCTGATGTGTACAGCTGTTCTGATGGAGGAGATGCTTTTCCCAGGGAAATGTGGAGAGATGAGGAAGGGATTGGGGATGCCTACAAAGCATCTGCTTGCCTCAGGCAAAAGTCATTTTCTCATCAGCRTGCTCAGAGAGTTCCTGCACAGATTGCTGTGTGTTAACCTACATTGGTGCTCCCTGTGCCCTGGTGCAGGTGGGACAGACCTCAGCTCAGTGTGCACCTCCAGAGATGTGCTCTGTCCTTGACAGCCTCAAACAGAGATTGTTACTGTTCTTGTAGCCATACAGAGGGAGGAAGAAGGTGCTGCTTTGGTGGTGCAGGGGCAGGATATTTGKATGAGTGTGTGTGGTCATTTGCTCAACCCCTATAACTTTGTACAATTTGCAYGAATTCTCTAAGTTCATTTTCAGAGGAAATTTTCTGTGGCTTGGTGTGAGCATGAGTTGGATTGGTGCTTTCATGCCCCTAAAAACCCGGGTTACATCCCTTGGCTCCTGTCCTGTGCAATGGGTTCCTGACCATTCCCCACAATGGAAATGTGTCACATAAGCTCTTGATCACACCTKAAATGTGTGAAACAGTGTATAGTGAGGGGATGTTAGGAGCATGGAATTGSTGTAGCTCATTTTAGATTGCATTTACAGTGATGTTAATGCAGATGTTTCTGTGGAGTTTTGGTACATTTTCACACTGCTCTTTTCTTGATGAAATACACTGTTTTTATCTGATACTGATGACACAAAACTGCTGGTGGGTTGATCCTGGATGTGTGGAGGTGGTTTGGATGTGAGTGGAAGCTTCTCTCCACTCTCTGGGATTTTCTCTTGTGACAGTGTCTAAATGCATCTGTGGTAGTTTGAGTCAATTGATATGGGAGGGAGGTGGAAACAGGTAAATGCAAATTGACAAACTGTCTTTTCTTCAGAACAAACTCTGGGGAGAAAGGAATCCAGGAAACTGTGAGAATTGTGCAGTTGTGTTTTCCTGCTTACAGGCAATGCTTAACTAACACAACTGGAATTTTGAGGAATCCCAAACTGTGCTAGGAGTGTGACACAGTCGATTTGGCAGCTGGAGTTGAGCTGGCCATGTGTGAACACCAATTAGTGTGGTACGTGGTAAAATAATTAGGAGCATCAAGAGGAAATTAAGAAAAAGGGAGAGGTAAGCTGAATATCAGGTAGTTTGTTACTCTCAGGGGTTTTTAAACTAAAATGTTGAAGCCATTGGGAGGGTCTGTGCAAGAAACAACTTTATTCTGAAAAGGCCTGGGCTGGCTCATTTTTACCTCACAGTTCTGTGGTTCTGTCGCCAGTGAAGCATCTCTGGACAGCCCTGACAGCTGGTATGTGTGGGAGATGTTGGCTTCTCTGCTAATGATCCAAAGCAAACAGAATAAATATTGGTTATTGTGTGCRGCCCCACGAAGCTGTCCAGTTCTGTCTCACAGCAGGATTGAGTGGCTCTGCTTTGTGCAGCATCTCTGTGGTGTCCCAACCCTCCCTTGCTCCTGCCCAGCTCCAGCCAGATTCWTACAGATGGCATTGGTGTCTGCAAAGGAGCTTGAGGAATCCTCAGAAGTTCATATTGGTGCTTTGTTTGCTAAGYGACATGCAGTGAATTTAAAGAGGACAGTCGCCCTTATTTCTCCTCCCTGGTTCCCTGCCTGGTGATATTGTAATGTTGGGGAAGGAGGAGGTGGGTGTGAGAAAACAGAAATGTTATTGCAGAARCATGAGGAATAGATCTGCCCTGTAAAAGCCATCTGGCATGGCAGGCCTATGTGTGGCTGTGGCTAGATAAGAAATCCTTTTTCCAGCTGRTTGGTTTTTGCAAAAGACTTCAGCCCCAAAGAAGTTTTGGGGTAATAGATGAAATGACAGCAAAATGAGTTTTAAAAATCAAAGTAGAATGTGAAATTGTGTAAAGGAACTTTAATGTCAGCAGGATTCTCTTTAGGTGGAACTCAAGTGTGCAGAAATAACTTCAGTGTGCTCTGGTTGGAGAGTCCAGTTGTGCATCTGAGGGCTTGGGATCGYGTCCTGTGCTCTTGATTTCCAGGTCAAATAAGTGCACGATATCAAACTTTATATTCTACACAGGTCCACGTTTCAAGCTCTCTGAATTTTTGTTACCAGGAATTAGCACATGGAAATACTTGCCAGTGCTTGCTTGCTGCCCCTAGACAATACATCAGTACATTCTCATCATAAAATTCACAACTGCCTTTACATCACTATTAATCTCAGTGATGCACAACTGTAACACCATTTGGAGTCTGTCCAAGGTAAAAGGTTTCTCAGATTTGCAAGGCAAAAGGTATTTATAGGGATTTATTTTGTTCTGTTTTGTTTAGTTTTTTTGGTTTTTTTTTTTAAATGCTGTTTTGGAAATCATTGAAAAGTAAATCAATGTGTTGAATCTTCTAAATTTTATTTCCTTTTTGAAGTTCTGCAGTGCCCAGCTCCTTCTATAGATATTGGATGTCTGAATACAGTTAAATAAGAATTATAAAAATAGCAGGATTACTATTTTCTAGAGAATCCCTATGCTAAAATATTATAGAGAAATTAATTTTTCCCCAGACTGTAAACCATATATTTGTTCAATCAAAATCTGTCATAGCTTATTTCCATTAAGCTAATCACAATATTCCTGAAACATTTTATAAGAATAGGAAAGTTTAATGCATTATTTAAGTATACTTGTCAAAATAGTGCCATCATCTATGGATTTCTTGTTCTATAACTTACTGATCTGAGCATATGTTGTTTTATACATTTAAACTTCTTTTTTACTCCAACATTATAAGCAGACTTCTCCKTGGAAATTTTCAAAACTGTGGATATGAAGAGTGGCCAAATGAGAATGCCAAGTCTGTGAGATTTTTTTGGTGTGTATGTATAAACCGTCCTGCCATGCTTCTATAATTAAACTTCAAAATCAAAAAAGTACTCTCCCGACCAAAAAAAAAAAAAACCCTAAAACACAAAACCTCCAAGAAATGATAGAGTCAATAAAATGACATTTTAACAAGAGATGAAGCATGAAGAAGGAATGATCAGTGATATGTTTAATGCTCCTGTTTGAATGGACGATCCATCCAAGGCCTCTTTGATCTATTGCACATTCTGGGCAGAAAGAGAGGCAAAGTCATTCCATTCTTGTCACACAGAATATGCTTCATGTTCTGATAGCATTGGTAAAGGGCAGTGAGAAATGTTGTACAGATGAATTCAATCCCAATGTACAGTCCTGGAATGTTATCTTAGAAATCACTGACATGTTTGCTGAGATGTCAGTACAGTAATAATGTTAAAGAGGATGTTTATCTGCTGTATCTGAGATCAGTGTCTAACCCAGATGGGTGGGAAATAGTTTGCAGCCTGCTTCCTCTTCTGTTTTATTTTTCCATGGGTCACTAGCAGACAAGAGGATGTTTTTAAAAAGATTATCTGGAGAAGGGAATAAAAGCATTCTTTAAGAAAATCCAAATGTCTCATTTTGGCAATTTTGAAGCAATTTAATCTTTTGCAAAAATTTACAAATTAACTTATACGTCAATGTGTAATTTGCTTTGGCTGAATGCTAGATATATTTTTCATCTCTGGGACTACAGGTGGAGTATTTCCTCCAAGCAGATGAGAAGGGACASGGTTCTGTGGTACTTTTGTACCCTCTTCAACATCTTTCTTCTGAGATTTTATGATATGTTATATTTCATTAATGGGGGTCTAAACCTTTCTGTTACTTCTGATTCTGTTCAGTGGCATACATGGCTCTGGAGGACTGTTAATGTACTCAATAAATAATTGTCAGCAGGCACATAGGATGGAAAGGGCTGCGTTTAACAGAGTGGGATTCTGGCTTCAGTAGCTCTGGGTAGTGTGGGATGCCCTGGAAGCAGCCTGGGGAAATTTGCAATAGCAGCTCTTATGATCTTGAATTTCAGAGACTAAACAGCCCCACTGTGGAACTTGCAGCACTTTTGTTATCAGTGTGGTGTGTTGGGTTCTACTCTGTGCAAAGGGAAACTCACTCAAGTATGAGAGTCAGGGAAGTTAGCTGTGCCTTGCTCTATCCAAATTTGTTACAACTGTAATTGCTATAGTGAATTTTCAGCACCCTCAGAGAAAGCTATGTAGAGAGCTCCTATTCTAATCATTAGCTGAAATCATTAATGGCATTRAGATGCCAGTGATATCCTTTTACTCTTCAGTTGATAATAACAGACATGCTGTCTCAAACGTCAGTAAATTACTGATGGTTTTTTCTTCTCATTTATTGATAAGCTATTGTGATTTCAGACTGCCTACTAACAACAGCACATCAGAGTATCATGGATAACAATGGCATTTTCTGTGATGAAGTTAAGTTTGCCATGTCTGTACTAYTCAATGATGTGTATGTTATTAAATCTCATTGTGCAGTGCCCTGAACATTGAGTGTTTTCCCAAGGTCTGTTTGAGATCTGAGTGATACACAAAGTCTAACCCAAATACATGAGCTTTTGGATGAATGAGCAAGTTCTTAATTATCATTAATCATTACTATTTGATCAGRTTGTATTTCCATGAGATTGATTTCTTCATTGAGTTTGATGGTGTGCTCAGGTCCCCATTGTGCTCATGTTTTGCCATTGTTTTTCTGCAATAATTGAGTTTGGGAGGGGCAGTGACTCCAGCAAGGATCCCAGGTGGCCACAGCAGCCTGGCAGGGGGACACTGCTGGCAGGGTGACACTGCTGCTGGTCACAGCAGCCTGGCAGGGTGACACTGCTGGCAGGGTGACACTGCTGCCGGCCACAGCAGCCTGGCAGGGGGACACTGCTGGCAGGGTGACACTGCTGCTGCCCAAACTGTCCCTTGGCTGGGAGGGAACAGCTCTGACAGGGAGAGGGTTAAGAGTTTGTGTGACTTCCTAAAGCTGGGCATTGGAATCTGCCCCTGTACATCCGAATCTGAGGGTAATAATGGGAAAATAATACAGAAATCAGGAGATCTTATCACTAAATGAGGAAAATTTTACTCTTGCTTTTTCCTACATCTTTATCTACTTTTTTTTCCTCTGTGCTTGTGATGAACAAACCACTTAGCTGTTTTCTTCCTCTTGAAAAATGGGATAAATTTTTAATATGTCATTGGTATTTGACCCTTTAAAGAATTACCGGCTTCAGAAATATATTTGTTTACCTAGGGCTCAGCCAAAGAAGCTGTRTTTGAAAAGAAYGAGAACAAATTAGATAACCTTCTCWCTATATTAAATATGTTGAAATAGAATAATCCTGCCAAGAAAGTTTGCTGGTTTTGCCATAAATGCCTTGTTTATAACTGGGAAGATGGCTTGTATATAATTTTTATGTGTAAAGACATTGTAAAGGTACATAAACTTGGAATTACTCTAAAAGATGCCTGTGGTATATAAATTATACAGTAGGCCTTTCCCACCTATAAAAGATAGTTATCTTTTGTGAGTATCATCCTCTGCTCTAATGCTGTGTTCCATAAACACACTGCTACTCCATTGCAGTATCTCCCATTAATATATTCATGAGCCTTTTAAAGGTGCTTAGCTGCCTTATTAATCTTGAAATGTCTTTTTTCTTTCAGGATACTTTTCCATGAACTTTTGTTAACTCCAGTTGAAGAAAAGCCATAATTTTCATGTAGGATAGTTTCAAATGGTATTAGGATTGCCACATTTGCCATATTCTGCAGGGAACACGTATTGCTGAAATCCCTCTGGCTGGTGTAGGTTGATCCATTTCTCTTGTCACCTCCAGCATTCTGTTTCTGTAAAAACCTGTCTGTGCAGAGTTTTAGAAACCCCAGCATTCAGGGTAGGTTTTGCATTATTCTGGCCCTGATACAGTGTCAGGGGCCACCCCAGCCCTGATACAGTGTCAGGGTGGTATCTTAATGCCTCAAGGGTGCAACAATCTGTTTTGTTTGACATAAAGTCTGCTGTACAATTCCTAAGAAATACTGCTTCCTCCAGGCAGTGGAGTTTTCAGAAGTGACAGGTATTTGCCAGTCTTATTTTGCTTTCTTTGTTGGTCACACTGCACCACTTATCAGAATGATTCCATGTTCTAAGAAATGATCCAAATTGAGTCTACAGTCACTGTTTTTCTGTGCATCATGCAAGTTTGTCAGCATGGGCTTTCACCAAYTGCTTGCTTTCACTATTCATTTTCTTGTGTTCCTCCAGGGGATTTATAGTCTTATTATTAAGAAGAACTTATGGTTGTGTTTATCTGCCATTGGCATCTTGATGTTTGTTCCATTTCCCAGATAACTGATGAATATGGARTACACAAATGTTCTGCAACTGTGGTTTTTTTCACCAGATCGTTGAAACTTTATTCCTGTATTTTGTTCTTTCTTTTCCTAATCTATTTTAAAAACCTGTAATTAATCTTCTGGCTACCTACCTTCCCATACACTGCACTGAGTCCCATTATCTCACTCAGACATTTGTTTCACTGGAAGTTTGTCTAGAAGGTGTGAATGTATTGATAGCAGCCACCTGGCACAGAAAATGGATGTGCTGGAAGTGGAGTGACAAAGGATGGAGCACAGATAAGATGCAGAGTGTATCCCTGGCCTTGGCATTGTTTGTGTCAGTCTGGGGGGCAGTTCCCWCTCTGCACATCTTCACTGGTTTTTTTGCATGAAGTTAACTGAGGGTGATCAACCTCAATTTGATCAGTAGATGCACCACAGTCCATCAGTGGCTCTTCAGGTGTGGTGTAAACAAAATGTTCAATGTAGAAAATCCATGGAGGAGACTTCCGTGCTGGATACTCTGCGATCAACACTGAGCCAAAGAAACCATTCCTTCTCTGCTGTCTCCTCATTTTCTTGCATTGCTATTTATTTGCTGATATCCTATCAATTTGTGATGAGAGATCTCACAGAAATATTAAATCAGTTATGCAATTCTTTACAGTATTTTACATACATCAAATATTTGCACTACAAAATCTTAACAACTGAGTTAAACTGAGGAGGATTAGTCATCACTTCTTGGCTGCCATTGCATTTAGGAAGCCTGCTTGCTTCTGATTTGGAAAAAAGGCTCAATCTTGATTATTTCTTTGTCAACCTGTGAAAAAGCCATTAATTGTGTTCAGAAATGTGTAACGTTGTTCCTAGATCCTGTWAGACCATTGCAGTCTCATAGCTGAGACCTGGAACATGGTTTCCTCCATGAGCAATTCATATAAAGACAACAAATCTCCAGGACAGGCTTAAAAAAAAAAGTAAAAAAAAAATCCTATAGCAAAGCAAGCGTGAATTGGGTTCATATTACATCTGCATGATCAAAACAGTCCATTAAACTTTAATCTTCTTCTGAGACTAACTCAGGCTAATACTTAACTGACAGATACTAAGACTTTCATTTTTATATTCAATTCAGTTGTATAACTTCATATTAGCTGAAAGACTGATACGGCATTCTTTTTATCAGCAACGCCTTCATACAGCCTGGCAATGTAGAAATAGCTTGAAGCTGTTAAAACACTTTACTTTCTGAGTTTTCTAGATCTCTATCTGACATTACCTTCTGAATTTTGTGCAACCTGTGAAGGATGATAGATGAATACTAAGCTGTCACTTGGACAACTGCAGCAACCGGTGATCAGAATGCTTAAATTTAAATTTTTTATAATTCATTAATAGTTTCAATCAAAGGAGGAGTAGCTGTAAGAATTATAAAACCTTCCTGACCTCATTATAATTGTTAGTTAACTCCTGTCTTTCAGGCTAGCTGGAGTCTGTGCGCTGGACACTTGCATAAAAATATGTTTTAAAATCTGTGCATGAGGCCATGTAGCTGAGCAAATGGCTGAGATTTATGTCAGAACATAAAATCTGAATTGACACTTGAAAATGCAAAACTTGAGACTTCTGAGATGAGCAGTCACATTTTTTAATTTAAAAAAATGCCCCAAATTTTTGGTAGCAGTGTGTAGTTGAATCCCCATTGTATCTCACTCTGTGCCATGCACTGTGAGCATGTCCTGGTGTGCTCTGATAGCTCTGATCTGAAAGTACAGGAGGTGTCTGCAGCTCTCAATTTGTGTTGTGGCCMTTTGCAGTGATGGCACTGACCCCTTTATAAGATACCAGTCTAAAGGATAAAGTGATGGCACCAGTYTAAAGGATGTCCATTGGACGTGGCACCCTTGGTCTGGGTTTGGTGCTGTGGCCAGGAGCTCTCATGGTTTGTGACACCTACAGAGCTGGGCTGAGGGATTGCTCTTTCCTCTCAATCACATGAACTTGGAGCAAAGGGGACCCTGGAAAATGTGTTGTTAAGGGAGAAGAGTGTGAACATTTCTATTCTAGCCTTCCTCCTGAATATGCAAATAGACATGTTGGAATATTCTTTTTTTGAATATGTATAGCATGTGCTCAGTATTAATCTGTCTTGTGCAGATGAGCAAGAACTGAGTATTCTGAAAATGATTCTAACCCTTGCTAGATGGCAATATAAATATACCCTTTAGTGAAATAACAGCTGCCAGGTGTGGGAATTGGGAATTTACCCATTCCCTCGGGGATCTGCTTTGAACAGCAGCCATTTGTTCTGCTTTGTCAACAAGATAGCGCTGGGATCAGCTCAGGACTGGGCACTGACTGCTCCTTTGGTCCCTTCCTTCTGACCTGCTTAGGTAGACACAGGAATCTGAAACTTCTCTCTGTTCATGGCAYTGCTTTCAGCTCTTTTGTGACAGTGCCTGTGAGGGATTTTCTGATATCTCGGTACCTTAGTGGTGCAGTTTTTAATTTGCTGTTCACTGAGAGTCAGACAGATAAATGGTGAAGGGCTGGTGAGTTTAGAGGCACTTGTTCGATAGCAAAGAGCTGGTGGCAGCACTAAATAYGCCATTAATGTGAATATGATCAGCTCTGATGCTCTCAGTGCATGATTTAAAAGGTGGGACTTGGTAACTCCACAGAGAACCTCTATCAAAAAATACTGCTGGGGCTGTGACTGTTCTCTTGAGCTGTGCTGGGTGGGGTGGTAGAGCTGAGCTCAGCAGAGTCCTGCTCTGGAGCAAGATGCAAACTTTTCTCTTGGGGAGGAGTGCTCTGAGCCCTCGCTGCCAGCTGCCAGTCATGGGCTCATGCCACAGTCCAGAGGAGCAGCTGCTCTGTGCTCACACCGGGACTCGAATATTTTCAGACCTTAAACTCTTTAGAAGGGTGTAACAGCCACTACAGGTGATGCCTAAAATAAARCTCACCTGAAACAGAGGTCAGAAAAAATTAAGAGAATGAGAACAGATAACTCTAATCCAGGCCTACTGGTACATTCTGGRCAGGCAGAGCCTCCTYCTGAGGCTRCACCCAAAATGGACACYGAGTCACGAGATCTTCCCCTTTTATAAGTTCTGTCTTATTAAAATATTGGGCCTCAATTCCCCAATGGCACCTTGAGGTGATGATGTCAATCACCCCAAACTTGCTCACCCCCAACTCACTGTTGTTTCCATATTTCRGGGCTCTGAGRCAGCGAGGTGTCCTTGGATTCAGGCTCAGAGAGGAATTGTTTTGTSTAAAGATGAGAGAGCTGTACTAGARAARTATAAGAATACAGRTGCATGAAAATASAGAAACTAAAAATCCTAAGGCATCACAGATGTCCCTGCTCAGCGTGCAATGTCATCTTCTGTTGCCTCAGTGGGACTTAGCTGGTCTCTAATGGCCACTATCTGTGTGGGCAGGCTGATTCCTTCAAGAGCACCAAAGGCAGAGGTTGGGGATGTTGGCTTTTGGTGTTGTTTGTTTTGCTTGGGCTGGATTTTGGGGGGTTGGTGTCTTTTGGCTTCTTTGTTTGTTTGTTGTTATGGTTTGTATCCACTTCTAAGACGTCCAGCAAAAGCTCAAGTAGAGCTGATAGTTTGTACCATCTATGACTATTTACAAGAATATTCATCAAATCTGAACTAAAGAGAAACTAAGGAGTGTAAGTGTTTGAAAATCACCCCCTTTATACAGGCCAYGATTTGAAGTGAAAGTAGGAGCACTCCTCCCACCAGGATCAGTCACGTGGAGCTTGTTCCCAAGCAGAATCCGGATGCAAATTTTACCTCTAACTCACTCATTATGCACATCCAGCTGGTCACCTGCATTTCTTCTCTTTCACCAGCTCTATTCCAGAGATGAAAAGCTTTTCAGCAGCAAAAAGGCATTTTGGAAAGTGGCTGAAAGCACTGGAAAACCACTGAAGTATGTCTGGGTTTATGTCATTTGAGGGTGAGTGAAGTCACATGGCACAGCATAAGATGGTCTAGCAGCTGCACCACAACTGGAAGAAAAAAAGCTTTTCCTTTCTRTTCCTCCTGTCTGCCATAGCCTCATTCCTATTTTTAATTGACTAGCCCAGCAAATATAAAGGCAAGTCTTGTTTGCCAAATTCAGCTCCAGTGACCACAAGAAATAGTGCAAGAGAGGATGATCTTGGGTCGGTCTGGCCAAGAGATGAAATAGGGAGGGAGTCACTGCTCCTTGTTACTCTCTGGGTTTACCATTACATTTATTCTGGATTATACAAATGAGCAGATTCAAACCCTGTTGTGGTTTTCTGGGTTTGAGTTGGGTTTTTTTGGTGTTTGTTTGTTTTTGTGGATGTGGGTGTTTTGGTTTTCTTTTTTAAATAAGCCCTGAAGCTCAAGGGGTTTGACCTGGCATTGTCTTTGCTGCGTTTGCATTGAAGTTCTCCTCTCCTGAAGCTCCTGTCTCTGGTTGACAGCCCAGTTATCAGACACCTTGCAGCCTTTGCTGGAGAAGCCCTGATGTCGAGGTTTCCCTTTAGGTTTGCATTAATTTTAAGCAAATCAGCCAAGCAGGCAATTCAGAAAGCAAATTGCAGATGCTGGCCTCGTTGTCCAGAGTCTGGAGCTGTGTTTACCTGGGCTCTCAGGAGTGACAGCGTTGCATTAAGGATTTCTCCCTCGGCTGAATACCCAGGCTGCCCCCAGAATTCTTTAGCATTATTGAAAACTCTTCAGGCGAGCCTTTCAGGAGGCAGAATTGATAATATCAAGCTGTGACCTGCCAGRGCAGGGCAGATGGTTTGTCTGAACCCGTTTGGAATGGGGATGCTGCTCCTGGGGCAGGACAGGGTGTGGCTGAGCCATTTGCTCTTGGCTGTATCAGTGAGAGATGTGGGGTCAGCCCGAATTGGGGTGTGTGATGTCCAGTCTGGAGCTGCAGGACCGTAACTGATCCCAAACACTTTTGTACGTCTCTCCCACAGGATCCTGCCTCTCTTCTGTGGAAAATCYCAGCTTTTGATCTCACAGAGCTTTTCATTTTTTTTTTTTAGACCTGCACCTTGCTTGTGCCCATCAATGGTTTTGCTTTGCCAGGGATGTTTCTCTCTTAGTTGGCTGTTTTGATGAGCTAACCTCAACACGAAGCTTCAGCCTGGTCTGAAATCCTTTGGAAACCTTTAGACTTATTTTTCAAAATTAGAATCTGAGAGATCTCTTAACATTTAAACAGGCAAGAGCTAAAACAAATCTAGTGCTTAGCAATAGGGTAGTAAATTACAAAAACTTTATCCAAAGTCCTACTTGGAGTTGTTTTTTGAAACCAAAGAAAAAAGCTTATACAATTTTATTTCAAAACAATAAAGAATCAATAGCTGAGGTTTTGTTTTGTATTTTAGAAAGAAAAGTAAATAAAACTTACTACAAAATTTCTATTAAATTCAATTTAAATTTATTGTAAAGGAAAGACAGCTAATATATCTTTTTGGGGTGAGAAAGAAGAAGAAATTAATTGTTCTTTGTGAACATAAGTTTTCAGTGGTTAGAAACAGTGAGTGCAGACAATACATTTTATTCTTGTCACTTGGAAGCGAAAAGCAAACACAATTACGGGGACATTTCATCAGCTCTGGTAAGGAATCTGAATATCACAGATGCAGCTGCTGGTGCACTCTCTTGTGATAAGCTCAGTGTAGCAGAAATGGAAAAAATCAGTCTCCACWTGAATGAGGTTGGGGTTGATTCTTGGCAGTGTGATCCATTTTAATGAACACAGCACTTTCCATTTGCTCTCCTTTCACACCAAACAATGGAGTTCCCCCGGAGCACCTGCAAGGTAATAAATGGTCTCCCACTGCAAATAACAGAGTTCACCAATAGTCCAAAACATTTTTGTCAATAAATCTATTAAGATTTACATGAAGGACATCACRTGCTGGATGAATTGAAGGGACCCGGAGAAAAGGGGACAGTTTGGGGTTTAATAGAGGGAGATGGCTGCTCTCAAAAATTAATGACCCAGAACATTGCAATATGAAGTTTGGTGGTTTTTTTTCTTTTTTTTTTTCCTTTACTTTTCACAGCAAGTGCTGTGCAGGCATATGTAACATAGCCTTCTACATATTTATGCAGATTAATGATCATCACCTTCCCACTAAAAATAAGGCATTTTTTTCTTTTGATGCAAAATAGTTAACCCTGTAGTGTAGCTACAGTCTCAGTTTCTTCTTTTTGGGAGAAAATTTCAGAAATTCTGGCATATATTGTTCTGCGATTAATTTTTTTCAAAGGGATATTTGAAATGAAATAGATTTTTTTTCCTCTCCGATCTAAAATAAATATGGGAAGTACCTGAATGCATAAAATGGCTGAAAGATATAACCTGCCAGTATTTCTTTAGTAATAGTATTAAATATTGATTATTTTACTGTGTGATTGCCAAAATGAGAATCTTCATACTGGCATTTGTAACAGCTACTAAATTACGTTGATTTGAACTGCTTTTTACCCATAAGGTAAAATAATTCAGCATTTGTCAATATCAAATCAATCCAGTGCAAATTGTAGGCAGTCTGTGACTCCCAAAAAAGAGAAAAGACCAGTACACTTTTTACAATAGGAGCAAAACTTGAAACTTTCAGACCCACTCACCTGCACTGTATTTTAAATTAGGGAGTAGAATGTGATGGGTTGTAAAAATTAACTTCTAAATTTGTAAATGGAATAATTTGTAGTGTCTGTGAGAAGAAAAAATGATAGKACCCATTGTAATACAGTCACAGACACTAATAACAATAATAATTCTGTAGGAAGAAACACTGGCATAGTTATTATTCGATTATTCTCTCTTGATGCTCTGATGAAAAGCCCCTATCAGGGACTCCAAGTGCCCGTGCATTCTTTCTATCTTTAGTGTTTTTAAATGTGCACTGGAGCTGGATGGACACAATCCAATTACTTTCACTTAAGATTTAGCTCATTTTAAAGCATTTTTGCAGAAGCACTTGGCTGGGGCTGTAACCCACTTACAGCAGGATCTGTCTTAGGAAGAAACTCTTGCTTTCCTTCCTTGCTTTTAGGAAAGAACCATATGGCAGCAGTTTGGAGTACCCTTGTGTGCTCCAAGATGCTCTGTCATCTCAAACTCTCTGTCGTGAGAACAGCTTGTCATCTTTGGTGTTTGTGCAATATGTGTCAGATGGGTCTGTGAAAAMAATATAACAGCTCTTTACAGAATGATGCAAAAATCAGGGATGTTCCCAGGGGTCATTAAGTGATAAAACTGGATTTCAATTCAGTCTCTGATTAGGGAAGACTAAAAGTTCCAAAGAAACTGTTTCTGTCACACCTTCGAGACAAAGCTGAAATGTTTTTCCAGGTGAAATAACATCACAATAAGATTTTTTTTTTCCATTATAGTTTGAAATCTGAGAGAAGTAGTAATTGTTTCTAGAAAAGGCTGCATTTCACTTTCTGAGTGATAGGAGGGCCACACTTCATGGATTGAGCTGGAATGGAGTAMAGGAGTCTGCCTGCATTCCAGACTGCCTCAGGCTTCTAGTTTGTAACCACAGGGCTTAGGATATAATTTATTGGATACCAGCTTCTCACAGTTTATTGTTTACAGAGAGTAACTGATGAGGACACGGCAGTTCTTTCTGCCTGTGGTGCCCAACTGTGTGGAGCTGTGACTCTGCTGCAGTGTTTGAGTTAACAGAGCTGGATAATTTAGCTCAGATCTTGTGTTCAGTCCTTGCTGCCAGCAATCTACTCCAAAAATAGTCTTTTATTCTATATATATATATATGTGTATTTGTTGTGCTTAAAAATGTGTCCTGTCTGGGATATGAAGCTGGTTTACTGGTAGGGCCACAGTTAACCCGGTCATTTTTACCCTGTTCTGTTCCCTCTGCAGTGGCTGGAGTGCCATGGAAATTGCTGCTTCTTGGCTTGGTGTGTCCTGATGAACCAGAGGCTGCCTGGCAGCAGGGTGTGGGGTGTGCCTGGACTGTCAGTGCTGTCCAGCATCTGCTCTGCTCCCTGCCTGCCTCCTGGGTCTGGAGACCCTCCTGAAATGGGTTTTTGTCTCTGCCACTGCCTCACAKCCCAGCACTCAGGAGGTTAATGCTGAATACGTGTCTCTTGTAAGAGGCCCTGAGTAATCCTTCCTCATCCCAGTGCAGAGGGACAGAATTCTGTGCACCTATTCCCCACTTGGAGTTAATTGTGCCAAATGTAATGTGGAGGAAATCCAGAGAGAGGGATTGGTCGTGCACAGAATTAAATCTCAGGTCTTTCCAGATTAGGAGCTTCCCTGACCATAATTATGTCTCAGATTTCAGTAGATAACTGTCTTGGCAAAATGGCCATTCTCATGGCTTGCTTCAAATTCAAAATATTTCAGTGTATGAAATGCTATGAAGTATTTTCTTTGGCATAATTAATAGGCTTGAAAGCAATTCTTTCTTTATAATATCCTTTCTTTTTTACTAATGATTCAGGAGCAATTTTTTCTACCTATCAAATTCCAATTTATCTTGAAAGTATTTTCTTGATTGCTCTTAGTATCTGAAGATAATAYTGGAGCAAACAATTCAGTGTACTCTATGTATAGTCTTGTATTAATCTTTATGTCAATAGTTTTAAACCATTTTGTGCACACTAAGATTTTTAAGTGCAAGAATTGTTGTGAGAAATCTGCTTCACACATGCTTTGTGATTCACATTTCTGTTGCCTCCTATTACTTTAAAGCTTGGGCTTGATTTTTTTTTTTTTGGTATCCATTTTTTTGTATGTGTGATTTTTTATAGTTCCTATGGGGTGTAGCTCTGGTTATGTTTAACAGAACCCCTGCATACAGCAGTGGATTGATCAGGTGACACTTTTGGTTTAAATCAGTGCTTTTGTCAGGGAGGGCAGGTGGTTTGTCATTCCAGTGAAAAGCAGTGGCATGTCTTTATCCTGATGGGGCACCCAGGTCTGGCAGCAGTTAGATGGGGATTGTTAGCTTTTGTTCCGAGCTGCAAGGCCAGTTTTTCCAGGCAATTCATAGAAGGGTCTGGGAAAGAAGTGGACAGAAGGATGGATGTCTTCTGACCTTGACTTGAGGATTTTCTTATGTATTTTTAAATATTTTTAGTTTCATTTTAATAGAATGATGCAGGGGGTTCTGGACAGTAACGGTGAAGGTAGTGCTGAAGTGTAACAGCAAAGTCTTTATTTCCCTGAAGCTTTTCAAGCAGTTTGTTTAACTAATTAAAGAGAGCAGACTCCCATGCTACCTCTTGGATTAACCATCTTGTTTTCCCTCTGAGAGCCTTGGCAAATGCAGAAACTTCCTGCCTAATGCTCATGCAGTGTTTGCTGCAGTGTGCCAGCATCTGCAGGGAAAGCATTACAGGGATATTGCAGGGATTTCATTACAGGGAATCCCAAAAGTGCAGCTGACTCCCAGATTTTCTACACTGAGTTGTTGGGTTTGAGGGTTCTTTCCAGTGATGATGTGGGATTTGGTGCTGGATGTCACAAAGCAGATAAGGTTTGCCATGGTGRTCTGCAAAGTCTAATGCTCTCTTCCTACTCTTGAACAAGAGGCTCTGATCTGCTTCAGATGTCTGCAATCCTCCCCAATATGCTTGGACCTTTAAAGCACAACATTTAAAAGACTTTGTCTTGTGTAATTTCCTTAAAATTTCCCCTGGAAGTGATGGCAATGATTTTGGCTGTAATCTTTATGAGAAGGAATTGGAACCCTGCAGCAGACAGCCCTTCCCACCTGCCCKGGTTTGTGTGTTTTGTGCTGGGTTGGGCTCTGCCTTGGGCCCCCAGATTGTGGCAGGATGGAGGGCTGTGTCAAGAGGTGACCACTGTCTGCTCCTTCTGCTCTAAGAGCCATCTGAACCTCAAGAAATGCTACATTTTCTAATGATGGTCTCAGSGATTTTATATATTACCTTCTCACCCAGCTAGTTAAACAAATATATTATRCCTTTACTTACAGTGCAGATGCTTTCAGCAGAAAATTACCAGGTTTTCCAAAATTTTTCATGGCATAACTGCTTCCTGTAATGTACATGCAGGCATTTCTTACACCAATAAAAAGGGATTTTGAGCTATAGATCTCTGGAACAGCAGCCACATCCAGTTGCTAATTAGGCAAGTGCCAGATGTTGGCTCCCTTCTTCTCGTCTATCTCATGCACATCTCATCACTTTTGCATGGTTTCCTTGTTATTCATACAGAGCAGGATTCAGAACATGGACCCTCATGGATTCCTTTGCTGATCTGGGTCTTTCTGGCTCTYACCAGTGGGTCAGACATTCTCTACTAGAAGGCAAAATGACATTTTTCATCAAGACCTGCAGGCAGGGCTGCAGCCACAGTCTGGATGTGTTTCTGTGRTGCCAAGGGCTGGTGTCCAGTGTGGCCCTGCAAGGATTTCTCCRAGTTTGGAGCAGAGAGGTTCCCCCTGCTCACACTGTCAGGCAAGACAGAGAGCCCTCTGTCAGAGCTACCTGGACCAGGKCCCCAGGGACACTGCAAGTCACTGGACAGAGACAAAACCCGGCTCAAACTGTCATTCTGTCCTCCTGAATGTCAGCTGGATTTATGGAGGGAATGAGCTCTGCCCCTTGGAGCCTGGCTTCCCCTTGAGCTGCATCCCAGGTGCTCTAAAGGAAAGGGACAAATTGCAGGGGCAGAAAATGGGTCTGGATGTGGTGCTGATAAGCTGCTGTTTGCTTTCCTCCCTTATCTGTCTGTTCTCCTAATTAACAGGATAATTTATTTGCACAGTGCAGTAACTTTTTGCATAAGTGGGAGAAAAGTGGAATGGACATCTCCTACTTGCATATGTGCTAAAAGCATTTGGAAACTGTCCTAAMATGGCCTCATTAGACCCCAGAGTTAAGTCACTGTTGAGATGAATGGAGGAACTCACATATTAGATACGTTAAAGGGTTGGCTCTGCTGTGACCAATATCTCTTATTGTTTAATGTTTATCTTACCCTTATGAAGGTTGAAAATTAWTTCCCCTAATTTTTAAAGGCAAGTTCTATCATGTGGAGTTGGCCTTGGCTGGGAAAGTAAAAAAGAATATATCAAATTAGTGCAAAAATTAATGATTCTCATTCCATGTCCAAAGTTTAGATAAGAAATAAAACAATATGATGAAATTGTTTCCTTTTAATAAGTTTTGCTGAATAATTTCTAATGTTTTTTAAACTATAAATCACTGTGTTCTCATCTGAATGGAAGTGATTTGCTGTGATCTTGGGGTGAGGGTTTTTCTCATGAAGTAGAAAGAAAACACCTACTTTGAGGCTCACTTAGATGCAGGAGAAATACTTAGCAGGTCAAAAAAGTGCTCGTTAGAGTCAATTATTGACCTGCTTTGATCAAAGTCATCTGACAACTTTGCAATGCCTGGAAAGGTGTACTCTGTCYTCACAAGGTGGGGATTTTGCTTGTRAAAAATCACATTTGCTTTGGAAAACTAACTTTTTCATAGATTTGTAYCTGCTGTGATAAATTGGATTTAATGATCAGCAGGGGGGGTGCCCTTTTACTATAACCCAATTATACTGCATCAAATTTACTTCTTAAGGGACYATTTGACTCTTCTGTGCAATGATCAAAAGAACTTGGCACATCCTGTGCTGAGATGCAGATACATGCATGTTGTGCAGGTTCAGTGTCTGTTGTGCTGTGTTTAATCTTGGTTTATTTAGTCTATGATAGGCWCTCAATTGTGTCTGGTTGGGTTTCTTTGATTTTGGGGGTTTTGACTCCTCTTCCAAGCTCAGAATCCTACAGAACAGTGGTATCTCACATTTCTGTAACTCTGAGTTTTGCTGCAGCCCAATGTGAGGATAACTTYTTGATGTGGCAGATTCTGGAAGGARYACAAGAACTGTGTGGGAATAGAGTGATGTTAGAGAGCCCTCTGAGGTGGGAGCAGAGTGGAGTCCAGCGAGGGAGCAGGGGAGAAAACGTTTGGAAATCAAAACATAATTAAGTAGGACAGAATTTGGCTCAGTGCAGTAACATTGTGTGCCAGGCACTGTGGAGGGAGGAATGCTCAGCTCAGGTTCCCGTGCTGAGGTTGTCCTTTCAGGAGCATTTCTGCTACCAGAAACATTTCATTTAGACCAAATTCCAGTGAACAGAGGAGACTGAGAAGGTGCCTGCTATCATTATTGCACTGCACTGGGTGATGAAAAGCAGTTGGTGTTCACCCTGATCTCTCCTGGGGGCAAAAATGGAATCTGAAAGACAGGATTTGAGCGCTGTGTCTCAGAGACAGCCCTGTGTCTCTCTTCTTTTGAGACTTCCACAAAATACTGACTGCACCCAGTGCTGCTGACTTGCCTTGTCCAGCAGGAGAGGATGGCAGTGCACAGGGTAAATTGGCTGCAYTTTAACAGTGGTATCTATTTCTGGTGCTGTATTAAATTTATGTTGGAATGCACGACCCCTGACCTCGAGACAGTGGTTGTATGAGATGAAGTTCTATTTTATTTGTGTACTGAAGTGCATTTACTGTAACAGRATCAGCTTTTAGAGACTTTTACAAAGAGCTGGAACAACGACTTGGGCTAAAGATAGACCATGGGCATTGCCAGGACCTAATAAAACCTTACAATATAATGATGATTAGCAGACTAAATCAATCCAATTCTGCAAAAAGGAGGCAAATTCTTTGCATGTCACTTTAAGTGATGGTAGAGATTTTGACAGGATTTTTGCTTGCCAACTGCTGTAAATTCTTGTGCAAAAGAATGTGATTTTCTTTTCAGTTGCAGTCACAAGATGAAATATAACTGTGTTGAGATATTAAACTGAAATGTAGAAATTGTAAGGAATTGTATATGTAGTGTATAAATACGCACGTRTGTGTAGAGAGGTACCTGTACATGCACACACTCCTGAGGAATGWGCTCTGAGAGTCTCTGTAAACAATAATCAATTTCTCATTTTTCTTYATGAGATCAATAATATGATTAACACACTAAGATTTTCCTAGACTCATACAGTCTGTTTCTGTAGAAAATGCTTTCTTTAAGGCTGTATCGAAGAGATCACTGCCCTGGCACAGAGCAGAAAAATAATACAGAGCTCTTGCAGGCAGAGACAAATAGTTTTCTACCTCAGTACACATCTCTGCCTCTGAAAGTGTGCTGCAGCAAGGAAATCCATTTACAGTTTTTCTTTTACATAATAGTTGCAATGCCCTTAAGAGCCCCTGGTTGTTTCCATATTCTCTTCTCCAGTTGTCCTGCAGTAGCTGCAATAAAAAGCCTGTTTTTGGAGAGCTGGTGTTCTGTAAAGTGTCTTCAGTGAACCTTACAGGTCAAAAGCCTGTGTTTGTCRTGGAAGCATTCTAAGATACTAATATGGAGATTCCTACTTTTATCATTACAAGAGTTATTTCCCTAAGTGCAGGTGCCTTTTACAGTATCAGTCTTGCTGTAAGCACAGGGATGAAGGCAGAAAGCGAGTGGGGATGGTTTTGTAATTGCCACATCCCTGAGTGGGCACAGTCTGTGTCTGGGRGAGCTGCTCACACTGTGCTCCCTGCCCTCCCAGCTCAGCGATGGGCAGCACCCTCTGCATGGCTGGGATGCATTCCTGAGCTCTCTCTGGCATCAGCTCCTTTAAATCTTTCACMTCTGACCCCTTTTTCCTTTATCTGTGTGTCARTGACCAGATTTTTGCCTACAACAATCTCATTTCATACCATGAAGGGCTTAGAAGGGCCTCTCTTGGTTCAGCTCTGCCATTTCCTCAGCAATGCTGTGTCTGTCCCTTTTATTGAGATTCACCTTTATCCCCACGGTTCAGCAGGCTGGGAGACTCCAGGAGGTTTTTTCCTTGCTCTGCTCTGATCCTACACCAAATAGAATTTTGTTTAATATTTTCTGCATTTGARCCCCTGTTCCACTGACACACCAGTTCATGCAGTTTCCCCTGTGTTTTCTCCAYCCTGATCAGCCATTTGTTTTTTCCTAAGCACTTTCAAATGCTGCTGTCTCTGCTAATTTTTTCGATTATCCTCCTGTATTAAATTCTGTCGTCAGTAATTTTGTCTGTGCTATTGAGCTCAACAGGATCTTAGAGCAGAGAGCTGGACTCAAGTGTGAGGCAGGCAAGTGCAACACAGGAAACCCACAGATCATGGAGAATATTTGGCCTGGYAGCTGGTCAGCAAAGCCAGACCTGGTGGTGTAGCACATTGCAAACTGAATATGTGGAATATTTGGACAAATTGCAGTGCTGTTAACAAGGGAAAAAAACTGATTTAATTTTAGTTTGGGATGTCTTAACTGGAATTTTGTGTCTAACATGAAGGAGGGACATTGCTCTGTTTTTCCTGGGATTTTTGAGCTGTCAGCTGGGACATGGATGCAATCCTGAGCTTCACCCTTTGAGACAGACAYGCAAAAATGAGTGAAATCTGAAAGGAAAAAAATAGAAATGAGAAGTTCAGTGGATTTAACCTCTGAGGGAARGTTGAGGAAATTAGATTATTTTGCTCTAGGAAAAAAAGGCTGAAGGAAACCACAGTAACAAATATCTAGTCTGTAAAAGATACTGCAAAGAAGACTGTGATTTCTTTGTTTCTGTATTCTCTGAGGCTAGAACAAGAAGTAATCACCTTTAATTGTAGGAAAGAAGATACAATGCAGGTATTTAAAACCCCAAACATTTCCACTGTAAAAATAGTGGAGCAGTAGAAACAGGCACCTGGGTGTGTGGTARGGCATCCTTAGAGAGTTTTTCTTAAGGAAATATTAAGAAAACATCTGTCAGGGATTGTCTTGGGTATTCTTTATTTTTAATAGCACAGGAGATGGAGCAGGTGATTAATGGAGATTTTTGTCAGACTATTTGTGTGTTGCTCCCATAGACTGTTGCCTCTCATTGTTACTGTATTTTGATTGCTATAATACAAAATTGAAATAGTTCAACAGAACTCTTCCACGAGCTGTAATAAGATCTCACAATGAGAAATGTGGTGGATATTGCAGGAAATTCATTTTATGTGCTGTGGAGCAGGTGTTGTACATCTTAGAACAGGGGCTATTGTGTCTGTAATAATGGAATTATGAGTTTGGGMRTTCTCTCAWAGTGGCATTTTCYACACTTGCTGGTTTGTCAGGCTACTAGTTTTTTTTTCCTTAGAAGTCCAGCCTGAATATATTTCTTTATATAACTCTGTAAAAGCACTTTTTCCATTTCAGCTTGTTCGGTTTGTGGTAGAAAGGGAGAGAGGCAGAGGAGACAAAACAAGCAGCAAAYCAACCTTGAGTTTTAAATATAAAAAAACTGACATTCAAAGTTATTTTAAACTTTTTTTTTTAAGATCAAAAGGCACCTCTTAGACATCTGTGTTTTGTTTGTTTGTTTGTTTGTTTTTTTTATCAGCTGGTTTTTGTCTTATTGCATAAAGAATCAGGAAAACCTTCTTGTTCTGCAGTTGTATGAACTTTACACCATGAACCCCCTCAGACTGATGGATGATTTCTAATACAAATAAAAATAGCTCCTTAGAATTCTGACTTAGCAGGATRCTTAAGCACGTGCTCAAATCTTAAATACGTTGTAAACCACATGTAAACATTGGAGAATGGAGGCAAATATTTCAATGTTTCTTATTTGTTTTATATGCATAGATCAAAAGACAATTCCACTACTAATTCCTTACTTATTCCACATCTACTCTCAAAGGACATTTAACAGAAGTTCCAGTCCTGAGCACTTTGCAGGATTCCTGTCAAGTTTGCAGACTCAGGGCCTGAATAGTGGCACTGTTATGTACCAAAGTAGCTTCTTGTTATCAATCTTTTTTCAACTGTTCAGGAGTTCATTGTTTTCRACAACCAAAAAGTGGTTGATTATCACAGAGAAGCCAAGTGAGATCACGCATGAATTGTAAGAATTCTGCCTGTACCCTGTGAGCCTTTCCAGCCCAAACAGGATTTTTTTCAGAATTGTGTTATGTCTGTATAGWCAAGATTGGAGTGTTTGGAGTAGAGAGCTGTTAAAAATGCTTGAAATGAGGTGCTCTTAGGAGGGAATTTGATTGAAAGGTGAAGAGCAATGAAATCCACCTAAGCAGTGAATTATGGGTCCCACTACATTATCAGGGCAGAATTAGTACAGCCCAGGACAGTGAGTGCACAATAGCCCAGGGTGTTTCTGAGACAAATTAGTAAAATGAAATTATTTGCAGTACACAGTGCAGACACAATAGACAGTAATGGGCTAAAAAAACAGGGAGGAAACAGGTGTAAGGGCAGCAAACATTCTGCAAAAATACCWATTAGGCACTTGGATAATTGCTGTTTGTTGTGCACAGCACCCATGATCAGCTGCCATGGCAAGTTACTYGAGAAACATGGATTTTATCAAGTATTTCAGCAAACCCTGTCCTGCAGCCTCTGTGCAGACTGTGTCCTCATCTGCCACCGTAGAGCAGACCATCTTTTCAGTCTCTTGGAATAAGGTTATTTTATTTAGTTGAAGTCAAACAAGAAAAGCCCCCAGAAGAACACGGTTCATTCCTCCTTTGAAAACCTGCTGTGACATGAAAACCTTAGGTCAAGTCTAATGGAGGGACAGAGCAATGGAAAGAACTTCTCTAAAATTCAGGAGACAGTGTTTTGCTGGATCAGCAATGCATCACCCTTGCTTTGCATGAGCCGTTGGAAATTGTAAAACAAATCAAACCAACAACCAAAAATAAAAAAATAAAAAAAAAAAAGAGAACAAAGGAAAAGCACACCATAAAAATATTGTGTGCTTAACTTTACTGCACCTGGATTTTGGTATGACTGTTTGCCAGGTGCAATGGCCACTTTCCTCCCCAAGACTTGCTTCTGAGCCAAGGTCCAGGTAGGCAGGATTCTCTGTAAGCTCATGGATTCACATCTCCACTGCAAAAGGCTGCAGAAGTAAATTTGATAAAAATAAAAGACAAATTTGACCACCAGAACACAGGAAAGTTTAGGCAAGTTCAGTASGGACATAATAAATCCAATTAGAAATGTACTTATGTTGCAAAAATGATGTATTTTTCTACCAGAGCAACTTTGCTGACACTTCATTTAGAAAATGGGGAAAAAATGGCTTTGCCATCGGGGCTAGAACTTTTCTAGAAGAGCTAAAGCAGGGATCCTTATAGTCATTGCACTATCATCGTTGCAGAACTGGTGTTCCAAGTTAATCACTGTAAATGCACATTTTAAACTCTGTAGATAGGAACTCCTTGAAACTGATTTTCATGAAGTTGAGTTAGTCTTTTTCAAAGCAAATCAAGTTTTGTTGCTCTGTTACCTTAGAACCAAAGYGGGACAATTCCTCCCATGTTTCTCTGAGGATTTAGCTCAGCAGTTCTTTCTGASCAGTGTGACTTTTAGTTTTATTTGGATGGAGAAAGCTTTTAATATGTGTTGCAACCTACTAGGAATTGGGCATTGCTTGGTTAAAAAAGTAATTTAAGACATTGCACCCATAGTTCTTTTTTTTTTCTCCCTTATCCTGACTAKTAAAGCAGTTCCATGTCCTATTCCTGTTGTAGTTAAGAGGAAAAGCCCAGCAGCCGCTGTGTTTTAGTTTTTTTGTTTCAGAAAGTTGCACTGGCCACGTGCATCAATCAGTCAGGGGATGTTGTGTTAAATGCACATGCGAGAAAGCTGAGGTGCCTTTCTGTCATGTTGGTGTGATGATGAATTTTTTCAAGCGTRTTGGAAGCACATTTAGACTGAGAGCTGCATCCTGGAAATTGTGCAGCTGAAACTGGAAATTCCCATCTGGGGAAGCTCCAGAATCCTGAGTGTGCCCTTCAGGATGTTCACTGCCAGGTTTTCAGGGCTGAGCTCCACTACTCTTCCACAAAATTCATGTGAGGTCTTTGGATGCTTTTCCAGTTAACTTAAAGAACTGCCAGTGAGAAATCAGTGTTCCCTAATCTCCAGTTCCTGGACCATTTTSTTACAAAGCACGGATGAGTGGCTGTGCAGAGAGCTGTGGTGAGATGACTCACTCCAACTACCATTACCAAGGAACAACTTGCTCAATTACATTATATGATACCRCATCTACTACTTAATATTTTTCCCTAAAGCTTCCTCTGGCCTTTGTTATATCACTGCTCTTCTGTTCTTAATGTGGAAATAAAATGTGATGTGTGAGTTTGTGCCTTATTTCCTCACGTTCTCTGGTGCTTTTTACTTGAGAAGCTCTTTGAAACAGCTCCTGTTCACTGCAGGTTCTGCAGGCAGTGCTCTCTGCAGCTCCTGGGTTCTTTCATTCAAACCTYTTTTTAGGCTTTATCTATCCTAATTTTACTGGACTGAAATTGTTTAGTAGACATTARTCCAAATCAAAGCAGAAGCTGGTATATTTATTTTGGAACTCATAAGCATGGTTTAAGGTAACAATTACCCAGAGTTTATTTCTGCATTCAGCTATACTGAATTATTCTACCCTTCTAGCCAAAGCCTTTCAAGACGGAGCAGAAGAGCAGACTATCATTTATAAGCTGTCCTGAGRTAAAATCAGATGCTAGTGTCAATTCTTGCTTCCCAGATTTTACAAGATCTGTAATTTAAGTGCTATAGATGGTGTTGCCTGCCCGTATTTGACAAGAAAGTCAGAGTTGATGGACATTGATTTGCCATGGGAACTGAAACCATTAATTGAAGCTGCRGCTCCTAATCCATTTCTTTGCTCTGCTTCGTGGATCCTGACTTCACAGTTTTTGCTACAATCAAAAATTCGTTCATGCAAATGCACCTTTTGTGATCAAAGTCATCAATTTTTCTGGCTTGTAGTCGACAGACTCAGAATTGTGAAAACGTGTCCACATCTCTGAGTTCCCCAAAGGAGCTGAGTGAGTGCTCCCAGGATGGGATTTGTGTTTCTGTGGCTGCAGGGAGGGGACACCAGAGCAAAGCTGAGCACAAATGATGAAATGCTGCCTGCTCTGATAGAGGTGTGAGACAGGACACTTGAGTATRGATCTTTGAATTGAACATATTGGGTTTGTGGTGTTTGTTTGCTTGTTTGTTTCCCAGTTTATAATCACCCTGAATTGAGTGTACAAGAGAAGCTGTAGAGAAAATACAAGAATGCTGTGGTGGATTTTTTTTTCTTTTTGGTTTTGTTTTTTGTTTGTTTGTTTGATTTTTGTACTTGCAGATTTGGGCTCTGGAAACTTTGGTTCTTGTAGGTGGTTCTTTTTCATCTGTTACTTCTTGTGGAGGGAAAGAGCATTTACTCAGAAAAGGTCTGAAGAAGAGGCTTTTAATCTAACACATATAAAGCACAGTGAAACACTACTAATGGAAGCCTCATGAGCAGATATATTTTTATTAGCTGGTATTTGGGGAATTATCTGAACAGCCCAATAATAAATCTTTAATCACTTACTGATAGCACTTGCATTGATGTAAATCACAAATATCTTTGCTGTCAGGTTCACAGTGGCCTAATTGAGGTTAGCAAATAGCCTCTCCCATCCCTGCAGTTCCTGTGTGTTAGTAAATATACAACTTTAATGCTGTATTAACTGACAAGTGTGTGAGATTCTTTATGTTTTGCTTTTTTTTAGCCTCGCTATACTGAGCTATCCCAAAAGCTTGGTTTAGTTTGGGGATGTTGGAAGTTTTAGGTTTTTGTGATTCATGTTCTTTTAAATATGTGTCAGTGTACATATAAAACAAATAGGTGAAATTTTGAGATGATGTTTGGAAGATACTAGAGTAGAAATATTTATTCTTGGTCTTTTTACTCAACATGTTGACCTGCAAATATCCTATAGTTTAAGTGAAAGTGCAAGGTAAGCTGTTGTTAGGGTTTAAAGAATCATTAAGTTTGGCTGAAATGGTTTAATTTGTGGATRGAAGGGAGCTGGGGGAGAAAAGCTCTCACCCTTATAATACAGGAGAGCTCTGTAGTAAATGTGTACCCTAAAATTTCATAATTAAGGAAATTTCTCATAATTTCTGATYATTAAACAACAGAGCAATGCCCTTGATCGTGGTATTTTCTCAAACTAGTATGTTATAGATAATTGGGGTTAGAAAAGGACCATAAAATATGTAGGCTAGCATAAATGTCCTATTCATAATATAGACTATCTTGCATAACTGCAGGGTCTCGAGCTGRTTTTTTAGCTTTATGGTAATTAACATAGATAAAATAAACTTACATGTCCTTGGCGAAGACCGAGAGCAATGTTAAACAGCACAATGACAACAGCACGGGCTTAATTCCTCAGCATTCCCTTCAGAAGAAATCTCTAAGCCTTTTGTGCTGTTAATTAGCAGAGCAATATTACTTTGCTGAACTGCAGCCACAATTCTCATTTAACAGTTTTCAGGGTAAAGTCTCCACGATTCTTTATCATTGCCTGTGCATGTGTGGGTGCAGTTGATGCAGCCCAGGCTGAAGGAGAGGAAAAAGACGCCCTCGGTGTGAGGAAGCCACTGAACCATGCTAAACAATTGTGGGAATAACTCTTATTTTCATGACTTTTGCACATGTAACTCTGAACCATGAAACTCTATTCAGATAGATTTGTCTGGTTTAATACACCAGTGCTGTGACTTCGTTAAGGGCAATTGCAGGAGACTTTTGCCTTTGCGTTTGCTGCCTTGGAGGGGATGCTTTGGTTTTCATTTGTCTTTGTCAAGTTACAGCATTTTATCTTGTTTAACGTTAGCATCAGGAATGTCATATCTGGTGGATGGTTTTTTTCCTGAATGGCATCAAATGTATTACTCGGAGGCCCCAGATGTTAGTTGTAGTGGCAAAAGTATTGCTTTATTTAAGTTTTCTGGGATTCCAAAGCTTAAAAAAAATCAGTGTGTTATATATGCTAAAATTGGAAGGGTTTAAGAAATGGTAAAATCCTGAAAATAGTATTTCTGAGCCTTGTTAATATAAAAAATAGCAGAAGATCATAAAATCAGTATAATTTAAAACAAAACACAAGTTTGGGAGGGCAGGTTTAATAGGGATTTATTCTTTAAATTCTTTATTTTCTTGACCTTTGTTTGTAAGAAAGGAGTTAGAATCCTGCAGCCAAGGACTGTTCCTTGTTAGGATTTATATTCTTCATTTTTAGGTATCTGGTGTGGATCATGTAGCAAATGAGGAAAAAGGGAACACCCAAATACTACAGCAGTAGGATTGTAGATCACAGAGTTCCCCAGAGCCTTTTTGTATGCACATTGTGCATCTTAATTATTTTTGATTTCACATTGAAATTAGGCATTTTTTGTAAAACCCTTAAAATCCATGTGTGAAATTAATTTCAAAAGGAAATTCTGCAACTGGTGTGTGATGTGCTCTCTTCTTTCTTCATTTAATATTTATATTGTCTGTGCAGTAGAAGCTCTGCAGTGCTTTCCAGGAACTCGAGCATCTGGCCTTCTTCCAGCATGTTTTTCTCTAGCCAGTGTTCTGGAATAGCTGGTGATTATTTACCTGTGTAAGTGATTAAACACATTCTCATTACAAGTGAAGCTTAGCAGGGTTTTTCCTTATGGTGCAGGACACCACRTTCCTCATCAGTGTTCTTTAATAACTTATCTATTTCTCCTTCTCTTCCATTTCATTTCTGTTCAGGACATTTTCTGACTCTGCTGACCACGTTAATTTTCAGTAGTGCCCGAGGGATTTTGCTTGTCTGCTCCTTTGGCATGGTCCTAAATTAGCTGTGCTCACATTTTTTTGGGATATAGCACTGAACACACACTATGGGATGGAATGGGATAATCTCTGGTCTTCTCTAGGATAATTAGCATTCCAAGATAGTCTTTCCTGTGACTGGTGATTCAAGTCAGAACATTTGTTGGCATGATATTAGTTTTTTTTTCCTTGCTACCAATCCACAGAACATTTTGTCAGCAGAGGCAGCAGTTTGACTCAGCTCGCCCTGTGCTGACAGATCGTTTGGTAGATAGAAGTGTTAGATTCCATTTTCCTCAGCAAAGCTCAAACTAAACAAATAATTCAATTCCCATATCGATGCTGGACCCCTTCCACATTTTGTCCAGGCTGGGCAGATGCMACTTTTCAGATAGCTCAGTGGGGCTTTTTTGTTTATTTTGGTTCTGCTTTTATTCCTTCCTGATGCACCCTTTTGAACACCTCATTTGGAAGATAACTGTGGTTACTTTTTAGCACGTTTAAATTAACACCCCAAACACAGTTTCTTCAGGCTTTGGTGCCATCATATTTGCAGACACACCTGCTTACTTCCAGTCCTGAGCTCCTGGAAGAAACTTCTGGGTAGCCAAATATKCAAGGATGGACTTGCCCACTCCCTGAGTGGTTGGGGATTTATTGAGCTTCTGCCCTGTACATCCCTTCATTGCAAAAAAATTGGACTTTATCCTGAGATATTTCACCCACAGCTTTCTTTTTCCTACTGTTCCTATTCTTTCCCATCCCACAAAGAYTCAGTGACACAGCAAGCACCAGGTGCCTCCACAATATTGAAYGGGAGGAAAATAATGTTTATTTGCCTGTATGTCCACAGTGTGCCAGAATTTAGTTTTTTCATAGTGAAAATATCCATATGTGTGCTTCAGGATGATATTTTGCTACTTATGGTTGAAATGCTAAGTTGAAATGTGGGTTTCTCTCAGCTTGTTCTCTTTTTCTGTAGTGGAATGATCAGAACTAGAGAAACTGCTGAGGGACTTCTTGTGACAGCAAACAGCTTTTTAATGCAGCAATGAACACTTGTATATTCACTGTTGCTTTCAACTTCAGTCTCTCATTCATAGAGGAAGAGAGCATGAAAACTAGAAAACAAAAATCTAATTAATCTAAGGGTACTGAATGCTTGTTAAAATTCACCTGTCCCRGGATGTCCATTTATCATGATTATGACTGAACAACCAAGCTAAGAGAGGTGCTGCTTCTTCATTTGATGCAAAATCATGATTTATTGCCCCGTTTTTTAGTAATGGTTAAATCTAATGAACGTTTCTGCCTGACAAATCATTTGTCTTCTGAGTAAAATTGGACATGTTATTCTTCCATGTAGAACATTACACAGCAATTCATGGGATACAGAAATCTTGTGTCACTAAATTATTGCCTAGGTACTAGCTGCATATAAAAATGTAAAGAACACATGAGCATTAATGTTTTAATATTATATAGATCCCTGTTTGTAAACTTATATAAATATTTTCACTTGACCTGATCAGTTTGTAAAGTTGATTTTCTTCATACTTATCAATTCCTTGTCATAGATTTGAAAAATACATATCTTGATAAATAATTGTCTTCTTTTTCCATTYATTGTATGTATATATAGAAGCAACATGGTCAACTTTTATTTAGTGAATTCTATATTTAATAATGGTACTTCCTACTTGAACAGTGCATCTACATTTTTCTTTTTCCTTTTTTTTTTTTTTTTTTAAGGAAGAGATATTTTAATATTACTGCTGCTCATTTGCTTCCAGACTGCTCTTTATAGGGATCCTCCTGAGTAATTTTACAGTACAGTCAGCTGCCAGGCTGGGGTCTTGATGCTGCTCCTTTAACAGAAGCTCCATGGATTTCATAAAGGATAATAATTCTTTAAATGTTCTAGCAGCAAAAAGATGATGTGAATTATTCCATAGACTTGTGTGCAAGTCTGCCTGCTTTATTATTCTAACGCTGCTGTAGTACCATATGTTTCAMCCTGCTTCTAGGCTCCTTTAGTCATCAGAAAAAATTCTGGCAGACGGTGTTCTAATTAAACTTAAAAAACCTTAAAATTCGCTGTAAACTGAGCCAATTCTGTGATTGTGAGATTAGATTGTGCTAGAACTGGGGTTTGCAGAAGACACTGTGGTTCAAATGTCAGTGCTCTGGCCTCTCTCGTGTGCACAAAGTGATTTATTGTTCGCAGTGGCACYGCACACTCAGAGAAGAGTGGGATCAGCAGGGCAGCCTTGGGCTGTTTTACTGAGTGCTCCAGGATGGTTCCTAATCCCCTGAGAAGCTGCTCAAGAGTCTCTCTYAGTGTTCTTGGGGAGCAGAGAGTGCAGAGTCAGGGCTGGTTGTGGCTGAGGAAAGGGATAATGCTTTGGTGATGATCTGCCAGTTGTGCTGGCCAAGCCCCTGTCCTGGTGATGGGGTGATTCTGTGAGTGCCAGAGCTGGGCCAGGGGACGCCTCAGTTCCACCTGAGAAACAGGATCTGTGAAATGAAACAGTTAACTTCACAGGGGGAAAAAAATGTACTTTCAGCATTTGGTATTATTTCAGTGTTTTTCAGTATCTTGTATAATTTCATATATATATACATACATTCAGTATTCAGTGAAATCATATAATTATTTTCCATTAGTCTCAGGTCAAGAGCTTAGAAATCGAGTGAAGGTGCAGCAGTATTTTTTTGTTCTTTGAAGCTATTGAATTAATTTGGTTAACACATTGCAGTCTTTGGAGTCAACAAGGTGGTGATTTTAAATGAAAGTTGGGAATGTGTTGCCAGTATTTCATTGTTAGTGCTTGGCTGAAAGTCCCAATTATGGCAAGATTCATAATAAAACTTGATAACAAAACAGCAGCTGAAGTGAGAGGCTGGAAAGATAGATGAAAAGTAAGTAAAATAATTAGCTGCCTCACAGTTGATGTGGCAAAAAAGGCATCTCAGGATAACAAATAACCACTACTGAAAGCAATCCATTATGTGCAAGGAAAGGTAAGACAATTATTGAGTAATAGTTGTTGCAGAATCCCTCACAGTTTGGATATAAACATGATTTTAGTGTTTGCATCTGTTACAGAGGGGTCTCTTCCTGCTGGAATGCASTAGCTTCCCCAAAAAACTTTTTTTCCTTTCTTTTTTTCCTCTTTTTTTTCTTACCTAACTTGGTGCTTCATCTTAATTGCACTGTGTTGTTTCAGTTCTTTGGAGATACAAATGTCTCTGYCAGACCAGGTGGTGACATCTGTATTAGCCTCCTTTAAATCTCTGCTGTAGCAGAAAAAAGCTTAACTGTTGCTTCCCCCTTGGCTTGATATTGTGCATGTTTCAGCATGAATTGTTCTGTCCACTGAACATTCATATTTTATACCACAAAACATTGTGACCCAGGGACAGAACACCCAACACTGCCCATCTGCTCTGGGGTAGAGACTGTTTCCCCTATGTTCAATCCTTTTAGGAGAGTAAAAATCATCCCAGCATAGATTAAATGTCAGGATACTCTGTGAGGGTGAAAAATTGGGTTTTATTTTTCCTCTCCAGTGCGGGGAACAGGAAGGGATGGCAGCAGTGCTGCTGTTCTGTGCCTCCTGCAGGATGAGACAGCTCCGTGTTTGTCACTGCCTGGGCTTCTCAGAACCATGGAGAGCTCGACAGATCACCACAAGTTTAGCTGAAGGAACTAATGAGCTTTTGGAGGGTTTTTTTTTTTTTTTGACTCAGTGGGTGAATATTCACCTGTGTGAATTACAGGAAGGTATTTGGTCCCARCTTCACAAATGGTGCAGTGCCAGAAATGGGGTTGTTTTTGTCAGGGAGTTTTTCAGCATCGCTGAACTGTCTGGGATCTTTCAGGTGAATATGACATTGCCTACCACCGACACCAGGATTGCTGTGTTCTAGGATGAGCTATTGTAGTTCAAGACCATGAAAAAAAACCCAAAACCAACCAATCTTCCAGGTTTGAAAATAATAATTAATCATTCTGTTGTTTTGGGTTTTTTTTGGTAATGTTTGTTTTCTTATTAAACATAGCCTGAGGAACTGCTTGAGCCATGTTGCCCTCAGCAGTGGTTTTCACCTGTGACATCCCACTAAATTCACAGGGAACACGTAGAAGGCACAGTATTCACAAGGGAAAGAATTTATAGCTTGTGGCAGATCTTTGAGCAAACAGGGTGCTAGAAGAGATTTGAAAGGTTTTATTTTTCTGTGCTCTCTCTGCAGCAATGGTCAAGTGGATGTGCTTGGATTTTTTTGGCCCTGGATGAGGGGTTGAAGCATTCATTTTGCTTTTCAGGGGATCCTCCATGGACACTTTGTTATCCACAGGTGCAGAAGTTCCCTGTAGTGATTCTTTGTCAGTGGTGATGGGAGTGCACAGGTCTGTGTTTACATGACCAAAGCTGTTTTTTCCTTTTTAGCTGTAGATAATTTCTGTTTATGTCCACAAAATTCACACAGCAGTATACAATTGCATTTGAGGTGTTTCAGCACTTCCTGCATTTCCAGTCTTGGGTTAATTCTAGGTGTTTTTTCAGCATAAATTATAGTAACAAATGATGTTACCCCGTGTAAAAGTAGGAAAGTTTGGAATTCACAGTGTTATGATTTGTAACAAATATCCCTAGCAGGACTGGACCATGTCTCTGATTGTTGATAACTGCCTGCCCTTCTGAAGAACACCTTGCTGGGGGTCACAGAGCTGTGGACAATGTTCCCAGCAGACAGTGTGTATTTTCTGAACAAAAAGCTGAAAATACTGTAAAATACATTTGCAGATTCTCAGTGTAAGWGCTCATACTCAGCCATGTCGGTGTTATATTTCCAGACTGTGTAGGTGAATGCCTGTTGGATTTGCCTGTGGGAGGAGAATTTTTTAGTTTCTTAAATATGTTATACCAGCCCCAGATTCAATTATAAACTCTGAAGAAGGAAACTGTATGTTTATTACAAAAGCTGGAAGAGACAGTAAAACACAAGGTTTTGGTTTTSACTGTTGGTTGCATCAACAGRGAAAAAAAWATAYATATWTTTCAGAAGATYTGACCCATAAATCATCAYCTCCTAAATAGCTTYCCTGTTTTTTAACTGAACTATTTATCAGAGTTGATAAAGCCTTTGGGACAAGAGAAGGTCACTTGCTTCTCTGTGAAATTCAGGGATGGGTAAATAGCCCTGAGAGGTGATAATGTGCCTGTCTGCCTCCTGCCTGCTTTTGCTGGAGTCACAAAGGATGTGGAATTCCTAGGGGATTACAGAGCACCTCCTGCTGCCTTGTCAGAGATTCCTGTCCTGGCATTCTCCTTTCCTTCCAAAGGGACATTCTGAGTGTTTGCCCTGCTTGCATGGACTTTCATAGACTAACATTTTAATTTGAACATTTTAGCACTTTTAAATAGAAAGAAAAGCAACACTGACAGTGGAAGATGGGACACGTTTCAAGCAGCCCCCGAAGCGCAGAACAGGCAACAGAAAGATTTGACAGAAATTTCTCCAAAGCAAGTTAATCCCCAAGAATCCTCCTTGTTCCTTAAGAGCCCTCCATATAAACTTAACAAAATGCTTCCTCCTCAAGCAGGGTCTCATTCCTCTGTTTTCAGGAGATCAGATCCTCTTTCCCTTTCCTCTTTCCCTTAGTGCCCTTTYGGCTTTGAATAACGTTTGTGAACTTTGAAGGGGACAAAGTGCCACTTTTCAGAATTTTGACAGGATACCTCACTGGTCAGTCAGTAGAGCAATGCCCTAAAGGCATGTCTCRAAATCCCAGATCTTGTCATGCATTYCCAGGGAWCAGATCRAAGAAAWTATACCAAATGTGCTCTGTGTGTGYTCATGCAAATGAACAAACTCTTCTGAAAATAGTGGTGCATCACAGAGGGGAAAAAAAGAGATGATGGGAGAAAAATTAGGCTAAGCTGTGTTTTTAAACTGAAATGCATATCTTGATACATGTCAGAAACCAGTCTTAACTTTTATGTGGCATTTTATCAGAAGTCTGGATTTGGTGTTTGCATTATGCCACAGAGCTCCCTAGCTTGTAGAGGAATTTATCTAAGAGGATTTGGGACTTACAATTCAGGCCTAAAGCTATGCTTGTCCATCAATTGGCTGTGGGTATCTCTGTACTTCTGGTTCTGCAGTTAATTAGCTGAGGTTTTTATGGGTTCAGGAGTTCTTGTGCTATTTTTATTGGTCTCTCTGCTTAAAAGTAATAAAATGTTRTAACAAAGCTTTAGAATTGGTAATGTTTTGATAGATGGGGCAACAGTAGTATTTGAAACAGCAATACTAATTTGTTTGTCCCTATTTGCTGAACACTTGGAATAATTTTTGTCTCATTTAATATGCTGAGTTTTAAACATTCACAGCTCAATTCTCTCCCCTGCCCCTGAGGTTGCCAATGTTCTGKTTTTCCAAATTGAGTTCTGTACGTTTCTAGTTTAATGACAGTGGTTTTTGATCTCTGATCTCATGCAATTTTATGGACTTATTCCACTGATATCCTGTAAAATACTGCTTCTTTATTCATATTGAGGCTGCATGCTTCCATAGATTCCTTTTCCTTTCTTTTCTGACTTGTGTTTGGATGTGTATTAACCATTGATGGAGAACAGGAGTGACTCAGAAGGGTAAAGAGCTCAGCTGCACAGCTCAGTSCTCCAGTGTGGTGTAAGAATTTATGTTGGTGGAGCTGTGCATTGTCAAAGGCCCCTTCAAAAGTCAATATTGGTGTGAGTGAGAAATCTTCGCTTCATCACCGAGTTTAGGACAGTCACCAGGCTGAAATTGCAGCATTTTCAGCCCCTCAGGTTGTGGAACACCCTGCTGGGCAGACTGCCCCCAGCACTCTCTCACCTGATGGTAATCCTGGTGTTTGCTCTACATCTGTGCCTTCCATACCCAACTGATTTTTGAAGAGAACGAGAATGTTGAGGATGCTTTATAGAAACAGATTTTCTTCCTCTCCCTTTTGTCCTCATTATCAACATGTCCTGCTAATGATTCACAATGCATTCAGACATGTTCATCCAAACCTGATACATAGCCACCAAAAACGAGACCCAAATGAAATTTCTCCAAACTGTGTGTAGTAAGCAAGGAGAACATCTTGTTAAAAATGTATATGTTTATTTACCAGTTAGCCTTAGACACTGTGATGTAGGAGAGCTTTCATTTACTGGGCTTAGTTGCTTTGTCAGTGCTGCTGCATTTAGCTGAATTCTTCCTGGTGARAAATGGATAATGGAACATTACACTTTAGTCTTATTATTTATCTGTGCATGAAGAGGAAAGGGACGTTTTCCTAAATGCAAATGCCAAAGACCTTGCCTCGAAGACAACTACTTTCTATTAAATGCATTTGATTCAAAGCAATAAATTAAAAGGCTTATTGAAATTCTAAGCATTATTTCCATTCTCATTTTACATTAATCTGCAAAATGGGCTCGCTCTTGATAAAGCTCCAAGAAATTGTTAGTGATTCACTTTTTRCCTGGGTGTACTGTTGCTACAGCAAGTGGTTTGGCAGTTTATTTTATTTCAYCTCTCCAAGTTGAGTAGCATTGCTGAGGAACCCTTTCTTATCAYCCTCTCTCTTCTACTTCTTCTCACTGGATCAATGGATGGAAACTCTAATTTTATGATGGATGGAGCCTCAGAATGGGATCTCATATTAAGACTCAGAAGAGGAGGAGAACTGTTGGTGCTGTGTTTTGTGTTCTTTCCTCAGGCTGTTGGAGGTCAGAGCAGTCAGACTCATGGGTTAAGGCAGGGTTCTGTGCAGCTGGGTTGTAACAGCAATATGCAGAGGAGCTGGAAACACTGCTGTAAAAGAAATGAATGTATTTGAGAAAATGAGAATTGTTAGAGTAGGGATAGGAACCACCAGCAGCTGAAAATCCTGTGAAATAAACTTTGTTTCTRATGTTTCTGAGTCTCTGATATACAAAAAGATCACGTTACCTCTTACAAGAGCAAATATTTACAGTTCTTTAGGCTTCCTGATTGAAGTGAAGATTAAAAATGCAGTGTAGTAGTACCATGGCAATTCCTTTTGGTCTCTGTTAGGACCAAAGTTATTTTGCAGCTCAGGACCTGTTCTGTTGCTGAATATGTAACTTTTTAATTTCCTCCCTTCATGTCATGTAGCACATGCCTGACTCAGTGCAGGTACATCTCATTAAACACTCCTTGCAAATTAACCCAGGGACAACTTTATGAATTGTACTATTAACTTGTACTCCACCTGTACTGTAACAGGCTGAGAGAATGTTGCAGATGGGCAAAACAAAGCAACTTGCAGGTGTTTCTGCTTTTGTTACACCAAGAAACTTTGACTTCCATCTCTCTTCTGGTACTGAAGTGCTTCTCAGCAGTGCTCTTTTCATGACTCCTGGAGTGGCAGCTGCAGCCTTTAGCAGCATATTAGAGTTCATTCTGTGACCCTTGGGTGAGAAATAGCTCTGCCCAGTGCATTGATGAAAATAAAATATTGAAAGAATGGCCATTATTAGCTGAGGATTCCTCCCCTTAACCATCCTTCATGTGCAAATTTTCACCATCTTCTGTTTTCATAAAAGGAATTGGCMAGACTGGTCCTCAGAACTGCTCACTCCATATTTGGAGGTTCTCCCAAAAATAAGTGAACTACATCAGGCTCACTTGGAAAGTGGAGTTTTCCTTTTGCCAGGTAGAATTCAGTCCTGTCAAATGCAGTTAAAGCAGCAGAACATCTCCCTGCTCTGTCTGTGTGAGGCTTTCCTTGTGCTTATTGCTCCAAGGGCAGATTTTCAGTGGAGCCCAGCCAGGTCTCTGGCTTTTCGTGGAAGACTTGCAAATGTCCTGATAGAAACATCTAATTGCCCTTCCTGGAGCTRCAGCATCCTTACAGTGATCAGCTGAGCAGATCAATACCTCCCTGMTAGAGCTGACATGCCCAATATTGGGTGGCTGAAATTTCCAAACAGTTAATTAAAAGGTATTGCTGAAATCTCATCTGGTAGCTGAAAACAACTTTATACCCTGTGAGAAGCACTGGCAGATGAACCTGCTAATTTCAGAAGGTTTTATAACTAGGGCAGCAAGCATGAGGCATGTGACTGTTGTGTGATAATGAGATTGGGGCTTTTTTTCTTTTTTTTCTCCAAAATACAGGGCCCTTGTGGAAAAAAAAGAAAGGCAAATATTTGTTGATTTTCACAAAGATCCAGCTGTGATGTTTGGGCATGATGAGGTGCAATGAGGAAAAGCAAATTACTTTAAAAAAGGCACTTACACCTTTCATGTGGTTGTGTGAGCATGTAAAACTTGGTCAGAGCATATCAACCCACATGCAGTGCTGATGGAAGGGAAATCCTGTTCTAAAAGGATTAATGGAAAGTTGYCTGGCATTTCTGCTGGATCTACTAAATGCTGAAGAAGAGGATCCGATTTGAAAGATCTTTATTCACATTATCTTATGCATAAGGATTTGGAATAAAAAAAAATATGAGTGTTCTAACAGTCTGAGTAACTGCACTGGTGATGAATTGTGTTTACAAGCTCCATCCTACACGATGTGCATAAGCACCTTCCTTGGCTGGCAGGGATCACCTTCCTCAGTGACAATAATCCAAGRCTCTGGATTCTTGCAGAGCTGTGGAGCCATTTCACCTGGAAAACAGATGAAAAGGAAAGTTTCTTCCCTGGTGGCATTTTATGCAAAAACATCAGGTTGCAGTAGATGTATCGTTCTTCAGCTATTTGMCTTAGTAGAAATCAATGATAAGTTCATATCCTCAACTGGAAAAAATAAATCAATTAATAGCCAAAAAAGGGCAAAATCAATACAGTGTATAAAACAGTGTCGGCCTAATTAAAATGTCCTGTGCACCTCAAAATTACTTAATACCTAAAACTACCAAATAGCCATTCCCAGTCTGCCACAGGAAGAAAAAAAAATGATAGAAAAATGCAGCCTCCATCATTTGCAATACCAAGTTTAAAAGGAGGTTCCTTTTGGGTTARGAAACTGAGACCATGTAGCTACAGTGAGGTTCAGGGGCTGCCTTCCCTAAATCATTCAGCCCAAATCCTGCTGGTCTGGGAGCAGCTTTGAGGCTGTTTCCCTGTGTGTGAGCCCTTCTTCAGCAATTATCCTGAAATGTCAGTCCTGAGCAATGTTTCCATTCATTTTGGTCAGTCTTCATTTCCTGCCTGCTGTTTCTCTTCCTCCAGAGCACACCTATTTAAATGTTGCTTTTACAACAAAAACCTTTTGTTTATGTCTTGGCTTCCCCAGAAGTGTTCTAGAATTGACTTGGCAGTGATGCAGTATTTGCAGTATTTGTGAGGAAGTTACCTCTGGATTCTATCTCTGTTCTTCTAACCCTTTATTTAGACTTTCCTTGTTCATACTTTATTTAGACTTATCTTGTCAGACTTACCTTGCTCAGAGAGTTGTGCATATTTTGGGAGAGAAGGAAAATAAGGTAGAAGGGAAGCAAGCAAGCAGTTCTGTAGTGATTATCATTAGTATCCACCATTGTTCTGATGGTAACAAACAAATGGAAAAATGCCATAAATGTAGCTGCATTGTAGGGTGTATTATTTTATTATTTGTTAATTCTGTGTTCATTGTTGGGACAGCAATGTGTCAGGTTTTTTTTTTTTAACCATCTTCTGCCCCAATAATATTAAATACACTGTGCATCAGCTTGGCTGTTCTCCCTGGTTTAGATTTGATTTGTTTTTCCTGAAGTACAGTTATAATGATAGCTTCAGGAAAAGACTAATGGGGGCGTTATCTCAGTGTATAATGACTTCTATCAGCATGGTTATTCTTATTTTGATAGAGCATTTTTTCACTCTTTTTTTAGCAAGGAAGATAAGCAAATCCTGCAGTTTTCTAGCATGGACAAGAGCTCCATTTGGCAAGTTCTAACATGTGAGAGTCCTAAAATCTAAAGACGGGAGGGCAGCTGTTATCAAATTTAATTTAGTGAGTGTCATAAAAGGAACCAAAACCAAGTGAGAYGTCAAGTCATAACCCTGCCGTAGTTTTAAAATTGATGGGTTTTTGGTTTAAGTTCCTTTTAGGCTCTGGTCTAAACATGATTCACTAAGAGAGGAAATAATTAGATGCTACTTCATTGAAATCTGCCTGGACAGATTTCTTCATTCTGTGGTAACAGGAGAATTGGAAACCTTGTGATCTAAATAGCACCAATGCTGCTTCTTTAAAGACATCAGTGTGAGGGGAGGTTTTGTTGAAAAGTTATTCTGCCAGACCAAGTGAGGACTGATGGCTGAGGGCAGTCAGATGGAAGTGAAAAATACARTTTTAAATCCTTACACCAAATCAGGGATCTCTGATAGTCAGAGATGACCTAAGGTCAGAGTGCACCTCATTCCTTCCTATTCACCAAATTTCCAGCCTAATTCACCAAGGAGTGACTCCAGATTGGCAACCCCATCATATATAATACATTGTTATTATTATTAAATAGATTTTTGAGTGGGTTCCTGACAATCATTGTGGTTTTCCCTTTTTTTGGTATTCATTGAAATGCATCCATCACTGTTTTTTGGGGAGCCCTGCTGTCCTGGTTAGTATGTTTACACATATTTCACATTCCCTTCATTCTGTATCAGTATAATTATGTATTTGCAGAATAGAAAGTTTCAGTGGGGTRAGACATTCCTGTCAAGAGCAAGGCTGTGTTGTTTACTCACAGAAATTAGACTATTGACAGTGTTAATGGTGTTTAGAGTAGACGTTTAGAGACGCCACTGTTTGTGTATAAATGTTTTATAATTAATTGGAAGCACACTTGAGGAAAGCTGAGCTGATGGGATCATAAGCACCAGGCTGGTTTGCTGTGCTGCCTGGTACATTGTGTGATTGGGTTCTGTTCCTCTGCCATGGCTCACAGATGCATTTAATGATTCCCACTTGGGTTGCCTTGGTTTGCATTGATCTTCCAGGCACAGGGGAGGATGAGATGTGRAGGATGTGGTTTAATTAGGCTACAGCTTTATTAATGCAGCTCATCTGGGACTCCTCAGCAGTAACTTATAAAGTGCAGGTCACGATAGCTTGAGTTGCTGCCAGCTGTAGAAGTTTGCATTTGCCTCCCCAGGCTTTTGCTGGGCTCCTGCTGCATCCCCATGTGAGGATGAAAGCGCTTGAGGTTTCTTGGTGTGATAGTCAAGTGAGTGAGTGTTAAATGTGACCTTACACATCACCTTCCAGTTCTTTCTCAGTGTGGATCAGGTCTCTCTTGACAAGTGATCTGCGTGGTGTGGCTGATGGAGGGGAAGTGGAGTTATTGATGAGTTTATTTGTCCTGCCCAAGGCCTCTGGATTGCTAACAGTTAATAGCTTTTACAAAAGCTGTTCCTTGAGTGGAAGGAACGTGCTCCAGAAGGACTCAAATCAGATGTGATCAGGGTAAGTAGTCACTGATTTTCACTGATGCTTTTCCTGTCCCTAATTTACAAAACTTCTGKTTTTGTACCCTTGCAAATAGCTAAATTCTCGGCAGCATTTCAGATCAGTTTATAGCTGGTGYTACAGAAAGGGCCCATGTCTGTCACCGGTATTTGTGTGAGATCTCAGACAGTGTTTCCACCCAACTATCCAAATAACCCCTGCATCTGTCTGCTTTTCACTGCTGCAAATTTAAAAAAGGGCAGAACTGGCCCCGGTGCTATTCTATTCTGACATTCTTTCATTCTGAACTGCTGTGAAATGAAAATAGACCTGTGGATCTCCTGTGCCCAGCGACACCTGCTCAGTGCTGATGTCACCTTGTGAAGGTTCCTGTGCYCCAGCAGGAAAAGATCAGCAGAAGCAGGCGTGTGTGGACAGCAAGTACRTTGTTTCTCTGATGGAGATTAGTTTGGAATAATTTTGTTGTGGTCATATCCATGCCTACTGGATTGCTTTGTTTTTCCAGCTGCAAAACATTGAACATTGCAGTGTAGCTGCCTGTCCTTCTTTTTGCAGTTATTTTTCCCCCTTTGAAGAACATTAAAGAATTTAAGCATGATTTCAGGTTGCCCTTTTTTTCTCCAGGACTCACCTGCTGTTGCTCAGGGGGTGCCAGGCCTTGGCTGCTCCCTCCTGTTGTGAGCAGTTGTACTGCAAAGCAGCCTGTAAATCTTCCTGTGTGGGGTTTTCCTTGGTTTGATGGATATGGCCCGTCCTGCAGCATTACAAGTGACAAAGTAATTCAGCACCAGGCAGTAGGACTGCTCTGATCACGAGGGAATGGCTTAAGCTGGGGGTTATAAGGTCCACACAGCCCTGCAGGGTGCAGAAGAGCCAGTGATTGCTGAGCAGAGCTGCTACTTCCCTGCCCTCCTGCCCTGCAGCCATTCCTGTCAGCCCAGCAAAGGGAATAATTAAATCCCACTCAGTTTTTCCTGTTAATCCAGATATAGCCTAAAGCCCTGCCTTTAAGGTAGGAGGAGTGTGGTTTAGGATCCATTTTTAATATGTGCTATGGTATTCTGTTTTCCTAGATGCAGAGCAGTTTGCACAGGTTTCAGGATGACACAGTTTTTTTAACATGCTATTTTAAATCATTAMATACTTCCCCTGAGTGTAGCAATTCCTGATTGTTCCATTTCTACTAGAAGCACTGSTGTTGGTGACTTTTAAAATTATTTGTATTAAGCTGTAGAGTATAAGCTAGTATAGCTGGAAAACAATATTTTCTTAAATGGATTCTCTGTTCAGTTCAGAGGCAGCTCTTCGTACGTGAGCATGGGAAGGAATTTGGGTGAAAAGTACATCTGATGTCTGGATATGTCTATAAAGCATAGGAAAGACTGTGCAAATAGATTTTTACTGCTTCATAAGCACAAAAACTTCCCCACTAATCCTTTTATTTTTACAATGGCAAAAGTAACACAGGTAACAGTAGACTAGTTTTAGTATTTATATGCCATTATTATACAAATGTTTAGGAAAACAAAYTGGATTACCTAATTGTGAAAGGGGGGTTAAAACCAGAGTCTTGGTTCTTCTGCTGTGCTTCCAAATTCTGTTCTATCAAGCCAATGCTACAGAGACAAGATTAATTTGCATGTTAACTTGTTTAGTGCAGTGATGCTGCTTGTTGTGTAAGTATGGTTAATTAGGAATCTGGAATTGTGTGCAGTTAATGCCTTGTGTGTTCTCAGCTGGCCTGTGCTTACATAAACTGCTAGAAAATGCTGCACAAGCACAATTCCTTTGGAATTAGGTTATAGTTAAATTGTAAATAATTTAGTCTTTTAGCCTCTTTGAGATAAAGATCTTCAGCTGTGAGTTTGCTGACTGACAAGAATCYCATTGGAAAGAGAGGGGTGAGTTCCTTTTCTGTCAGTAATTTAATATACAAATAAGTTAATTCTATGGAAAAAATAATCATAAGAAATTCTTTACTGTCTTTACTTTGGTTTTATTCTTTGGATACTGTATTCTTAAAGTGTTTTGCTTCATAATAAATAGTAATGAAGTTATGACTGCTGTTGTACATGTTTGCAATGTGTCTGGAATATTTCTGGAATTCTGATAATTTTTTCAGAGAGCACCAATGTTTTTACCAGTTGTAAGGCAGCAGGGAGGCATGATCTCTCACAAACAATTAACTTTTTTTCTCTGTTGCAGTTTTCCCATTTTATGATATARCAGTTTGGTGAACTGCTTAAATAACACTCTATTTTCCCTTAGACCCCTCTGTGGCCTTTTTTAGCTTTGGTGGGTTTAAGAGCATCTTCTACAGGTGTAGATGAACTATTTCTAACTACAGCAGCCAGTTCCTGATGTGTTTGAGTCTGTTTTGCCTTTCTGTGGGAATTGATTCATTGATTGATTGATTGAATGAATTTGGGGGAGATGTRTGTCACTATCATTGTCCCCTGTAACTGTTGCAGCCTGTCAAGGATTTCCTTAATCAGGCTTATAACCCATTACTTGTAAAAGGCAAATAACTCTTGAATGATGAAAGTATCATTTCAAGGGAAGCAATTGTGCCTTTCACAGACAGGGGAACGAGGGGCTAGAGAAAAGGCAGAGTCAGACTCCTCTCAGAGATGTGCAGTAAAAAGAGACAAAAGACACAAGTTTCAGCAAGGGCCATTTCAGTGAGATGTCAGTAAAAAGTTCTCCCTGAGTGTGGTGAAACACCTGTGGCCTGGGAGGGTGTGCAGCTTCTGCAGCCTTGGGGGTCTGAGCAAGGCCCTTTTCTGTCCTTGATCTCAGATCTAGCCCCCTGAAAGTGTCCCTGTGCTCCCTTTGGGCTGAAATGAGGATCCTTAGCTGAGTCAGGAGGGGCAGGCTCCCCTCTGTCCCACACTGTGGGTGACTGGACCCTGCTGGAGAGCTCTCTGTGCCACAGGGCTGGGCTCAGCCTGCTCTCTGCTGGGGGCAGGGTCCCCTCCTGCCTCAGGGCTGCCCTGGGACACCTTGGGATGGCCCTGGGACACCTTGGGATATCCCTGGGACGGCCCTGGGACGCTTTGGGACAGCCCTGGGACGCTTTGGGACAGCCCTGGGACACCTTGGGACAGCCCTGGGACTCCTTGGGACAGCCCTGCATGACTCTGGCTCATTTTGATCACAGATTCTGTCTGCTCTCAGCCAATGTCCATGACACTGGTGCACAATCATGATGGTCAAACACTGACTGACACCTCTGAACTATTGACAGACCTTCCAGCCAATCTTGTATTCACTGAGATCATCTAGAAGACAATTGTGAGACACAAATAAAACATCTCATGATCAACCTTTATTGTACACACTGCAGACATCTGACTGTAGTTGCTCACCTCAGTCTTTGCAAAGACAACATAAGATTTTCAGCTGTAAGCACAGACATCCTAGCTAGAGATATGTTTTGACGTGGAAGGGAAAAAGGAAAGTAGATTTTTTTTTTTTYCYYYTKGSYKGSYTTKKKGKTTGTTTGGTTGGTTTTTTTAATTGAAATGGAAATTTTGTTGTCAGAGAGCCTGAAGCATATGAATTCTCAAGACTTATTCCTAATAGAGGTATTTACATAGTGAGGAATAATTTTGAATAATGGGATTTTTCAAAAGTACCTGAAGAGAAAACTTAGACTATTAGTCTTTTAGATTTCAGGACTACATGCCTTAAAAGCACACTGAAACACCCTTTCGTATCTGCATTAAATTTCTAGCAAATATGTGCTTTTATTGGCGATCTTCTAATGCAAAAATAGTCTTGAGACTTAGCAAATGTAAGTGAATGAAAATATACTGTACCCAGAAATCTGTAAGCACTATGAAGTATTTAAAACATGCCTGTGAATATTTCTGTTAAAATGATAAATTCTTATTGGTCATCTTGATGTAGAAAGAGGCCCTTGTGCATCRCAAATATTGAAAATACTTGTGTGCTGGGAACGTGAATGCAGATTTTTGCTGTTGGACGTGCACATACAGGAATTTGCTGGTTTTGGCCCCTCTGAGGAAGCAGTGGGGCTCAGTTCAGGCACATTATWGTGCATGGAACCGATGAAAAAACCCAGCCCCAGATTTTCAGCTGTCTGGAGACCAAGGACAACAGTCTCATCATTACCTTGAGTCTAAAAYGGTAACAAAAATAGAACAAATTGGTTCAGGGGATGGGGAGAGATGGATGTCTGGCTAAGGGYTGGAGTGGAGGGAATTATAGAGGGACTCATGAGAACACACTTAAAATGAGCTTGGGAAACAAGCAGACATTATTTGGTCTGCAGCTGTACACGCTACATGACTGAGCAATTAACCATCATTCAGTGCCTTTTACAGATTTGAAGTAAAGCAGGATATATTTTTATCTAAAAAGTGGGAACAGAGTTGACTKTAACAGCAGCCTGACTGTGTGTGTAAGCAGATTTTAGGGAAATCCATTTTTCAGAAAATGGAAGCAATTGTCCTGGTTTAGCATAGTGCAGCTACCAACACACCTAGGTATTTTATGCTCATAATCTAATCCAAAATTTAGGCTTAGTTACAAAGGWTTTGACCAACCCAGAAGCAATATTTTGGTCATGTTGTAGCAAAATATTCTCTGATAAGTTAGTCTTGGTTTGTGTGTGCTGGAAAGCTAGGCTGACTCTTTACTATGAAAGCATTCCCTTGTTTAGAATTTCAGCTTTTCAAAGWCTCAGATGCTGTTTAATGAGGCTTAAACCCAAATTCAGCTCTGTATTGGAAGTAAAACTTTGATCTTTAAAGATGGAAGTGGTAAAATCTGGGGATTTAGTCAAACCTAACCCGACTGAAAACTCTTGAGTCTCTTGAGAGATGTGTGACCACGGTGAGAAAACTGTGCAGGAGGAGAGGCAATGAAAGAATATGGGTACTAAATAAACCTAAGATGTTCCAGAGTTCCAGTAATGTTTTACAGTTATAGGTGGTTATTTTGCTCRGAAAGCCATACAGTTGTATCAAATGATATGGGTTTTCTCTTTTGGAAGGCTTTGTAGGAGGAAATGCTTCAATTATTAAAATTGGCTCTGAAGATTTAGTTCAAGATTTATTCAGTAATTAAATGTGGCAACTTGGATTCAAATTTCAAATCTCATCTGTAGAGAGCTGTCATAACATACAATAAAAAGCTCTTCAAAATTTATAGCTGAAGATGTTATTTTTGCCATTGTGTAATGTTTCACAACAATTCTCCCCTTCATTCAGGGTGGGGTGCTTTTGTTTGTAGCAWGGTCTGAGAATGGTGAATATCTATTCTGGTGCAGTTCCTTTGTACACACAGAGCAAGAATGTAGAAAAACACCAATAATCTGTTTTTTGTATTTGCCCTGCCCKAGGAGAGGGATTATTTTCATCCTCTGTGTCATTGTTGATATCACTACCTGTTTATGCTAAAAAGAACTTCTAATACCAGTTCTAATATTTCTGCTTGTCCAGTTCAAATACTTTTTGAATCTAGTTCTGATGAAAAGCCAAAATTAGACCTTTAAATGTGTCCTTAGCTTTTGTCTTTTTTGGGAGATTGGTAATGAATGTGAGAGAACTAAACACAACCCTCCCCACCTCCAAARGAACAAATCAACCCTATTGTATGTTTAAAATCCACCTGGAATTAGAAACTTTCGGGCCCTGAGCACCTGAGCAGGTGTGGCAAAGGTTTCAAAGGGCAAATTCATCCCTGCCCTGTTCTGTCTGGAGGCAGCAAGGGAGGAGGGTGTGGGGCTGGGAGTGGGCTCAGAGCAGCGTTTACCCAGGAATTTAGGGACTGGGAAAGGATGGATAATGTTGGGAAGGGATCTTTGCTTTGCTGCAGGTGATGGTTGGATGTTTTTCCTTGTGCTGTACGAATCCCTGTGAGAGATGGGAGTTAGACACCAGCTCTGTGATAATTCAATAGTGTGGATAATCCAGTGAGGCACTTCTTCCCAAAGGGCCTGGAGGGGAATGCTCCCATTTGTGTTTCCAAGGCCTCTGATACCACCAGAAATCTCCCAAGGACAGTTTGGGGATTTTTTGTGCCTTGGCTCAGGAAAGGGAGAGGGACAGAGAGCAGCAGTTTTTTGGTGAGTGCTCTTGAGGTTGCATCTCYTCTTCAAACATATGGTAATAATGCACTAACTTTATTTGAAAAAAACTAGCTAAAATCCAAAAGCTCTTGTCCTCTCCCTGGAGACTGGGTTTCTTTGTACTGCAGATGCTTTTTTCCTTGAATGACAAAATCATTGAAACCTTTTCAAAGTATCAAATTGGCACCTGGTCCAAGAGAGGAGTGGAAACTGGTGCAGGTTCCCTTCTTGTGGGCTGAAGTTCATCAGCAATTCCAGCTGGCAGTGCACAGCATTGACACCTTAATTTCTGTGCCTGTTTTCTGCTTTTGAAAGAGATTGTGTGTGGGAAGATGTGATGGGTTACCTTACTGCTTGCTTTAAAATTTGAGATCTTTGCAGAGAGCTGTCATAGAACTCACAGGAGATATTTTAGTGGGAAGAATTAAATATAAAACAGCTCTGAGGAGTTAAGTAACATTTTTGTTGTCAAATTAGTTTTATTCATTTAATATCCAATGTTTACAAGAATGATTTAAAATAGCTGAACTGATTTGGGACCCTGAGATTTGAATCTTTTTAAATGTTCATCTGTCAGACTGTTGTATTACCCTGAGACTTATTTCCAAAGCAATRTGCTGGAATACTTCATTTGCAGTGGATGCACACTGGATGTGTGCTCTAGATATTCACTTTAACAGCGCCATCAGCCTAAATTCCAACACCAAAACACAATTTTTTCCTTGGCAAATGCAGCTCTAGGAACTGAGTATTTGCTGTGGAAATATGTGCGAGAATATTCCATTCTTTGATGGAATGCAGTGGATATGGGTTTCCTGGGGTTTGATGGGTCTCCACACAGATTAAACATCTTTAATTTGAGCTGGCTCAAAATTTGAGTGTACATGAACACAGAGGAGAGAAATTATGTCATTTAATGTTGGTCACTTGTGCGGTTTCCTGAGCTACCAAAGAGCAGGAAAATTTGTTTCAGGGAAAAGAAAGCCRTGGGGCAGGAGTGAGATTAAAAGGTGTGATTGGTGAGCTCAGGGCTGTGGTTGATGGGGTGGAAGGTGCTGCTCCATCAGGACATTCCRGGATCCGGCCATGGGAGCACCACAGGCTGCTCTGTGCTGGGGCTCCGTCTGCTTCGCTGCTTTGGCTTTGGAACTCAGAAAATCTCTCATGGATTCTTCTGCCTCTGCACACTCTGACAGGAATTTCACTTCTGAAATTGCTGTGACATGCTGATGAACAGAGGAGGGTYCAAGAGGATACACATAATGCCTTAATGTTGTGGGGAGAATGTGGGCTCAGTGTCATTCCAGTTTCTGCTCAGAAAGGTGCATTTCTAAAGGATTCCTTCATGCAGAAGAGATGATTCTGGTTGGAGCTGTTTTTTAAGTAATCAGTACATATTCTTTTCCTAATGTTTCTCTAAACACAGTGGGGAGCAGTGCCATCCTGTCAGCCTCAGACATTCCAGAGAAATTGTTTTACAGCCCTACCTGGMTGCTTGGACAGTGGCTGTAAAACAGAAGTAAAAACATTTTATATTGCACACAGTGAATACCCGGCCTTAATCCTGTGTTAGGGTGAAACAATTTCTTGCAAATAATTAAATGTAGGGGAAATTATAAGGTTAAGTTTCTATTCATTCCAGTTGTACAAGGCTTTAGTTTTGTTGACTTMTTTAATGTGTGCTGGGGATATATAATRTTTCTGGRYCCARAATGTGATGATGTTTCATACAAGCWGGWGTTGAGAAACCCTGGRGTTTTTGTCTGTTAGTGCTTCAGTTTCCCCTGGGGTTTCATTATATCACACTGGAAATTCTGGTTGTCTGGCAGTTTATCTGAGGATGAAAAAGATAAAAAGGGTCTCAATACTTGTCTCAGTTTRTTTCTTGAGAAACTTGAGGTCTCATTTGCATGGCATGAATTAGGAGGAAATTGGAGTGCTGGAATAATAGAAAGTGGAAACATGATGATGCAAAGTCTGCTGTTTGGAGCAAACCTGTTTGACAGCACAACCAATCTGGAGTCCAAATGGACAGAATCCAGGGGACAGTCACAGAAATTACCATGAGTCTGGATAAATAATAGACAAAAAACATTGACAGTCACAGACCCATCCTCTCAGTGTGTGAGTGCCCAGAGAAGGCATTCTGTCCCTGTTCTTCAGACACAGCAGATGATGCTGGTTTCACTTTGGTGTGCTGGGAAATGTTCCCTGAGCTGGAGTGGGGCCCTGGCTGGTTTTGTGTCAGGGCTGCAGCACACCTGCTCACTGCCTTCTGGGCATCCACACTCCAAACACAGCAGAGAAAACCGGGAGGGGCTGCACTGCCAGGGTGATGGGTGTGGAAGCTGTGATGGCAGCGTGGGCACCACTGCAGGGGCCACTGGTGTCCTTCTGCCTGGTGTTCCGTGGGAAAGAAGGCACCACCAAGGTGGGAAAAATCACCAGAGAGCCCTTGTCCAGTTGACTGGAGCTTTTAGTTCCTGTGAAATCAGAAAAAGATGCAAAGCTTTTAATGTTATCTGAGATTTCAGTTGAAGGTCRTTACTTGGCCTCACTCTTTAGGTAATACTGCAGTTGTACTACACTTTAAAAAAGACTCCCCAAAATACAGCAACTCCTCAATTTTCAACCCAATCTTTTGTTTGGTTGGGTAATCTTGTTTCTTTTAAGCTCCAACCTGCAATGTGGAACTTTAAAATCTGAATACAAATATTGCTGTGTTGGTAATGCTACAGTGTGAAAGTTTCTCCAATGTGCCTTTCACTGGAGTCAGGTTTTAAAGCCTCAGCCTGCTCRTTCTGATTTTGCAAAATGCAATTCACTTTATAGGGTAGTTGAGGGATTTTTTTTTTAGTGGATGTTTGGGTTTTTTCTTGCACATTTCTCACAGGCAGCAAATTGATGCTATTGCCCAATATACTGAATGTAGGAAACACGTTGGAAGTTAGAAAACCTGATAAATTAAACTATGTGAGAATACTCTAACCTGTGAAAGACAGTAACAGCAAGGAAAGTTGTTGTTTACCTCAGAAACAGTAGCACAGAAGTATTATATTGTATATAAATATATATTGTGTATTGGCTTCTATTCCTGTCTGTGTCTGTTGAAGAATCATGTAAGAATTCATCAGCTTGCTTTCTGTCAGCCTGACTTGTTCCTTTTTGACCTGAGCTGTGGCTGGAATTGCTGTATCTGAATTACAGCCTCCAAGACTGCAGGTTCAATAATAATTTTCTGAAGTGCTTTAGAAAACCATTCCCTATTGTTCGTGCAGCTTAATTGTTGTAAACCTGTGTAGGTCAAGCTTTGTTTGTTTTCTCTGACRAAAGTTCAAAATGTGTTGTGGGGTTTGTGGCGGAGGTGTTGATTACCTTTTAATGACCACACAAACCCAATGCTGACATATTCCTTTCTAAGTGTAGTTGTTTGTGTGGCAAAATGCTCAAGGATTTGAGAAAATATTTTCCCAATTCTTTCTATCCTCCCACCAAGAGAAATAAACTGCAAATGAAATTAAGAGGAAAAAAAAAAAACTGGAAAAAAATTCTGAAAGGCATATAATTATTGCAAGCCATTAACAACTTGAGTTTTTTAATTTGGACTATCAAACATCACCTTAGCAGTGATGAWGTGCTGGGTTCTTTTTGTTGGGTTTTATTGTTTAAGTTTACTAAAACAATTGCTTTGTCCCAAAAAACTCTTTCAGCTACTTACAGGTAACATRGTTTTTCCAGATTCCTGTCTTACCAAAATACAGTGATCTGGGAAAAAGTCAGAATTTTCTTGTTTTTAATTTGTTTTCTTGATTATATTTTGTTGACTTGCAAGCATACAAGCATATAAATTAAGGTACAAAGCACCTGACATGTTCCAAAGACCAGAAAAATCTCCAAGACTTGATCTCTTTGAGTTGCTRTTACTGATACAAGGTTAGGTTCTTATTTTGTTTGTTTTATTCTTATGGACTCTTCAATAGCAAAGACCCATTTAAAAATGAAATGTGTAGGATTTATGCTAAGGTATTTTATATTTTGWTTTTCATCCTTTCCAGTTTTTTACTTCTTCTCTTTTGATGCCGTACAGGCAACCTTAAAATACCTACTGAAGTTTCTGTGAGCAACTGGGTTATTTCACTGTAGATGATTTCGTGTAGRGTTTAATTGCTGCAGAATCTTAGGCAGATTTCCTGATTAAACTCTCATCATATTTGATATCAGAGCTTCCTGCATCAGATGTCTGCTTTGTCAGGGCTGCGTAGGCTCATCCTTCTGTGGCAGCAGGCAAATGAACAGAGAAATGCAGTGTAAGACAGAAATCTGGAGCAAATTGCACCTACAAGCCCAGGGTCAGCTGAGGGATGAATTGTTTCCTGATATAATTTTTCAGAAATCATGTCATACAAGGCTGGAAGGGGCCTGAAGTTTTTTCCTTGCCTGCAGTCAGGAGCCATAACCTGGTGTCATCTTTACCAGGTTCTGACCCAGTGTCTCCCTGAAACCTCCAAACTCTGGTAACTCCCAGCCCATCTGTTCCAGCTCCATTGGCACTGCAGTTTCCTTATGCAGAGCTGCATTCATTTTCTCCTCAGAAGTGCTCTTAGAAAACAGTCATCCTCTCTTCTTTTCTGCAGCAATCCTTCCCGTATCTGAACCATAATTCTCATCTCCTCTGCTCCTCTCTGTGTTCTGCTAATTCCTTGTGATTCGTGTTTCAGCCTGCCCATCTTATTGCTCTCTCCTGGAATTTTTTTCTGCTTGGTTCCCATATTTTTATTCTTCCTCCAGAAAACTGAACTTGGAGTTGTCTCACTCCTTTTTTTGTCGAGAATCATAAGTACAGGTGGTTGAAAACAGTGAGAGGGATATTTCTGACCCCTTGAGTTATTTGTGTTGGGGAAAATCTGACTGTGAGTGCAAAGAGATTCATTTGTTAATAATTTGAAATTCCTTGAGTTTGGCTTGGTGGTGTTTTTGGTTGATTGGTTGGATTTTTGTTTGTTTTTTTTTGTTTTGTTTTGTTTTGTTTTTTGGGTTTTTTTTTGCTTTATTTTTAACAATAAAATCATCTGTATATATGTGTCAAACGCAAAATTGTGCAAAACCAAGAGCTGAAATATGGTGTGCTTTGGGTTAATAAACAAACCTTTTGCAAATTAGTTATCTTTCAAACCCCACTGCAGGATTTTATGATAAAACTTTCAGCAACAAACTCCATGACATGAAAGTCCAATTATTTTGTATTGCAACCAAAAATTGCTCAGAGCAGCACTTTTGTAACAATGCCAAATACCAAATAGAGGCACAAAACAAAACAGTGGGAAAACTTTTCAGATATTCATCACAGGTCTAGTGAGCTCAGAACACATCATCTAGGCCAAACCAAATTCTGTTTTCAGTGCGGGTTGCAGCTGAAATTTATGGGTGYATTATGCAGAATTTAGGATAGAATTGTGGGAAATTACCGTTTTCCATTAACATCATTGAATTTACTCAGTGCCATTAAATTGGTGCCTTTCCTTCTGAGAAATGCTCAGAAGTTTTGCTGTCTCTGCTTCTTCTTGCAGAGGGTCTGTGGGGAGAAAGTGACTGTGGGTTGGTTGGATTACAAGGAAATACGTTGACTGATGTAATTTACGTGCACCAGTACTTATTGGAAACAAAAAAGTGCCCAAATGTTCCTTGAAATGGTACACAGCAGAGAGACAGTCTTTTGGCAGTGATACAATGAGATATTAAAAGGAATTATTGTACCTGAGGTGTGKGAATTTATGGCATCCCTTTGTACAGGCAATCTAAATGTTAATTGGTAACTATAACCGTTTTCATCTTTTATCCTGAAGCTCAGCATTAGCTGTGTTGTCTTCCCTTGCTTTGCAGTTTTAGTTGCTTTGGTTTATGATGAAATATCCTGGATGTGAAGTTCCATAATATTTTGGTCTCTTAAACCACAAAAGCAATAAACTTGTCAAATTATCCACTAAACCCAGTGCAAACACAGCATAACATTATCCATCATTTGTAATACCTGGAAATAGCCACTTGCCCAAAGCTTCCAGAGGTACTTGCTAATTTTAAGACCCAAACCAAATGCCATGAGTCTGGAGCCTTTTGGATCCTTTCCTTCACATCCTCCTCACTTAACTGCTTTCTGTTCCTTTCAAGGACAGAGTTGCAGCCCTGCAGGGATGGTGGAGCCTCTGAGCTCTCATGCAGAGKCAGTGATGGCCCCAGAGGAGCATTTGGGGTCATTCTGTGTGACATTGCAGCTCCAGAGCCAGCCCAGAGCCTGGGCTGGGATAGGGCTGTGGTTCAGGGAAAGACAGGAGGATAAAAGAGTTGTGGGGAAGAGCAGGGCAAAGATGTTAATGATAACAAATCAGTTATAGATGGAGAAAATGTTCTCAGCATCTCTTTTTTTTTTTTTTCAAATCCCACGTTAACAAATGTCAGGTTGTGTTTCCCAGCTAATAGGATGCTGCAGTATTTGAGATATGTAGTGAGAGTTTTGTACTCATTTTGCTGACAAAAATGGAGACTCTCCCAGAGGTGGTGTTACAGAAGTTAAGGCGATGGTGGAGATGTGAGGGGTCAGGAAAATTGCTTGTGTCAGAGGCTGGAATGTCAGGCAGCTGGTGATGATCTTGGGAACCTGAGAATCTGGGGAGTGTCAGTGAGGCAGTAGAGATCAGTAACCATGTCTGGGCTCAGCAATAGCCTGTACCAAATGAGGAGGGGAAAGTGCTGGTTAAATTTGGGATGAGGGTGGTGTGGAATTGGGAGGGACTGTGGGAACAGGTGTAGAAGGAGAAGCCTGTTCTCCAAAGTCCCTGGATGAAGGAATTGGAGATGAAGTAAAAAAGTGCTTAAAATCCAAATGAAGGCTTCAACTCCTTTATCCTCGCTCTCTTTCAGTAACTCAGAGCTGTGTCCAGCCCTCGAGTGTCATTCCAGAGTTGATAACCTTGGCCCAGCAGTGAGTAGTGACCCGACAGACCTGCTCTGCCCTTGCTGGTTTTTTGGGTTTGTGATGTTGTTTTGTTTGTTCCTTTATTGATTTACCATTTGACAGTGTTTGAATGTTTCTCTCTTAGAGAAAGCTGAAGCTGTTTGTGTCACTCCCCACCCTTCTCTCCATTCTGGGAGTCCCTCAGGGCTGCTGTCACACAAATGGTGCCGTGTACAGGCAGCAGCTCCTGTCCCCAGGACAGGGCCAGGTGTGTGTGTGCAGAGCAGGGCTCTCTCCATAGCTGGAAATAATCCGATTTCACTGCYTGACTTGGCAGCAGCTGAGTGGATTCTGAGAACTCTGCTCCTCCAGACTCAAGCTGCTGCTGCCTGGTGTGAAACCATAGGTGACTTATTGCCAATCTAGCTCCTAGACAGGGACAAAGTGCCAAACTACTTTTCATACAGGTTTTCTTATGTGCTACCTCTCTGTCTTTCCTGCTTTCTGTAAGAGGAGGAAGCTATTCTGCCTGAGTGTATATCATTTTAGATTTTCTTTTCCCTGTCTTTCAGTGTCTTCTGTTAGGCCATGAGCTGCCTAGACTCCCTGTCCTCCACAAACTGCAGCAAAAAGGCTTATGAAGAGCTAGAAATGGCAACAAGTAACCTGAAAAAAAAAATAGAATCTTAAAATTAATGTTATTTATGTATTTCTTATTAAAATAGCATGTCTGATAACAAAGCCAAAATGTCTGAGCATTGATTTATGTTCATGCTGGAAGTATAATGTTGATTGAATTGAGTAATTTTGACAGAGGAGAAACAGCAGCAGGAAAACATTTAGGGTGTGTTTGTGTTTTGCAGTCTGCTTTCCTTTTCATTTGAAGTTACCTATCCTGGCATTTCTTTTCATTTTCAGAAAAAGGCAGACCTGGGGACAATTCATCAACTCAGTTCTGTCCTTTTTTAAAGTGTAGGTCATTGAACTAAAGGAAAGTGCCTCCTGGGGAAAGCTTCTCTTTCCCAACCAACAGCACAGCAGGGGCAGTTTTGGTCTTCCAGCTCCCCTCCTGTTATTGCCTGGGTGCTGTCCCTGCTGAGGGGGGATTCAGAGTCAATATGACAAACTGGCTGTGCAGGGAGCAGTGAGAGGCAGGTTTTTATTTGTACATTCTGCAAAATCCCCTCTTGTATGGGAGGGCCCAGGGTTTTGAAGAGCAGCACTGTGCAGTRGATGCCATCTCCCTGGGAGATGTTTCTCCCTGTTTCTTTTAGACATGATAAAATTCATCCTGTCTCAAGAAACAAAACTGAAGGAAAACCTCATCAGTATGCCAGCTTTTATGAGTTTTGAKTTTAAACAGTTACAGGCATGTGGCCCCAATAATACTGAAATTGATTGKTTTTTTTTCCTTTCTCAGTTTCAGTCCTGAGAGCTCGGTCAGAGCAAGGTGGGTGGCTGGGCACAGTCTGGGGATCACTGCATTTCCTTGAGTGACTATTTCAATAACCATTTCTGTATCTGGGATGTCAGCAGACAGGGGAGGCAGGTGGCTGATTAGGATTAATTACTGGAGGACTCAGAATCTGTCATGTTTAACTTCCTGTCTGTGAAACCAAAAGAAACATAAACCAGAGCCTAAAGTGGTGTTATTTGTGTCCAATAGCATCCTGAATCTGGATTCAGAACAAAAGCTGTGACAGCTGTTTTCCCTCTTGCAAGCAGTGCCACAAAATCTTGTGTGGTTTATYAGTTACTAGGATCCTTGAAATTTGTCATTAGCAATTTTTTTTTAATCCTTTTCCAGCTCATATCTTGTGAAAACCAGACTGAGAGTTTCCAGAACTAAGTCAGGGGAAGACTTTCCCTGATTTGAAGCAAAGAGGTTGTAAACACTTGTTGTACTTGGTACAGAATGTGAAGGATTTCTTGTAGGGCTGTTCAGTTTTGATTGCTGGGTTTGGAAGAGGGGTGAAGATAAACAGGATCAGGAGGGCAGGGGATGGGGAGGGGAAGAAGTTGTTCTCTGACTTCTGAAGTGTTTTCCTGGTTTTGGGAAATCAATGCACTCATAGGTCCTGATGASTCAGCATTTTCTAAAGCAAAACCATTTAGGAAAATCTAATATAGTTCAGTGTGTAACCGCATAAACTCTGCATCCTCTGACCTGTTTTGTTTGTTTTAACACTACTCAAATTTGCACAAAAGTGGGATCTTTTGTTTCTTTGTAGTTCAGTTAATCCTCTACATAATATTTATCCTTTTTGTGTTTGCTAAGTGCTTGCCGTGTTAATCAGTATATTGTATAAGGTTGTAACTTCAGAAGTATAGGAGACAAAAAAATCTAAACATGATCCTAATGTCTATGTAAATGTTTCTATTAAGCAAAATTGAAGGAATGGGGAGAATCAGGACTGTAGACTTTTTCCTTTTCTCACAATGAAGAAGGYTTTTCTTTTGGGGTTTCTTTTGTTCTTTAAGCTGTGAAGATGAGTGACTATAACCTGTATTCTCATTATATGGACAGAGAGAAGTTTTGGGTTGCTTTCTACCTGCTTAAATCAAATTTTCTTCTTTTCTCTTGTTATGCAAATAGGATTGGGAAAAGCATTTAGCCTGCAATAGGCACTGTGTAAGCATCTTGACTTCAGTCCCAGAGCACTCTTTRGAGATAAAACATACAAAATTAGGAATAGTATTACATACTGCAGTGTATCAGAGTCAAGTAATAATGCTTCAAATTGAATTAAGTCACTGATGTTTTGATATTAAGTAATTTTTGTCTGACTGGTAACTTTGTTCAGTGCCGTTCYTTTTCTTTCTGCATGACATTTTGCAAATAAAACTGCAGAGATCCAATTATACAGCAGTTATAATAAAATACCAGCCTCCATGMAATTTTTTTCTCTGAACTTTATTCAGAAGCAGCTCAATGAAAAGCATCAAATCCCTAAGGAAGGAAAAATCCTTCCAAGCATGGGTTATGCCTGTTAACTCTGCTGTCTTGGAGGGTTTGAGGTCAATAACAATCATATTGGAAAAAAATTTAAAAGAAAACAAAAAGAAATTGATTTTAAACGGAAATTGCATTTTTGCTAAATCAACTTTCTATAAAGCATCTTTTAAAATTGGCATTTATAATAGAAAAAAAAAGATATTATTTTAAATTGCTTAAAATTGCTTTTTTTAAACAATACTTCGAAGTTATAATTTCACTATAAACAAAAAAAATCGCTCATCTTTTATTAAACGCTTATGGACTCTGAGAAAGGGCTAACCAATACCTACCTGCTTTTATCTTGTTCAGATTCACATTAAAAACAAACACTGAATTTCACAAAGAAACAAAAAAATCACTGTTCCAGAATTTATCAATACTTCTTGTATTTGGTTACTGTTAGAGGAGAGACTTATCAGAGGTTTCTTGCAAAACTAAAAATGATTGGTACACTGACCTCTGTAACTTTCATTTTTCAGACATGCTCTGATGATTCTGTTTTTTAAAATATTCATTTATTTCCCAGGAGAACCAAAGCTGCAGCAGGTTGGGTGCATTCCTTGCATCCCCTGTGCACACCTGAGACTCCTAAAGGAGCTGCACAGGGATCTGTGGCCCTTTCAGGTATTAGAGGGACTCAGCCAAGGCTCCTCAGCTCCTAATTACCTGTGAAACATCTGCCCAGAGCGCTGCATAGAAACATGGCTGGGAAAAGGGCTGGGAAAAGTATCCAAAAGATTCTCTAAAGATGTGGAGAAGAAATACTTAAAAATGATATTGTATTGCAGAACTCACTGTTTGGGTTTTTTTCTTTTTTGAGAGGGAGTGTAAGYCAATTCTTCTATATGTTGTCAGGTGCATTAAAATAGACTTGCAAGTCTATTTGACCTGAATCACAAGTTGCAGTGTTTGTGTAGGYCTCTAAATTGCAGCAGTAATCTCGGAACTGCCTTCAGATGTTCTGAGTGGTGTGGGTCAGAGAGGCAGACACGGCATCTGCAGGGGAATTTCAGTCTGCTTTTCAGGGCAAAACAATGCCTGAAAGTACCTAGAAAAYGTTTAAGACACAGATGTATTGTCAAACTGCAACAGGATCTGTCATTTTGGTTGGGAGCTTGCTTTATTTAAGAGTGGAGGAATGACAATTTGTGTTTTTGAGCTTTAGCCTTGTGCAATTTCAAAGAGCAGAGTTATCGGCGCCTCGAAAAGTGCGGTCAGAACAGAAATGCTGACAGCCCAGGGCTGTGCAGCAGTGAGGTGACAGCGTGGGGGAATGCCAGCCTTGCTGCCACTCAGGTGAGGCTGGCAGGGAGCAGGGAGGGAGGGATGGACAGGGATGGGTGGATGGATGGATGGATGGATGGATGGATGGATGGATGGATGGATGGATGGATGGACGGACAGGGATGGATGGAGGGATGATGGGTGGATGAATGGACAGGGATGGATGGGTGGATGGACAGGCATGGATGGAGGATGGAGGGATGGACAGATGGAGGGTTGGATGGAGAGGGACAGATGGATGGATGCGTGGATGGATGGATAGACAGGGAGGGAGGGATGGATAGACAAGGATGGATGGATGGATGCATGGATGGATGGCATCCAGTGCTGGTGTCCTGGCTGGCAGTCACAGCTCCCCTGGAAGGAGCAGCCTGCACTGACCAGAGATAGCTGCAGCACACTGATGGGGACGGGCACTGGGCTGCGCTCCTCAGTGAGCCAACAGCTTTTCAGAGCTGGAAACTGAAATGAAACACTGAGAATGAGCTGGGGTGAAAGTGAAAAGTGGAAAACACTGGGATACCTTGTTCCCTGTTGCAGGAAAAAGCAGCAGGATGCAGGGCGTGATTTCAGCCTTGTGTTCTCTGGCCCTGCAGGGAGAACTTTAGGGAGACCTCAAAGCACYTCTGTTCTGCTGATCCAAACATTGAGACCAATGTACTTCATTCTAGAAATGACTCAGTGCTGGGGTTTGCTGCAAAAAGATGTCTYAAATATCCTGTGGGAAAACAAACCAAAGAGTTTAAATCCTCTGTCCATCTCACCTGTCTGGTGACACAACCTCAGTGCAGAGTGGGTGGGGAGATCTGGGCATTGGTGCAGGGCTGGTGCCCCACGTTCAGCTGAGGAGGGCTGGGCAGTTTTGTAGCAGCAGATGATGAATTGCTCCACCGTGTGAGCAGCAGCCTCAGCAGAGGTGATCGCTCCAGGGAACAGTAATGTGTTTCAAAAATTGTGCCATAGAATGATTAATGTTTCCTAATGGTCCTACTCTTTTTCAGGATTTGCAAGATCTTTAATAGTAGCCGTGTTGAGCGGTACAGGTACTTTACTCTTTTTTTTTCCTCCATTTTTTTCTCCTGCTAATTACTTACAGAAGTTCATTAACTTATTTTTTCCTTTCATATTTGTGACAGGATTAGCCATTGTTTAGGGAGTTCAGAAAAGACTGTATGTGTCAGGAAAAATATTTCATATACAAATACAGCATTTCTTTCATCTTCAACACTTGTACACCGGTATGCATATTCACTGAAATGAAAATTGTTAAAATAAAAAAGTGATACAGGTTCATACTGGGACTTTTTGAAGGAGGTTAGCTCTTACATGAGCCACTTACTTGATCTCTCTTGTGCCTCTAAATCCAATAAGTATGAGAAGAAAGAGCAAAACTTTCTGTTTTACTGTTTCAACAAACTAATGKTCTAGGTGAGCATCTTGGTAAAGTGTGAAAAGTCATCTTTACAACAATAGTTTTATTTCATCTTAATATTGCATATACAAGAAATATATTCCTGGTGTGTGGTTGCTCATTAGTTAATGATTTAAATGTATATTCCATAATTATATCCTTTGGGGATCCAACARGTTTCAGCCTGTTTCCTTTTCAAAATTCTGTGTGTTCCTTGAGATGCTCTGAATCACTGTTGAGATTCTTTTGGTGCTTGCATATAAACCATGATCCCAGTAGTAAGCTGGGTTCATCATATTCCCTTTAGAACTTATTCCTGCCCCAGGAAATGTCATTAACCAGAGCAGGTCAGATAACTGACCCTGCTGGTCCTGTTTAGCTACAAGGAGGCTGTGCTTTACATCTTGCAGTCACACAGGATCTCCCAGTGTCAGCCTTTGCATTTAGTTTGTTACTTATTATCAGTAATTCCTCGTTGCCATGAAGAAATATCTGTGCTTTAGGAGTTTGGCACTATATAGCTTATTTTAACGATGTTATTAAACCTATCTTGGTTTTATCTGCATCTGGCAATTCCTTTTTCTGCTCTGTATTAGGGAAACATTCTTAGTCAATTTATTATTGGTATTAATTTTTAATGTTCACTGTAATATGTGCTGGATAATGTTACGAACTCTTTCTGTAACCAAACTGGTTTGTAACCTAAAGAATGACTTAGAGGGGCTTTTCAGCACTACCCTGCTGTCCTGGTCTGGTTTTGCCCCGGAGCCCCTCTCATCTCAATCCTTGCTCTGTGGAATGATGGGCTGGCACTGCTGGGCTGGAGTCAGACTGACAGAGAGCAGTGATGAGCATTTTAACAGCTCAGGGCTGGGGAGTTAAGGAAAAGCAGTCAAAACACCATAAAAGCAGGCCATGGTGGAGCTGGGATCAGAAAGGGGTTTGTGTGTAAGGGAAAACAAGGTCCATGTTTGCACTGAAATTTGATGAAAAATTAATTTCTGGTTTTCAGTTTTCTTCAGTGAGTAAATGTATCCCAGAGATGTTTAGTGCTGGTTTCCTGTAGGGGTGAGCAAATGCAGTAGTCYATCTGTTTGTTAATCTGTGTGTTCAAAGGCTGCAATCTTTAAAAGTGGGGAATATACTAATTTTTCTGTACTCATTAGAATGCTCTCAGATCCAAATCCTGTATCACCYTTTTTTGCATTGATGGGTTATTTATTCTTTTTAATTTTGACACAATGAAGTAATGGAGGGGCTACATGAAAGCCCATATCTTTTCCAGTTGCTAAAAAAAACAAGAGAATTAGCTGTTGAATATTTCTGCTAGTGTACAGAGACATTTTAATTCCATTACAATGCAAAATTATGGAAGTAAATTGGCATAGCCAGTGAATCTTGGTTGTAGATAAAAATAGACCAAGAAAATAGTTCKTTTGAATTAACTTTTCTGTGTTCAAATAGAAGAACCTGCTCCAATGAGGATTCCTTCCAAATYGTAGAGCTTAAGCTTTGCCACAGGGCTCAAGACTTGGGGGGCCCAGCTGCCAAAAGTCCAGTTTTATTSCTTTTAATAAACAAATCTGCATCAACAAGGACTTCCAACACTGTTCAGAGATCCATGACTCTGCTAATGTGTTGTGAAAATGAAGTAGACTCTTCTAAATAGAATCCAGGTGTTCATCCAGAGTGCTGTCAAACTCGGTTATTGAGGGATAAAGGAAAGGATTTCCCAATGCAAATGGCAGTGGCACAAGGACCATGCTCCCGTTTTTATTCCAGCCATCATGGAAAGACCCGTGGCTGCAAAGCAGTTGAGATGGATATTGGGGTTGGGATTTTGCAGGGCCAGAGTCCACCAGTGCAGTAAATGTCATGTCTTTGCTAACAAATATCAACTACTTGGTAGGTAACCCTGAAAAATGGTTCAATTCACAAATGAAAATTTGAGTTTGCATGAGATGTAACCAGGATGGACCATGTTTAATCCCCTGAAAAGGAGAGCATGACTGAGTATCCCGTGTTCCTGATGCTGGTGAGGATCCCTTGCCTGAGGAGGAGATGCAGGATCGGGTTTGACATGAGAGAAAGAAAGGATCTGTACACTGCATGAACATCCCATAATGAACCCCACAGATAACAGCAGTGAAACAGGATCCATTATTCATGCTCCAGGCACAGAGAACAGCTCAAGGGTAGCAAGAGTGTTTCCAACACGTACAGATGAAAGGCTGCTTCAAACAAGCCAAAAAYGCCCCGTGTTTGCCAGCAGCCCTCAATGAGCACTGTGGATGTGATTGACCATTTGAGAGAGAGTTAATTTCTCAGTGATCATCTCGCCTCCATTTCTGGGCAAATATCTTACAGACAGCAAGGTAAAGGCCATTTTAAGGCCACTGGAGTTTCAGGGCAAAGGATTAAAATAGGATCCAWGTCCACCTCTTTCTCCTCTCTAAAAGATGAAGAATGTGAAGTTTTTGAGACCCGTGTGCACTTTTCATGTGTTAAATTCAAAATATATCAGTGCCTCCATCTCTGCAGGGGTTGAATTCTCTCTTCCTTTTGAGGTGGCTCTAAAATAATTTCAGACACCCTTCTATGCCATCTTCCTCAGCTTTCCTCAGCTCCTGCCTTAGGAACTTGAAATAGGCAATGAGATCAGTAAAAAGAGTTGAAAACTTTTCTTTCTGGTGCTTTCTGGCGTATATCATGTCTCATTTTGAGTCCATGAAAATTAATACRGTGTGTAACTTTATTGGCAGCCATAAAAGAAATCACACGAGTTCAATGCAACAAACATGGGCCATTAGGAGATGATAATGTCTGCCAGACCCACGGCTCAGTACGTCTAAGCAAAATTGCTGCTGCTGTCTTGTGCACTGAAAAATGTTTTAATGATTATCTGCAGTGTAATTTAGGTTGAATTTCCCCCCCTTCTTGTTACCTTTGTCGTTGAAAAAGGCATTGAATACAAGAAAAAAATGGTCAACATAATGGCTTCAGAGAGGGACAAAAGTACTGTGAGCGTTAACTACTCATGTAAAAAGAAATCATGCTGATCAAGTAAACTTGAAGTTCCTTCCTTGCTGACTTCCTCTGAGCTGCATTTTTTTCCGTTCTTAGCCTAAAGATGGCTGTGATTAAAAATGTTTTAAAGTTAATTGCACAGAATGCATATGACTCATAAATATACGCTTACCCCTTCAAACTAGGTTCACTTGCCATGTGCCTGCTGGTTTCTAGCTGAAGTGCTGCTTCCTCCATTGAATTTCTCCATGTTTGGTGACCTCAGCAAACTGTTAAAATGCTGCTAAAATTCACTTATCTGTGATCACCTGAAGGGAAAGGGATTCAGGTGTAAAGAATTTGTCTTCATAAACTGAATTTTATTCTTTATAGAAATGGTTTCATTCATACACTGCAGATTAGGTGGTTAAAAAATGAAGTTAAAAGTTGGTTTATTTACACAGATAAGGCAATATCTARAGAGATAAAAACTGACAAAATAGTCCAGATATGGTATAAATGTACAGATATTGCAGTAAAATTATAAAGCAAAATCTATACAAAAATTAAGGTGATTTATTCTTTTATTATCTTTATTMTTATTGTTCAGCCTTGGAGGTTTTTTAATGGTCTTTTCTTTCCTGGGATAAAAATGACTACTTGATATGCTAGAAGCTAAATCTATGGAAAATATTCACTCTGTGTAAAATTACTGTGGGTTGTGTGTGTCTCAGAGGTGCCYGGCCAGCCTGGTGATGCTCTGTAGCTGATGGTGGGACACATGAAAGTCTTAATTTATAGTCTGCTTTTTAAACTTGAAGGCTTTTCTGTGCACTGTATATCTTTTTATGGCACTGAATACCTTGGAGGAGTATCTGTGGCTCCACAGTTCACTTCTGGATGTTTAATAACAGCAAACAATAAAATTTATTTAGTGATGGTGAAACAGAGGAACAGAAATTCCTGAGAGGGCTGAGTTCTGATACATTGACTCAGCTGAAGTTGCAGGAAATAAGCAGCAATGAAATATGAGTAAAAATATTATTGCTAAACAAACGTGCAAATCCTTTCAATCTCTGAATCTCTGACTTTCTTTGGGCTATTGAGAGAGCTTCAAATCCCTGAAGATCTTGGATTTCAGATGAAAATGGATTAGCAAGGTGCAATTGTTATGAAAAGTTGTTATGRCAAAGATCCCAGCACTGTCTTGCAGTCATTTTTCTGAAACAACATTCATATTTGGTCCTTGAGCTGTTGGAAATTTTCATGAGATGTGCACATGCGGCAACACAGGGCTGTGCAGGATATTCCCCCCACAGCCAGGGCAGAATTCCCACTGCTGCTGCCAGGATGTTCCTGCTCTGTGCTGGGCTCCACGTGCAGCCCGGATTTCTGTCCTTTGCACACACCCAGCTTGGCTAAAAAAGTATTTTATGTTCATTTTATTGATTATCTGATAGCTGATGTTTGTAACAATAGGCTTTATGTGTGCCTCTAATAACTCAGCTGGGTCCAGAAATATTTCATGTGATGGTCAGGAAGTGAATTTCTATGTGAAAAATCTCGTGGGGAGAGGAACTGAGTTATGATTATCCAGAAAACAAGAATTCCATCAGGTAACAAGGTTTGCAATGAGGTTTGGGTTCTTTGAACTGCAACAAGTAGAACATTTGAAAATATTTTATGAAAAGGGAGGAATATTGCACAGGAGTTAGTAACTGTGAGGTAGAGGTAGTGAATGTTGGTTAATTTACATGCTGTGGGCTGAGAGACCGAGGGGTTTACCTGGACACTTACCCAGGATCTGKGACATCTGAACATCCTTGCTGTATATTTCTTGGCTAGCAATTCCCTCCTGGGCTTGCTATTGATTTCTGAAAACAGTTTCTTCCTGAGGATGAGAAGTTGCTGTTATAAAGTTCTGGTTTTGTTAATAGCATTTTGTAATTGAGGGGAAAGTATTCAATGGCATCAGCTCTGATGTGAACACAGGGAAATCTTTTAGGAAAAAAACCAAAACCCACAAACAATCAAAAGTCTTCCAGCAATTAGTCCAAGTAGGAAAGGAGATCTGAATGACTCTCAGCTATCAAAGAAGTCATGTGAGGCTTTCAAGTGTTTTACTGGTAGCTTTCTGTCCTATGCTACCTGTGTAATGCGAGGCCTTTATTCTCTTTGGATTCTGGCGTGGAATTTTCATAAAATTTTACTATGATCTTTCATGCACRTAAATATGAATGCATAGTTTTAGTTTAAAAATGCTGTGGAAATATTAAGGATTAGGACAACATAATAACATGTAAGTACAGAAAAACAGACCTCCTAAAATCTTTCTTATCCTATGCAATAAAATACACTCACCTAGGGCTGCTGGAAGGAGTGAAGAAATGAGAACCATTTTAATTATCACTTTATGTATTCTGTTCAAAGATAAAATTGCTGAGTGTCAGTTCTGAATAATTAATGAAATACACATTTTCCTTAATGTTTGCACTGTTTCTTCCACAGCAAAAATTATTGGGATGCCAAAAATATGGTTTGCTAAATTTGTGTTGAGAAACATTATTTCATTTGTCATTGGTGCTGCCCTGGTCATCAGGATCATTTTGGAAGGTACATCACCAGTGAGTCTAAATTTGGACTTGATTGGCAGGGTTGTGTGCAAGGGCCCCAGCACTGCTACCCAGGCAGGATTTGGTGGTGATGTAATTAAAATTAAAAAAAAAAAAAAGTAAAAATCTGCCAAGGTGTTCTCACTAAGAAGCCAAAAGCAAGCACCCTCATAACCTTTGATTTTTCATATCTGGGCTGGAGAGAAAGGCAGAATATCCAAATGCAGATTAAAAAAATCTACTGCAGACAAAATAAATTCTCTAATTCCATGTCAAAGATGGAGATAGAGGGCTCCTGCTTCACCCTCTGGCTCGTGAGCAGCTCTGCTGAGGAGGCAGCCCTTGGCCAGGGCAGCCTGAGAGCAGGAGGGAATTGGGTCAGGACACAGATATTCCTGGTGCTGCTTCCCGTAATTTCTCTGTGGAGARTGGTTTTACTCAAATCATTGTTACAGGCACAGACGAATGGAAAATTTAAAGGAAATAAACATGTCAAATCTGCCGTTGCTGATTTCACGTGGCTGAACTTAAAGCACTGTTGGTTCTCCATTGCCTCTGTTCCACTTGAGATGAATGTGGACAGTCAGCTGAAAGAGCAGACMCTCCAAATCATGCTGAGGGTTAATCTCTTACAACCCAAAGAAATTTCCTAAGATGACCCTCATCTGTGCTTTTGGACATAAAGGAATCGTTTGGCCAGCRCTCTCCCCATTTGCAATTAAGCATGCTGGCAGCTCTCCAGGGGCAGCTCTGCAGGCAGGAATATTTAGCAGCACAGAGGATATCATTTCTACACACTGACCCAGCCTGTTGCCAGATGGAGTAGAGGGCTGTGGAGTGAAAGTAAGTCTACAAATGTTTTTGTGTGCAAAGAAAACCACTTCTGATTTTGGGTGGGAGTGTGATACAGAGATAAGGAAAGAAACACAGATTTCTTCATTMTTTTCAGGGGTCATCTACCCTTTTGTTTTCATTTCATGTCATGTTTGTTTTCAACTTATCTTGAAAAAGAGACCACAAAGCTCTTGTAAACTGTATTATCYTTCCCTTTGTGCCACTCTGAGGTGMCATGAAGCTGTGMTGCTGGTTCATGCCAGCRGCTGGGACGGCTGCTCCGAGACTTGRGGGAAATTGCAGGTCTTGACAGATTTTGGTGGAAATTCTGCCAGGCTCTGGTTCCAGTAGTGCTGCTGGGGAGAGAGGCTGCCAGACTGGCACAAGCAGTCCCCTGCTGCCCTTGTTCCAATGCCAAGGTCCAGTGTGGTCCCCATTGCAGTGCGCTGGGTTGTGGTCATGGTGGGTTGGGACTCATCCCTTCCATTCTCCACTAAAAGAGCCTCGGGCCGTGTTTGCTGTGTTGACAGCTGACATTTGGCATTGATTATTTATGTTTTGTAATATTTGGGAGCCTGGATTTGATGGCACAGGTTTTAAAAGTAATGAAGATTTCAGGATAAGGAGGTGTCAGCATTTGGCTGCTGACGCCATGGTGAGGGCTGGGGAGGRGAGGGTGGACCTGGCTCTGGGCAGACTGCAGGGTGTGGGTGGCCACAAACTAGATGGGGGTTGCTTTAAGAAATTGGTTTTGCTGCTAAAACTAAAATAACTTTAGGCAGATCTTGGTTGCAGAAAGATTACTACATTTCCGTTTGTAGTAATTATTTTTTAAAACTAATTAAAGTGATCATCCACTCAGGGATTTTTTTGGGGATGCTTAAGAATTTTCTGCTTTGAGCAGATTTTTGCTTGTCCAGCTCTAAAATAATCATTCCTTCTAATTGCCATATAGAAACTGTTTTTAAAGCTGTAATGCAGAGAACATAGTACGCATTACCTTCTTACAACAAGTTTCATCTGTGCATTTGTACTTTTGTAAGGTCACCAGGCCTTGATCTTGTTTCTGCTAAGCACTGTCTCCTTGCAATAATGAGTGTCTTGCTGTAAGAGGATTTCAGCTGGACAGATGTACCTTAATGTCTTGCAGCAGGATTTTCTGTTTTATAAGACTGATTCTGGATTATTGTGTTCATGGTTGGAATGTGGCAAATGCTCAGGGTAAARGAGCAGTGCTTGTGGCAATGAAACTTGGACCTCTACAAATGCAGAGATCCTTGTACTACAAACAAAATAATTTAAATTCAACTCTATAATTAACTGTTATTCTCAAACTAGCCTATGCTGTACTTCAGAAACAAATTATTCTCTAAATCTTTTGGGGTTTTCATGTGTTGGCTAATATAACGTATTAYACTACCATCAAATCTTTTTGCCTGAATTTTTATATTATGGGGTTTTTATTGTTTTTAACTTGGTAGAATCTTCCTATTTGGGATTGAGCCCTACAGGWTGTAACTGCTCTTTAGTAGCTCCCTCAATGTCTCGTTCACACCATTTGTTGTTATAGCTCAGCCTTACTTTGGCTGYTGTTTTATTGCTGTCAGTGTTGTGCATCTCCTGGAACAGCTGCCTTTTGCTCACAATTTCAGCAAAATGATGCTTTTGTTGGAAAATTAAGCACAGAAGGTATGGGAAAAATCCCAACAAATACGTAGTTTTCTGTTTCAGCAGCAGACTTTCAACTTGTGTAAATGCCTACCTTCYTATTCCCTATCACATATATCTGGGWGGGTTGTTGAATTTTACTTTTTKTGGTCCCARTGKGACAGTTTTACATGGGAAGAAGTTGGCACTGAGTTGGATGTTGGAGTTGAGTGTAAYCCTTTTSTTGTTGCTTCTTAAAGGCGCCTTCCTAACATCTGTAACATTCTTATGCTTTTGCAAATATGCTCGTCTGAAGTACTGCTGCAAATTAATTTCCTTATCTAATTCTTTTTTATTTCCTCCTGAATGCTGTTGGGGAATAAAATCAAATGTATACAATGTGCACCAAATGGGATTGCCTCTTCCTTTAAGGTCTAGTTATTGKAGACATTTGCTCTTGCTGCGCAGAAAAATAATGTTAACAGCTGCTTAATCTAGTTAGAAATGCATCTTGCTGTGTATTAAAAATTACTTCCACTTATCTTTTCTAGTGGTATAATTTGTAAAATCACATTTAAAAAACAGAAACAGCGTAAATGCAACCTTGTTCGATCTTTTTATGTGTTAACGTACAGAGGGTGAACATTTAAAAGGCCTTTGAGCATATGACAATTAAAAYAGACACCTAAGAAATACCAACCTCCTAGGCACACGAGTACTCCTAGAAATCTTGCCCAAAGGGCTTACAGTGGTGCTAGATTATTTCAATTAAAAGGRAAAAAAAGAAATCATTCTGCTTCTTTTCAAATGGGATTTGCTATTTCTGGAAACTATTAAATGTTCAGATCGAGGACCCACCCTTTATAAATTAATGCAGCACAGAAGAGTAATTAAATTTGGTAATCTCATTAAAGCTTTTAATGGAATTGATCATTTCAGAGAGTTTTTCTGGTTATTGGGATTTCTGAACAAAAGAGTCACTATTGGATTATTACTGCTCTTTTCCAGTGGCAGTTTGTTTTCAGCTGCCAGGCAMGACAGTCATTCTGGGACCTTGATTTGTTTCTGTTGAGGGTGGGAGCAGCATGAAATTCCTCCAGGAGATGAGAAGCTCAGTTGTAGTGTTCTCCCCTAGATTGTTAGCCACTAGTTACATAATTTTTTCTAAAGCTGATTACAAAACTTGGATCTGTTTTGAAAWTGCTTGTTCATTAAAGCAAAAAGTTAGAGTAGTCAATTTTTACTTTTTGAAAATGTATTTAATATTGTGCAAATTATTTGTTCAAATCTACCTGATTTGATTCTTCAGTAAAGAATGCCTTCAAAGTTWCAGCAGTATATGGTTACTGCAAAATAAATAATTATTCCCTTTTTTTTTTTCCTTTAGAAACTGTTAAAGTTGTACTATTGCAATATCATGAAACTGTAGTGTATCTATAAAATTGCTTTGCAGGGCTGTATTTGATTTTACCGAACTTTGTTCATTGTTTTCCAGTTTAAAACAAAACAATGTAAAAAGGCAAGAATAATTCTGAACAATTCTGTTTATGGCAGTAATAAGTCCTACACTGTGGATGCATACATTTTCATTATTTGTGTATGCACATATATTTAAATCTATTGCCTTGTTTTATGGCCCCCTTCTCCATGACATTTCTGCTTTTTCCTCAGTCTTTTCCARCCTGAGAAATTCCACTAATTAATATCTGCCTACATGTCCTTCTGCACCTTTTCTGCTCATTGGTATCTGTTACTGAGATCATCTTTACAGACCTGAGGACAAGAGCAGCATTCACTGTTAAAGGTGGATGTTGATGGCAGGGGTAAAGGAWGGGAGAATACAGTAAAAATCATTGCTTTATGAGTTAGAAATCAGATTTGTGGGCATGTGGCAAATTTTCCTACCATCCCATACATTTTTTGTTAATCCACAGGTCAGAATCAAGATTGCTTTCTGCATAGGAGTAGAGCAGTGGCCCAGGTTGTTAAATTAGCAAAGCAGAGAGAGCCACGGTTTCCACAGCCAGAACAGCCCTTTTTTCCAACTGCAGCCACAGAATCTCGTGCCATACTCTCTGTTCATCCCTGCCCTCACCTCCATCCTCATCCCAGCTGAAGTGGTGGGGCAGAAGCCAGGGCTCTTCAGGCAGCAGTGCATAACAGACACAGACTAAAGTCTGTTCTCAGGTCTTAATTCTGTCCCAGCCATGGTGGACTTGGTGTAATTACAGCAATTTCCAATAATATGTGCTGGTTTTATAGAGAAATGTACTGTGGAAGCTTTTATTGACATAAAATTGCAATTAGCATCAGGCAAAAGATTTTCATTTGTTCCTTACATTTAAAGTGAATCTCCAGAAATAAAATGTTGTGGGGTTCCTTCAGACTTCTGCAAATGTTTGCTGCTATAGACACCGTTCATTTTACTTTCACAGCTGAAAGATTTGTTGTAAGAAATGTTTATGGAAAGATTGATAGCCCCCATTCCAGAACTACTTGAAGGGGARTCAGGAATTTGATTTTCTGCTACCAGCTTCCAGGCTCCTTTGTAAAATAAAGGAGTGAGCAAAACCAAAGCAGCRAGGACAGAAGGCTGCTGCAGGTTTTCAGCTGTTTCTGTGCTGTGGCTGCCAATCCTCTCAAGAATCTCTGTAGGAGAAATCAGCTGCCAGAGCAAATCCTGGCTGTTGTTTCATGCTCAGTGTCTGGGGCAGAGGAACCAGCCCAGCTCGTGCCCTTTGAGGATTTTTCGGTGCAGAGCAGGGAGCACTGTGGGCACTCTGTGTCCCCGTAGAGCCTGGGGTGTGACAGGCACCTGCCAGGCACTSTGGKGATCCCACWAGAGCTGAGGGCACCTTGCTTCTCYGAGGGTCACTGCAGCAGGGATGGAAAGGGGAAAAGATGCCTCTGACTCTCAGTGCAAGGGGAGCTCTCACCAAAATTGCACAAATAAATCCACGGTTGGGTCCTGAACCCTTYCTTGTAAAGAAAGAGTCAATTTTGATGTCATGGACATCTGTTTAATCACTTCTCTATGATCTCAGAATTCTCAGTAAACTTTTTTTCAATATCATTTCCATGATTAAAGTGCTAGCATACTCCAGGAGCTACTAAATTGACATTAAACTTAATCTTAGCTTTGCTAATTATCTGTCTTATTCCTATGAATGAAGAATATATTAGACTTTGTGTTAATCTCTTTTATCAGGCAATACCACGTACTAGAATAAAAAAGAAAAATAATCCTGGTTTGACAATAAATGAAGCAAAAAAGGAGACRAATACTTGCAAGGTTTCCCCTGACAGCTGATTTTTATACGAGTCTGGTGACTTCAGAATATTGAAACATGGAAGGAAGGAGAGTCCACTGGAGAGAATTAGGATTCAGTCTTATTCTTTGAYCCCCCACAATGCCCAGGGAATAGGATTTCTGTGTGCCTCGGGAAATGCGTAATTCTATCACTAATTCCTGTAAATGAAACAATTTTTAAAATTTCTGGCTTCAGACTGTRTTAAAAAACAGCTCCACTTTCTTGAGGAATTCTGTTTGGTATAACTACAGTTTATAATCTTACAACAGAATTTCTTTCCATGTAAAGCATTCAAAAATGACTCTGGAGTACTGATGAACTCTATGTCTCTGCTATGAAAGGCTAACCAATGTGAAAGTTTGCCAGCTAAAGACTGGGCACTTGGGAAATCAGATCATGGACTTCATTAAGTCTTCTGAGAGGGTCAAACCAAAATATTGATTGTTTGAGGTACCACCACCTCCTCCTACAAAGAGATGTCTGTTCTGGGCTCCTGAGCTGCAGGCTGTGCCTGCCAGCAGTGTGAGAGCAGGCTGGGGGGAGAGGGAGTGGTTTAGGTGAAGGGATTTGTAAATATTTTCATGTACAAGGGATGGATTGTTCCTTTAGTGCAGTATAACACAATATCTGTGAGATTATTCACTGAGAGAGCATTTACACGAGCATGCAGTGATAGGACAAGGAAAGAGAGAGTCTTAGTGTTTTAGCTTGGAGTCTGAGGTTTGGGAGGGAATTTTGTTACTTTTAAATAAAGGAAGTCATCTTCTCAAGGTATTTGATGAAATGAAGGCCTTTCTTGTTTCTTGAGGTTGTTTCCAGCTCTACGATTCTAAAGGTGATTTTTAACATCAGAAATCTTTAAAGGGAGTGGGGAGCAGGTGATTCTTCCTTCATTCTTTGCTGTAATGAGGACATTTCCAGCCCCAGAGAGCACCTGCTCCTCCTGCCAAGGAGTGTGTGCATGTTTGTGTAGCTGAGCTTGGGCACCCTCTGATCATCACTGTGTCATCCTTTTCTCAAAAACCACCTGTTGGTCTTGTGTGAGACTCTGGGGAACTGTAAAAGTCACACAATTTTCRGGACAAATTAGGCTTTGTTACACTTAACAGCTTTTGTGCTTGTGTGTTGATTAAACAACACATTGTTTTTRTGACAAAATCTCTTTGCATGTAGCTTAGAGTGGAAATGACATCGTGGCTTTAACAGTGCCAAAATAAATGTCTGGTAAATTAGCACAAATAAATGTTCTTGTGGTTTACTGTCTATGGGGAAAGTTAGTTTTCACTTGAAAATGTTTGAGCTAGCAAATGGGGAATATTAATTTATCCCTGCTCATGCTCACAGGCTTTTCATTCTCAGGTGTTTAGCACTTGTGAGTGTTTAAGCTCCCTGGTGATTAAAGTGCCAGTTCTGCTTGGCCTCATCATAATTATCAGTGAGAATGTCCCAGTGAAACCCAGTGTGGTGTTGAAACCAGGCTGGAGCAGATGCAGCTGTGGCTTGCAGGAGGTGCCTCTGGTCCCTGCTGGTCACAGGTTTTTCAGACACGTCCCCATGGGTCAGGGAGGATCCCTTTGGGGTGTCCTAGGTCAGGGCTGGGCAGATCTGTGGGATCTCCCCTGCACTTGGGCTCTGCTGTCTCGTTTGCCCAAAGGTTGGGAACAGCTCCCAGGGCTGTCACTGCTGATACAAAGCAGCTTTGATCCTGAGATTCCACCCMGAGACATCCCCTCCTTCCTGGATCCACAATAAGGAATGTTACTAAAGTCAGAARTGCTGCCTGAAGTGCTGGTGTGAAAACTCAGGCAAGAGCATCAAACCTGCAGGCCACAAATACTTTATCCATTCACAGCTGGAAATCATAAAGCTCAGGTCACACTGTTACTGATTTTGTCCGAAGCTAGGAGAAATAAATAAATCTTGGAAGAAGCTGTTAAGGATTAATTTTGAGAAAGGTCAGCTCCTCAACAYTTTCTGGATTCCAGAAGTACTTGTTCATTCAGTTGCAATGCTGTTGGCAGTKTAAAATATGGGTTTGGACTTCATGGGGAGGGGGGTGATCTATTAATCAGCACTTCATCATCTACAACTGCTTATCTTCTCTTTTCTGTAATTCCTCTTTTTAGTTGGACATCAGCATTGTCTGCGTATTTCATATCATCCATCAGGAGCAATGAATGAAGTACACAGCTATATATCAGTTTGACTAAGCCCAGTAAAGCAAAAGAGAAGSAGAAAATTATTGCAATAATCTTAAATCTTTAATAATAGTGGAGTTAAAT
>NW_026623420.1:304483-355097 GCF_030028575.1 Malurus melanocephalus
GAGGATGAAGGGATGTGAGAATTGCAGTGTGGTGAGGATGGAGTGGAGCAGAGCTGCAGCAGAGCAGTGGGAGAAGTGAAGAGAGAGCTCAAAGACCTCGTGGAGGATGAGCTGAATGTAGGAGGCCTGTGAGCAAGAACAYGTGTCAGGGGTGTCTGCCCCACCAGGGCTGGGGCAAAACCCCAGATTTCTCTGCTGTCAGTGGTAATGGGTTCCCAAGAAGTTTGCAGGAATTTTCTAAGTTTATATTCCTTAGCTTGCTTTACACAATGTTGTGTATTCATCTCTGCTTATTAAACTTCGAGAGGKACACTAATGTAAGTCTGAATTAACAAATATTAGAGGGAGTCGAAGGACCAGATTCAGATTAATTTATTGTTTTTCTCCATTCCTTGTGGTCTAGGACATCTCTGCAAAGAAAYTGTATCAAGGTTAAAGTTCTGAGACTTGACTTTGCAAGTTCAGAATTGTTGAAATTACCTGYACGATGATGGATGGGGCTACACAGCAGCAGCCCAGTAATGTTTTGGCAGCCCATTTGCCAAATCCTGCAAGAGGASTGACTCAGAACACACACTGCCTCCACCACTGAGAAACTTTCCAGGTTAAGAGTAATCCACGCCACAAAAAACAAGCTCTTTTGGTGCAGAGGATATAATATGAAGTCATTGCTTTTAATTAAACTGTTCTGAGTGAGACTGAACTCTGCAACTTCAAAGCATGTGTAATTGATGGGTTTATTGCTTTATACATATCTCCTCAGTCCCAMGAATTCTGGGCACGTTTTAGGTAAGTGGTGGTCATGAAAGCAATTTATGGATTAACATGGATTAAAGGGAGGTYCTTTCAAAGAGTATTTCAGCAGTAAGAATGATAGGCCTAAGTGGCACTTGTTGTAAAGTTTCTAAAAACTGCACTTGCTGCTGTGGACTAGACTTAAAATCAAAGCTCTGATTTAAATTTTCCTTAATAACTTTATCTTAAAACTTTTCCTTTCTGTGCCCTCTAAATTACTTTGTCTATTCTGGATAAATGGATCTCATCAAGAGTGAAAAGGACATCTTTTCTGAAGCATCAAATCTTTCTTGCTGGAATCTAGATTTATTAACTTCACATTATGAAGTTAATAAATGTTGTCCCTCTCTCCCTTCAGAGGCCTTTAAGGAGAGAATGAACTGAACACTGAAAGGTTTAGGACATTTATATGTAATGAGGAGTCCTTAAAAATGAATTGCATCTTTATCCTTAGGGCTGACACCTTATGTTTGGGAAAAGCACCTTTTAAAGGGTTTGTTGTTGTTGGTCTTGCTCTTTTTTGTTGTTTGAAGAAATCCATTTGGGGCCTTCTGATCTGTTCTCTCAGACATTCTGTGTGTAGCAAGGTGTTCAACTCCTTGCTTCAGGCTCCAAATGGAGAATTAATGAAATGAATAGTTTTAAAGCACAAGTCTAAACATAATTGTAGAAGATTGTGTTACTGAGTTTGCAGCTTTGAGCTGTACAGTAAGTTACAGACATCATTCCCCAGGGAAACCTCYCAGCAGTATAAAGGGTGAGCAGCAATCAGCAGCACAGACTGTGGGTGTAGAGCAGGTACACACAGATTCAAGAATGGTAGAAGCCCTGATGTACTGATTTCAGAGGCAATGTCATCCCTCTGTGCTMCTGAAGGTGCCTCAGGAAAAACTGGGTGCTGTTCTTTGTAAGTGCTGGAGATGTCTGCTGAGGACAGCTATGATTCCAGAAAAAGACAAGCTTTCAGTTATTATCTGTAGTCATTCAACCCATGGAACACCATCCCTTACATATGCAAACTGTTCTCAATCATAGCTGTTTTCTATTTAGAACATTTAGGATATGCTACAAAACATTTGGACCCAAGAACARGATTTATTCCTCACAAACACATAAGTGTCTCTATGAAAAAAGCTCAGCAGATCTGGAAATATTAACATTCTATTTTTTTAAGAGGTACAATTTCAACTGAAGTAATATGCCTTTGATTTGCMTGTATAAGAACATTTCTTTTCCTCTGTAACTGTTCTTTTTAAGGAACCCAACCAAAGTACTTGTGACTTTGCCTGAAACCTATAGTTAGYGCTAATTTATCTAAAAGTATGTAACAAAGAATATTTTATCCAGCTGTAAGTATGTGATGATGAATTGGGGGGAATATATAGCCATTTGTTATGCTTATATAGCAGCTCATAGCTGTAATAATCCTGGATCACTTCACTCTTCTCTGTGAATTAGGCAATATTAATATCCATTTCTGTCAATGGAGATTGAGAGGCAGAGAGCAGGAGAGCTCTTACCATCTGCTCTTAATGGAGGCTTAACCTCCCATCTCTCTCCACCCATGCAGATAAACTTCTTAGAAAACTTTAAAGGTACTTTATTTCTAAAGTTCACATATCTCTAGGACCACATTGTCGCAGTTTTGAACTTTTGAACAGAATACCTTTGTTTTGGATCACACCTGGAGGAAAGGCAGAGCAAGTGTGCTRCAAGGTGTCCCAGACAATTTCCATAATTTCAGCCTAAGGGAATCACAGAATCACAGAATAGTTTTGATTGGAGGGCACCTTCAAGGTCATCTCATTCCATTTTCCATCCTTCCTGCCATGGGCAAGGACACCTCCCACCATCCCAGGGTGCTCARACCCTGTCCAAACCTGGCCTTGGACACTTCCAGGGATGGGCAATCTGTGCCAGGGCCTCACCACCCTCACAGCCGAGAATTTCTTCCCAACACCCAYTGTAATCCTCCCCTGCCCCTCTGAAACCATTCCAGTTGGATTCAGTGTCTGTGACTGAGCACCCTGGAGCTGAAGCCATGTGTGTGGGGCTTTTTGCTGGGGGCACTCCTGTAGGAGGATTTACCCGATCTGGGCTCCCAAGCTGGAATCCTGACCTTCAGTTATCTGCCTGAGGTTACCTGGCACTTCTCTTGTGAAGCAAATCATTTAAACTGATATCTCTGAAGTTATCACCTCCCTGTTCCCTGTGGATGCTCRGATTTGGAGCTGTCTGAGGTTTCAGGTTGGTGCTTTAGCTCTGCCCGAGCTCTGGGGCAGTTTGGGGTGTGAGAGCTCCCAGCACAGTTCCTCTCACCGGGAGATTTGCAGCTGAGCTGCGGAGCAGAGGAGTTGTGAGAGCCCTCCAAACCCACTGCCAAGCACTGCCAGGCGATTCCTCTGCAGCTCTGAGCAATTACAGACTGAGAGGAACTGGGGAGAAAGTTTGTATTCCTCCTGGTTCTCCATATCCTTTTATATGTATGGAAAACTATTGATTTATATGGGAGAAAACATCTGCCAAGGTCAGAGGTAATCTCACCTATCAGTGATTCTTTTCTCTCTCTCTTTAACTTTGTTATTTGAATTAATTTTCTGATAGCATTGCCTTATCTTTATATTAAGAGAACTCCTCTTCCTGCCACAGTGCCTGTGCCCAGTTAAAACTATTAGATTTTWCAGGTACTTTTCTTTAATTTCTGATATTATTGTTAATACATGTTTATAAAGCAATCCATAGAGCTCACAACATACTATTTCACAATGAATTCCTAATCTTCTCCACAAAACTCACTCTGTTCATATTTATCTTCTGATAATTCAAACTTGCTTTCCTTTTGCCAATGCTTTTCCAATTACCATAATCTTGGTTCAAATCTACCTGGTTATCAGTTGACACAAACAGGTTTATTGAAGTGTCTTATTTTCTCTGTCTGACAGATCTTATTGATCAAAAAATCCTTTTGGATCATTCATCTTTTTCTTCAAGTTCTCAGCCCTTGTTGCTCAAACAATCTAACAGTACATTTTACATAACAGAATTTGTAAACAGAATCTCTTATTCCCTGTAGCTACAGGGAATACCTCAAAATTTCCTTCTAAACTAACCAGTATTTTCAGAGTAATAAACATGTGTGCCAGTGTTGTAAATGAATTTTCCCTCTCCTGAAAGGGAGACTTAGGTATGAAATTTTCTACTTTGCAGGACTTTGGTATGAAATTTTCTACTTGCTTTTAAGTATCAAGAAAAACATCTATACTTTTTAAGATACGCGTTTTAGACCTGTGACTTCCCAATCCCCATCAAGTATTTTTAGAGGCATCTGCTGCATAATATCTGAAATACCTACATCATCTGCAAATCTATGTTTTATACAGATATGCTGATTAAAAAAAAAGCCAGAGATGGATCTCACCTTGGCAAACAAGAGATAAGGAGCAACTCTTCTATAGCCATGCTGAACTGTGCCTTTTTGTTCCTCATTCCCAATGGAGCCTGCTTTTGCTTATTGTATTTATCTATATATTGTACTTATCTATATATTGTACTTACCTATATATTTATGTGTGCACCTATTGGTAAAATTGGCTGAAGAGTTGATTCGTGTGCGTGTGTTGATACAGTTCAGTTCAAGCCACCTTGTGTGCTACAGTACAGAAAATGAGGGTTAAATAACCTATACTGAATGTTGTTTCAGTAAAGATTTTGATTTTTTTTTAATGTGAATTGTGCTCTCAAATCACAAAGCAGGATGTCCTTGTTGTTACCCTAATTAAAGTTCCAACGAGAAACTCCAGGGTCTGATGTCAGTGTAACTCTGGTGCTGTGAAGTCKCTGGCATGATGAGGGATCTGGAGAAATGTGCATTTTACTTAACATCTCGTGGTGATAAACAGTTTCCATTCACTATTTCAGGTATCTGCAGGCTTTGGCTGACCCCACAGAGCTCACTTGCATGCCATGAGGCATCCATTGCTTGTGGTAATTTGTGATTCTTTTTGTGCACTCTCAATTGATGTGAATTGATACAGCTGACAGAACACCAACAGATCAGGATGTCTTACCCAAAAAAAGCCTCAGGTTGCATGRTCTAATGTCACATGGAGTCATCCAGGTCTTAAAGAAGGGTTTTGGGGAATGGTTGTGGTTGCTCTCTATAAATGGACCAAATGGAAAGTGAAAATGTTGTTTGAGTTAAGGGGCTGCGTTGGCGCCAGAACTGAAATAAACTTTCTACAAATTAATTTAATTTGGTAATGGTAAGGTCACTAAACACTGGCATGAGGAGGTTCTGGAGCAGCTTTCCATTTAGAGGAGTGGGAACAAGAAACCAAATTACATCTAAGATGGAACTTGCTCATTTATGGAGGGTTTGCATTTTGGTTGCCTGTGATAGCAGGGAATTGTGTTTGATGACCCAGGAGTCTTCCTTCCAGTCTCACTTCCTCTGCATATGCAATGAAAATAAATAAAGCTTCTTGTGTGCTTCACTGGGTGCAAAATCCTTTCTGTAACAACCCTGGAACCTAGCTAGAAATAATTAGTAGAATTGCCAGTTATAATCTGAAGATTCATAAAGCTGAAGTGACTGAAGGAGCAATGTGCAGAATCTTTTGCTCTCTGGATTTGGGTGGCTAAATGGTCTATGATGCACTTCCTTCTAAGAGTAGTTGCTATTAAAATAATTTGCTTTTTGTCCTTTGTTTGCATTTACAGCAGCACATCTTGTATGGAACCACGTATTCCCTCTTCTATTGTGTTGTATCTGTGCATTTTCAGCTCTTTATCCCATGCTGTATATTGAAATAATATTTTCAGTATTCATCCCATGCTGTGTATTGAAATAATTGGCCATAGAAACTGCTGGCATTTATTTAATATCCAGAATTAAGTACAAAATTTCCTTCTCTACTACAAAAGCTTGAACTCCCTGCTGCTGCAGCAGTCAGTGGCTCCCAAGTGACCTTCTGATCTCAGACCTTCTGACCCTCAGTTCTTGGATCATCCTGAGGTTACTGGGGCTGCTGCCGGGATTTCTGACCAGATCAGCCCAAACTGCTGGAAATCCAGATGTGCTGGACCATAAATCACAGAGCTGTACGCTGTGCTACAAATCCTGTGATTCAGTGTGTCAGAAAGCAACTATTAGGCCTCAAACTTGGGCTAAAATAATCACAGGAAAATAGGTGGAGCTGTCAAGTTGTTAAAAGATAATGCTGAAATATGCAGCAATCTGCTCAGCAGTAAGGCTGTCAAAGATGGTAAATATTAGTCTAGAAAATGGGAAAATAGACTTTTTTTTAACATTAGCGCTTGTGAAAATAACTTGTATTTGACTTTGCATTTTAATATTTGCATCTTTAACCCATGCTGGAACGTTAGAGCAAAAAAAAGAAAGAAAAAAGAAATTATGTTAAAAAGAAATGCAAAATATAAACAAAGGGAAAAAAATCCCCAACCCTAAATCTCTGCTGTATGACCTTGCAGAATTAAAATACAAAGCCGTGGTTTGTATTAAGAAAAAGAAATTTACTTAGGCAAATCCAGTTGTGCTTTAAACAAATCTTTTAAGGTTCATTTACAGTACAAAATCCTAATAGCCCCAGAGGCTTGAGAAGAAGGAATGAAAAGTTTCAGTTTCTCTCTGCAAAATTGCAAAGTCACCTTTCCCATTATCCATTGCTAGAAGTCTGCCCAATGCACTTAGTGACCTAAAAGAGTTAAAGCACATTGACTGGTGATGGTAAAAGGTGACTGGTCACAGCATGTTTGGACAATTCCATCCTCAAACTGTGGACAATGTGCAAACACAAACCCTACACGTCCATTTGCTAGGATCATGAGGCAATCTGCTGGAAAAATGATGTCTCTGCTTTTAGGATTGCTGATGATCGATCGGCCTCACAAATGAACATTAATGGGACAGCATTGCTTCGAGTGCAGGAGGGTATTTTCAATCCACTGCAGATGTTCACATTCCTCAACATTTTAGACACATGGCTTAGAGAGGAAGGAGCTTACTGTCCCCTTTAACTTCTCCAAGATCATTAAATGATGCACTTGGCTGTGCTGTGCTTTGCCATCACTGTGCAGAGCAGAGGGGATGCAAACCTGTGAGGTGTGATGGAGGCATAGCTGGCTGTGCTTCCTTGAGCTGGGGTTTGTTTGTGCTGAGCTGAGCTTTGTCAGGCTGAAGTAGCTTGGCTGTTGCTGTGGGATGAATTGGAGGCTTTGGCAGCAGAAATAATTGAGCTGCTTCTTGCAAGATTACATTCTTAATTGTTGGCTGGAAAGCTCTCACACCTCTGTGTTTCAGACCAGACATTTCTTCTAGAGGGTTGCTCTGTCCACGGAGATGAGCCTTTGCTGTTATTCTCTTGAGAATCCAGCTAAACCTGGTCATGTTACTGAGTTTGGTTTTAATTGCACGTGCTTTGTTAGAGGCTGAACAGGCTTTGAAGTGGGAAGGCATCACTTTTCCTGGACATTCAGAGCTGCCCTGTGATCCTGCTGAGGTGCCCTGAGTGGGCAGTGCTGCCCTGCTGTAGAGCTTCTGCTGGGGCACTGAAATACTCCCAAATTGTGAAAATGCAGCAAGGTCTGGAGCTCAGGACAGACACTTATGGTGGGCAAAGGATGCTGGAAGCTGAAATGAGGAGTTCAGAGTGAGGAATGCCTTAGAGTGGCTGGAGAAGGCCATGGGCAGGGGAGTGTCTGTGAGTTTAACCAAGCAGGGTCTGTAGGCACTGGGGTGGGTGCTGGGTGCGTGGGTAGCAGCAGCTGGGATCAGAGCACTTAGGACTCCTGTCTCTGAGAATTATCCAACTGCTGACATTCCCAGGAGACAAAAAAGGATCTTCATAGAATTATGCATGCACAGTGCCATGGTGTCTGCTTGAAGAAGCCGAATTAAGCTTAACTGGACTTGACTTTGCAAACTGAATAATCTTTTACCACGCTGTTTTGCATGCAAGAGAGATACGTAAGCCTCGTTTCAGCTGGGTTTCTGGGTGGTTCAGTGCCGATGATTTATTTAAACAGTGCTCTTTCATCTCTCCTGTGTTGGAATTCCCTGCTCCCCCCAGTCAGAGCAGTTTGTCCTCCTGCCTCTTACCAGCCACGGTGACATCCACGCTCGTATCCCTTCTGTAAATGTGTTTTATGTGGTAGATGTGGTTGCAATGTGAGCTCCCAGATTTCTTGCTGTGTGTTTGTGGCAGACAGCCCTGCTGGTGTGTGGCATCCTTAGTCTGTAGCAGATGTCCACCTATGTACCCTCTACAGATGCTGCTGACAGCTTAACAACTGATGTAGTCTAAAGATAATTAAATATTAAGTCTTGAATAGGCTCTAGCATCCTATCAGTAATTGAACTCCCATAATGTATTTGCCAGTGTTTACTGCTGTGTGCTAAGCCAGATGCATTTCATCATTTTGATCCTTTTCACACAGCTTTTCCCCCATAATGCAGCTTCCTCTAAGCAGTGGTGTTAAGCAGCAGCCCTACATGCTTCCCATCTGCCTTTGCCATGAGAACAAGCTRCATGCAATAAATGCATCTCTGTTCTGAAAACAAGGGACAGCAGTTGCAGAGACATTTAGTCACCTATTGGGAAAAAAATCTGTCCAGGGTACTCGTAATTCCTTTAAGGTGTCAGGATTACTACTTGCTATTCTCTCTCCTTTAGTTATCCAAGGAATTTCCTATCCCTGACTCTCGTCCCTTGCACACTATATGCAGTTAATGTTTRTTGTTACAGGATTGTATGATCCTGCTTGGTTTCCTGAAACTGCTCTACACAAAAAACTATGGCTTTGTTTTTGCCATAACCAGATAAATTTTGCAATGTATTAATTTTAGGGGCCTGCTTAAGTTGTTTCCAAGATTGCCTTGCTGGGAAAAAGGTTCAAGGGGAAGGCAATGATACCTTTGAAATGTCTAGCTCTGTTTTGTGCTCTGGTCATGATAAAGAGCAGTGCCTCTGGATTTGACTTCATGGTAGTGAGTTAATGTGGAACTAAGGGCAGAGAGAGCAGCACCAGCAACTTGTTCCTTGGCCACTGTTGGGAAGAAGGGSCCCACAAGCACCTCAGACTTCTCAGAGGTCATCTCAGCATATTCTCTTGCACTGAACACGAGATGTGACCTGCTGTGTTCAGGTTCATACAGCACACCAAGAGTGAAGAGAGTAATTTTCATTTCCTTGCTTGTAGCACCGTGGCCCTGGGTTTTGGCTGTGGTGGCCTTTCACCAGCTGTGGCTCAAATGTGAAGTGGATCTTGCCTTGCCTTGCTGATAGTCAGGTCTCTTTCTGTAAGAGTGTATTCAGCAAAGCAGTYTCTTTCAGGAGAAAAAGAAATGACAGCCAAAGATGTAAAAACTGGCTGCATGACAGAGAGGAAGATACAGAATATCAGCGAAAGCCTGGAGGTTTTTTCTTTTTCTCTTTTTTTGCCTTTTTTGCCTTAAGGGACAGAGCTCAGTTCTGCTGGTTCTTTGCCCCATCCACTAGACAGCAGTGTCCGATAGTGTGCGTTCATTATTCACTATAAATTGAAAAGTTATTGTAATTAGTGCTGTAATCCTCCTGCTGCTTTGGATCAGATGTCTTCTGGTGTAAACAAAAACCCATCAGAGTTAAGGAAGTGGGTCAGATCAAGAGACATCACAGTGCAYTATAGCCTAATCCAGAGGAATTGGTTCTAAAATGGTGACTCTTGGTGGGGGAAGGGGGCACTGGGCTGCAGCCTGCACTGTAAAAGGGTCACTGGATTGGAAGAGTRTAAAAATTGTTTGTTGGAGTCACAWTTTTTATTTCAGGGTATGTGCTGATTTACACAAGGAACTCCATATCTCTCGTGTGCTTTGCCTGACAGAATTGCACAAAAAAAACTGAGTGAAATATCCTTTTAAAAGTCCATTTGCAGAGCAATGAAATGAAACCATCTTAATCTAACAGTATGTAAAAATGTATAAATTTGGCAGTGACATATGGATGTATAATTGTACAGCTTATGTACTGCATTAATGAGGTATAAAACTTGTCTCAGAAATGCAGCTATGCAGCGCCTTTCATTCCACAAATCCATCAGAACAGCATCTCAATGAAAGCATGTTCTTTGCAGTGTTTGCAAGACATTTGTTGAGCGTTAGCAGCACTGTCACACGGTTCAGAGAGGCACAGAGCACCCTGAGTGTGGCATTTGCCCTGCTCAGACTCACTGGCACTGAGCCATCAGCTGCTGTGGTTTCAGATTTCTGTCCAATGTACAATCCTGGTTCAAAGGACCATGTGGGGAAATGGGTGCAGGCTGTGCTGTGTGACACTGGTGGTGTGGAAGGAGTTTGGAGGGAATGTGGAACAGGCACAGGGGAGCCCAGGGCACAAAAAGAGAGCACAGAACAGTGGGGTTTGTCCTGCTGGGGGTCAGAACTGTGGGGAGGGTGATGTGCAGCTCTCCAGGCTGTTTGCACAGCTCAGCTCTRCTCCTGAGGGATCCCTCTGCACACTCTGGGTGTTCTGCTCACAGTCCCACCTGGATAGGAGACAGTGAACAGCCCAGGGCAGGGACAGGAGGCATTTTTCTGTGGATAGCTGGAATTCAAAGCTCAGGGAAACCAGCCACATACACCTGGAGGATTTACAGAGGTAAACTGGGGGCATGCAAGGCTCTCACATAAGCTCAGAACTGTGGGTAGATGAGCAAACCAGTAAGAAAAACTCAGAGTTGTAAGAAGTTTGAAAATAAATTTTCTATCTTGCCTAAGCAGTTTATTTAAAACAAACAAACAAACAAAAAAAAACCCAAAAAACCCAAAACAAATGCAAACTTAAACCAACAAAACAAAAATGAAGCCAAAACAAAAAAAAAAGAAACCACTTCAAAACATAAACAAAAAAACTCCAGCAAATACTGCCCATCTTCTTGTTGCATTTCTTAGTAAGCCAAATTTTATTTTTACATTCGTCAGTAGCTTACCTAAAGGCAATGGAATGCCTTTCCAAAGCTGATCAGGGGTTTATTCTGCACTTGATCAGAGTGAAGTAGGTAATCTGAGCCTTTTCATCTCTGGGTACTCATCTGTGCTGAAGAGAGATCTGTTAATTACAGCYTTCCCTCAGTATGGATTTTCTTTCTCTCTCTGTGTGAGTGGAATCAGTGTTTTAACAAAGGAAGTTCGTGCTCAGTGCTCTGTGGCCGCTCTGGGTTTGCAGACACAGAACACAAACCTGTTGCTTTTCGRTTTGGGGAGGAAGGCTCTGTCTCTTCTGAGGATGAGAGAGTTGACTGGAWGAAGACAGAGCAGTTTCACACCTGATTTGCCAGAGTTCTGAGTCCTTATGAAGCTGAGAAACCGGGCATAGTTTTTTCCAAGCTGCTTGTGGAGAGAATGGATTGCAGAGGTTGTGTCAGCCCAGGGTGTCAGTATGGTTACACATGTGGGATAAAAGCTTTTGTATTGTCTTTGTGGGCTCTGAGAAATATATGTGTAATAAAAGAATTGAAGAATGTTGTAAATAACCCCACTTTTAAATGGGTCCTGAGTAAAACTTCAGTTCAAATACATATCTGGGAGCATGTCTACCCCATTGTCAGAATTAACATTATCTGTCTGCTAAGTGGGCAGTGATTATCACAGCAAAGAGATGATGTGCAGATGGTACCAAAAAAAAAAAAATGGAATTAAAAAGGAAACATGAACATCCCTATCATTAAAAATCTTAAAAAATCCCAGTAGTGATCAAACCAGAGGAACCAAAAGAAGTTCATCTTTTCACAAATAAAAGCAAAACTACAGAAAAGATTTGTAAGCATCTGCTCAGGATAATGGGAGACTTGGAAAGGAGATTGAAGTGATGGAACAAGCAGGGGAAAAGCAATGCRTGGATGATCCTACAATTGCCTATAAGATTTAAAAGTTTATCACTATAATAACTTTTCCACAATGGACTAACAAAAAACAAGTTGAGAACTTTACTGATGTAATTTGAGAAAATGATAGAAACATTATAAAACTCTGTTATAACAACGTGGAGCTTAGATTAGTGGTTTAACTATCTTTTGCRCATTTTCAGATTGTGTAGTTAAACCAAACTATTACAAAAAACAGATTTTATGAGTAATCCTAGTAACAGTGTATGTTACTAGGTGGTATTATGGTATTGTATATAAATAGATGTATTTTTCCTTCAGGAAAACAGGTTCTTCAAATGCTAATATAATTTATTCATTCCTTGGTTTATTTATTGTAATTTTACCCTCTTGAAATCTTACTTGAAATCCCTTACAGTAACTTCCTGGCCATATTTCTTAGTTTTTAACTTCAGTAAAATGATCCATTGTTTATGTCAAGAAGACTAAAGAAAATCATATTCCACTCATTTTTTCCCTTACAGCTAGATTACTGAGAGAAGTCATCACCTTTAGATAAAAAGTTTACAGAGTGTTTTCTCAAATACTAGGGTCAGGTCTTTTGGGTTGGAAATTCAAATTAATTGAATTTCAGGCTATGTCAAATTTAACCCTGAGAACGGCAGGTATCCAGTATATGAGAGTAACACATAGAGCCTGTCTCAAACACAGAGGAACCTCAGAGATGAATTGTGCTTGTATCCTTTTCAGACAATCAGATCATGGTCAGCTAACAATAGCATTAATTCTTGCCACATCAAAATTTGTTTGCTTAAATATGGTATACAGTGTGTGATAGATATTATAATAAAATACAACCTATATAAACATAAGATTTAATTTATTTATTTTTTTTTACTGTAAAGATAATCCAACACTAGAACGGGTTTCCTGGAAAGTTTGGATTCTCCATGCATAGTGTTAATCAAGTCTCAATTGACACAGTCCTGAGACACCTGCCATAGCTGAACTAGAAGATCTCCACAGGTCCTGCTTAGCTTCAGGGGATCCTTGAATTTATATTTGCAATAGGCTCACCGTGGTTTTGATAGACTGGGACTTTCCACACCAATTCTCATCCTGAAGTGCATTTTTGTTTCAAGTCCCAGCAAGAGGTTTGTAGTGGAAGGGCTGACAGGACCTTTCCTACAGTGGTTCAGATGTGTCACTCTTTTATACAACAAGAACATGGAATCAGGTCTGGAGTTAGGGATTGATCTATAAATCCTGCATGACAAAGCATTAGCAGTGCTTTGTAATTAGCAATTATCAGTAGGAGTCTCCTACCATTTTATACATCATATAGCCCTTTAGTATCTGCTTTGAATTTCCTCTTAAATTAGCAGAACATCTATTTCATACAGAACATCTGTTTCATAATTATTTGATCACATTTTCTTAYKCTTTCAAAAAATATGAAAAGAACCAGCTGCACCTACTTTTATTTTTGTGATTCTAGGACTGCATTTTATTATTTGTACAGGGATGAATTTTGCTTTTGCAGAAATGTCTTCTATCTGCTATTTCAAGCTCTAATGAAGCTTAATTTTTTAACTTAGATGCTTTTTTTCCTTTTTTTTTTTTCTTTAATGCCCTACTTGTTGGGTTTTGGAAGCAGAAACTATGGCAGAGACAGAGATATTGAAACCTGGTGAACATTTTCCTCTTCCCCTCCCATTTGGCATCTGCTGCTGCATTTGAACAATAAGGTGCAAAGATGATGTTGCTCCTCCATTTTTCAGTTTGGAGGTGGCTTCATTTCTTCACTGAGAAGGTGATTTGATGAGTGTTATTGAATGGATGTAATTCTGCAAGTTGCAGTGCACTCATTTCCCATTAATTTTATCAGCAGTTGGGACCACTCAGGGCTTTGAAACCAAATTATGCAAAGCCTGTTGGGAACCTTTCTGGAGGAGGAAAAGCATTGCAAGGAATCCAACCTGTTTACTCTCTTTAGCTCAGTGACAGGGAAATGGTCAGAACAGGGGCTTGGAAARGGRCTGCAYAGAAAAGGAAAGGCTCCTTGATTTMGGAYTGCAACAACAAACYTGTCCTTCTWGTACACASCTGAGAATTTAGTCTTCAAGCAAGGGACAAACATCTGCCASTGAAAACAAGATTAACTTGCTCCTTGTGGTTTTTGGTTTTTTTAAGTAGAAGAATCTATTGTGATAGACAAGTCTAGAAAAGTCAAAGAAGGTTGTTAGGAAGGTGTGTAATAAAGGAAGATATTTTATTGCTAATTTCCATTTGGGAAAAAGGCATCTCTGCTTTGTGCCCTGGCTTTGGGCTGTGGCTGCCCCTGWGCTGAGGGAAATGCTCCTCTGCCCTGCACAGATGGGGAATTTACACCAAAATTGCTCCTGTTTGAGCTGCTCTGGCACCTGGAATCTGCTCATCTGTGCCCATCAGTCCAAAAATAATTTTCTGGTTATAGGGCTTTTTAAAAATGTAGTCCTTTGTGTTATATTGTTATTAATAGTTCACCTCCTGGTGTCATCACCCCAATTTTCTGCATAACAGGCATWTTTCCAAACATACACACTTAGAGATGGTGTAATTTTACTTTTGCTGTTGGCAATTAAGCAGCACTCTTGGAAGCAGATGTGTCTGTGTGGGAATGTATTTATATATATATATATCACATAGCTGTTCTCACCGTGAAATAGATATTTTTAAATGGCATACAAAACACTTGCCTCTTTAATATTTTAATTAAATATATGTATATTTTTAATCTGTATTTAAGTATTTCCTATTTGTGYTGGGTCCCCCTTGATCACTATCAGTGTTGAATAATTTATTTCATCCTGAAATCAATCTATTTGGGTTGATTTTTTAAAATTATGTATTTTGCTACTTTTAGTAGTCACTGACAAGAAAGCATGCTGTATATCTTTATTAATCATGGGCTGAAAATGGAACAGTGATTTTTATATCTGTTTTATGTTTTAATTGTGTGTAATCTATGAAGCACACTATATTTAAAATAAACAAAGCAGCTTAAGAGGCAAGTAAGGATAAGATTCTCTGGTAACAGCTAAATTAATCTGAAAATGCATCTTCTTTCTGATGAGGTTTGGAGGTGAAAGAAATGCCCCTGCCAGTCCATCATGTTTCATTGGCTGAGTCAGTGTGTGGGGAAATTCTGATAAAAACCAAAGGGACTTTTATTTTTTTGCCTCCTGATTAGCAGAGAAAAACACCTTTGCAGCGATCTGTTTTTAAATGTTAGTGCCAGGTATTGTAACAATCTGTTATGTCCATTCAGGAATATWTATCAGCTCATTTAAATTGAACTGCACTCTGTAGATGAAGTCCTAAGGAACAATCCATGATATCCCAGAGGCTTCGAGTGAGTGCAGCACTCCACAGCAGGGCAGAGCTGCACAATGGAAACCAACAGGGCAATAGTGATCCTCTCCWGTCTTTCAGATTTTCCATGGTGCATCTCAGCACTGACTGAGGATTTAGTGCTCTCTAGACTGTCTGAGATCTTATGAGCATATCTGATAAATTACTCACCATATAAACCCGTGAAAATTTGCAGTATCTGTGCAAATGACAAGAATATCAGAAGCGACAGATAATTTATTTGGTATGGTTGTTAACTGGACATGAAGTCAGTTTGAGCAATAACCAGAGCAGTTTCTTGTCTCTGACAGTGAAATACTGGCTTTAAACCTCATCAGGCTTCAAGGTTTCTGCCTGCAGTGCTCTGTAAAAGCTAATTGCTGAATATTCTGTGGGACCTCTGGCAGCTGTGCTGGTCAGACATAAAGCTGAGTTTTCTTTCATTCTCCATTAACAGCTTAACTCTGTGTGATTGTGGGAAGGGGCAGTTCCATGTGCTGGAGTGCCCATGTGAAGAACAATATCCCTGAATATTCACAGATTGCTCTGCTCCAGTTACCGCCCCTGGCTCACCTCTGCTCCCTGTGCTGTGTGGGTTTAGAGAGGAGGGGGAGGATTTTGCAGACTGGTGGTGCCTGTGCACCCTTGAGAAGTCCTTTTAGGCTGTGCCAGTGTTGCACCATTGTCATTTGGCTGAAGCATTTGAGTCCTTTTCAGTTATTCACATTGTTTAGTGAACTCCAGACCTGCTTCCCCACATTTAAAGGTCCTTTGGATCCTCTTGGAGGGCCAGGAGGAGCTGGAGCATTGCTGACCTGCTGTTGATGGGATACAAGTGAGATGAACATGTAATTGATCCATAAGAAAACAGAAGCAAAGCACAGAAGTCCACTTGGGATTGTGTGTTGGTTTGCTTTTTGTCAGAGATTTGTAGCTCCCTTCTACTTAACTGCTGCAATTAAAATATAGGTTACTGTCAAATATACATTCTTTGCCAATAGAAATTGAATTSTCTCTGGGGCAGTGAGCAACTTTGTTCTTTAAAGTCCAGCAAAGCTTGCACTTTTGGGGCTGTATAAGCCTGGAGGAAAACATTGTCAYTCAGAAGTCAATTCTGCTCACCCATTAGGAAAGCACATTCACACTAATGGCTCCACAGTCAATCAGTGCCAAAGACCTACAGGAAAACGCTCTTGTTTCACTGTTCACTGATCTTGCAATTTGATCAATATTATTTTGAATGAATCTTTTTTTTACTTCATCTGTAACATCTCTTTTTACAGCCAGACTGTGTGCACCATAAAACTGCACTGCAGATATTGCTGAAAGAGCCAGCCATGTCTTTTACAGGTCGARGTCCACAGTAGAGGCTCAACTTCATTCAGCCTCATGGTTTTATCTGTTTCCAAACAAGCTCCTATTATTCTGTGGTACCCTGAGGGAGTAATAATTGTAGTCTCTTTGCTGACTAGGAGATGTTGCTGTTCTCTGTAGCAGAATTTCTCACCATGTACCACAGCTTTCTGTTTCTTTCCAAAGTGTTAGGGAAGCTTGCAGGCTTTTAAATTTTRCTGTTGGGTTCACAGRGTTTYAAAAATAGACRAATACCCTGAGTTTAACTTTTCTCYGTTACAGGTGGCYGTGCCCATGCTTTGAGGTCCATGTCTCGTGGTTTGAGGGAGGGCCCATGGGCACAGCCTGTGCAGTCTGTGCAGGGGATGGTTTCACCTCCTGTGCTCACATTTCTCTGGCTGAAGGGGTCATTCAGAGWCCATGGGATCTGCATGGGTCTACTTGGTTGCTTCTGTGAAGAACAGCCTCTTCCAGGGTTTCATTTCCTCTYTGTTTTTCCCCACTGCAGCCTAAGACAAGGTAGATTTCCAAGGAAAATTGAGAGTCTTTAATGAAAATACCTATAATTCTGTGAGCCAATTGTGGTTCCATGCAAAGAGGGAATAAAGTGTCATATAAGGAGCACAGTGGGGATCAGAGGTTTGCAGCAGAGCAGTTTATTTATTTTCAGTCTTGCATTTCACTGRACACGTGGCTTCCTGTAAGCTGTGAATTACCCAGCACAGGGTAGGACATTTCTGCACAGGGTGGGAAATTGGTGATCTCTTCTGCTGAGATTKCAGGTGAGAAGGAGCACCAGAGATGACCAGGTGATCTAGTTCAGGTCTTACTCTTCTGCTACAATTTAATAGTTTGTAAGGTGTTTAGAGTGTGTCAAATTAAGTGCGATATAGAGGAAACATGTCTGGAAAGACACCCTATAGCAGTATGGAAAGTGATTGAGTGCCCTGAACAACTGAGAAAGTGGCATGGGGAGAAGGTGACTGTCACTGCACAAGCAGAGACCACAAAACATGTCTGGATGCTGGCACAAGGAGTTTTGTAGGGATTTGATAACAAAGATGAATTATGTTTCTGAGATACTGGGATCACGAAGTGTCCACAAGCTGCATAGTCTGAAAGCAGAGAGGAGAATTGCTGTTAGTTGTAAGCAGAATATAAAAATGAAGCCATYACTGTAAGAAGGGGTTAATACAGATAATTTGGGGAAAATCCCCAAACTTGGTAGATTACTGCTGCATAAAAAATGAAAGAAAGATATGGTCTGGGTCAAGTAGGATTGAAAATTTGCTGGATTACACCCCTGTGGCCCAGAATTTTTCACTGACTTGCTGTGTGGTTTTCCTGTCTGTAAGATGGTGTAGAATTAATGCCCATTTTCTGAAGTGCTAAGTACCTTACCCTAGAAAATTAATTAGATTCATGCATTTAATAGCAAACATAAGTTATTTCTCACTGTTACATGTAAGCAACTTATCAGAGATGCCAGGTTGTATCTTCTAAAACATGTCCATTCCTTCCTGGGGTCATGACCAAAATATTCAGCATTACCGACTGACCCTTAGCAGAACTAACTCCTAAATTCAGATAATATAAATACAAGAATTGTGGAAAAGTAAGTGTTGTTCTGAGGGAATTAAAACCCATCATTAGAATGATTCTTGTGTGTTACTCTTCATTAGCTACAGACCATCATCAGAAGGGCCATTTTTTATCTAACATGGGTTGTGATGATCTGCCTTTAAAAAAAATCTATCAGTGGCTTTTCAACAGAGATGTCCTAGAATTTTTTATTTTCTGAGTCTCCTAGCAATACAGTTCCATTATAAACTGCAGGTATTAAGAATAGAAAGTCATCTGTTTGAAGAGCATTTAATAGGATAAATGGTAGAAGTATATTTGTGGTTCATATAACTGCTACCGTGGAAGAAGAGGTACAGCCAAAAGTGCAATTTTTTTAATGTAAAAATTTTTTTTACGCATAGGTTATATTTACTTTTTTTAATCACATAGGAGAGTGAAAGCAAGYTTTGCAAAACCACAGACAAGATGTTCAGCCCTTTATAGACTTGCCTTGTCAGCAYACTCTTGTTTTGCAGTCAATTGTTGCTTGTCTCCTACACTTGAAAACAGAGGCTTGGTGTTCTTTCTCTCCTTTTTTTTTTTCCAATCTGCACAGCTAATTGCACATATTAATGCAGTGCTATCTGCTTAGAAATGATAGCATGAAATTTAAGAAAAAAGTAAGAGTCCCTAACATGTCAATAAAATGAAATGACATCCTTCCCCTTCTAGCTTTTCTTAAGCTCGGGATTTCCTGTGTTCTTTCAGCAGTGCTTTTAATGGGCTTTGAGTTCATCATGTTATTGCGTTGGGGATAATCTCCATATGCTGAAGGTCCTGCCAGCCCTACCAGAAGGGCATTGMTGCTCCTCAGTAGCTTGGAGATTTTGAACAGAGTAGCGGGCAGTGAATTTTAGAAATTACAAACATAATCAAGTCTCTGTTTGCGAAATGATGGACTTTTTCACAATTAAGGGCATTGCTCACAGTGTGTCACCATTTTTGAAGCTATTTTCAAAGCACGTGCTCTCTTTGTCAAAATGAATCCTTCTGGGGATAATGTATTAAATGAGGGTGAAAATGGGTACCTCCAGCGTGAGTGTGCTGGAATTAAATTCACAACACATTACCACAATTGTAAAGGTATTGCTGAAGAAGTTTTTATCATTTTGTATTTGAGGATTATTTAAAAAAGTATAATTGAACCAACAACCGTGGCATGATTTTAGGAATGCGTGAGAGCCAAAGGTCTGATTTCATTCATCCAAAAGGATTCTACCCAAATCCCTGAAGGCCTAATGAATTAATGTCTGTCTAAATCATGTTATAATGAGCCATAAATTATTTATAATGGGGTTTTTTTTTGTGGAAGGGAAACCTCTTTAAACTTCAGGGGTTGTACCRGTATTCAGGGTTTTTTTATTGATACTTGGAAGGGTTACAGTGCTCCCCCATTTACCTTTGGTTTCATTCCTTTGTTCCATAGTTTCAACTTGCTGATATTAGTGAGCTCTTCATAGTCTATTAAATATCTTCTCATGACTATCTTCTTCTGACTATTAAATAACTTCTTCCTAAATTTTCCCTCCTGTGATGACAAAGGCAGTCATGGCATGAGTGAAAGCTCTTGAATTCACCAGAGAATTTCCCACTGTAGTTATTGGATGTGGGGGTCGAAAATCAACATTGCAGCCCTGCAAGTTCTGAAGTTGAACTCAACYGAAAATTATATCCCTAGAATGTGCTAAAACCAGAGGTGAATCTAAAAGTTTAAGTAAAGACCAACAAAACAAAACAAAAAGTTACCAAAACAACATAATGAACAGCCTTAGCTGATTGTGATAAAAAAAAAAATTAAAAAAAAACCAAATAAAACAAATACTAAAAACAAAATAAAAAAGCACAAAACTAACACAGCTGATTTTGCAACTATTATAGCACACCAATCATATACTGATAAGTAAAAAACAAACTACTAAGTAACCAATCAATAACTACCATTTACACAAAAAACTTAGTATATACACTATTACTAAATAAATTTWAAAAACCCTTAACCCAATAATAAAGACAGAATCTTTATTCATTACTTATATCGCGTTGTCTGTCTCTACTGCAGCAATTGGACACTGCCTCCCTCACTGGTATTTAGTGGCTCCTTTCAGCAGAGCTGTGGCTGAGCTGTGGTCATCCCTGAGAAGGAGCAGATGGGTCCAGGCTGGGATTTCACCCTGGATGGAGCTGGAGATGCTCAGAGCCCATCGAGGCCGGCGTGGCTGCAGAGCTCCTGCACTGTCACCGTGCCAGGTGGGAGGGAGGTGACACGTGGAGCACAAACCACCCCTATTCCTGTCCTTCAGCCAGGGCGAGGGAAAGAGAAAAAACAGCCCAAGAGAAGAGGAGTTTGGGTGCTGCTCTGTACTGACATTCATGTGCCATTGTGCACTCACAGCAGCTCCATGCAGGGCTGAAATGGGTGAAGGGCTCACTGTGACCTCACTGTGCTGTGGGTCCAGGCTGTCCTCCCTCAGCCCTGCCTTGAAAACACCCAAATCTAAAGATTGTGTAGCTCTCAGGATAACCCCCAGATCTGAGACTTTTACTGCAGTTTCATGCTGTTTATTTTAWTCAATGAAGGTGAACAGTATTATAGCGTTCCACACACACATATTTTTCCAGTATGTAGATTCTCTCCCTATAATGGTGGTACATGAAAACACATTTCCCTGGCAGGCAATGAAAATCATGGCTAAAAAGAGTACTTCAGAACGCTACTGAACAATCAGAAATCTCCCTTAGACCTCTCTTCTTAACAGGGCTGTAATTTTACAATCTATGATAATAAAATGGAGTTTGGAAAATATGGTATTTCTATGTGGAATGTCAGAATGGTAAAATAAAAATGCTGTGCTGAGAACTGAGAATTATCTCTGCTTTCTCAGTCTGGATCCAACTAAATCTATCAAGATAAGTGACAGGTGATTTATACTAACAAGGAATTGTCTGAGAGGAAAAGAGAACTGAAAGAGAATTGAATTGAGATAGACATGAGTGAGGAGAACAAGACACTTGAATTTCTCAGATGTGTCTAAGCATGTCATTGTATAGACAAGAGCTAAGGGAGCAAAAAGAAATCACTGATCAAGTGCAGAGGCAACCACCACACAGAAACCAGGAAAAAAACTCTAGAGAAACTAATTTAGGCATTCTGGACAAAACTAGATAATGAGGAATGTACCTTAGCACCAATTTATTCCACTGGCAACCTTAAAATGTCACTTGTGTATTTACTAAAAGCATTTCTCATCATACTTTTGAATGATGTCCAATCAAACTGCAGCTGAGGCGCTCTGGCACTGGAGAAGGGGAGCAGGGCTGAGAGGAGGCTGAAACTGCCCCACTGTCTCCGTGGGGCCCTGCARTGTGTCACTGGTGTGTCTGGTCCCCCTGGAGCCAAGCAGCTCTGAGCTCACTCAATCTGCCATCTCCCTTCCCAAATTCCTTGCCCCACGTTTTTAYTTTTGGGGTGCTGGTGCTCACAGCATGCAGAGCCTGGAGCACAGTGAACCTTTCTGAGGGATAACACCAACGCTGTGACATCTTTGATTTTTAAYYTGTGCTGTTGGAAAAGGAAGTTTTGTTGCAAGGAAGAGCCTGCTGAGCTGATGGTTCAGSTGTCAGTAAAGCAGTAAAATTCTCCATGTCTGGCCCCTTGAAAGGCTCAAGGGAGTCTTGAGGAGGAAGAGGAGCAGAGCAGAGAGGAGCTCAGGGAGGCAAACAYCCAGGGGCTTGGGTGGCAGGAAAAGGGACTGTCCCCACAGCAGGAAACCTCATGGGGAGAAGGGACAGTGCAGGGAGAAGGGACAATGCCACCAGGACATCTGTCCCCTGGCCGTGGGACACACCACTGCCATCAGCACCCGCAGCACAGCGGGGCCAAGGCACGAGGGAGCTGCTGTCCTGTGAGCTGCAGGGCTCTCAGCTCAACTCCACACGTCAGGGGCTTCAGGCSTGTGTTTGTCAACCCAAAATGAGTCAGGAAGGGCGATTTAACCATGAGATCTGCTTAGGTTTTCACACTTCCATTTTCTGAAAGGCCATGAATATTCTGCTTGTTGAGAGGTTAAATATAAAAGCTTCTCTCTGGTGCAGCTGCCATTATTCTGTTGCGGTGTGCATTTCCCTTTTTTGAAGTGAAAAATTCATTACTTCAGACCAACTGTTCCTTTTTTCCTTCTCTATCATTTTTTAAATAATCTCTGAAATTCTAGAATAAAAAAGATGGGAAGTGTCAGAGCTGAACAGACCCAGTTCCTACTCTTTGGTCCCAGCTTGCATAATTAGATCTTCTAAACTTAATTAAATCTTCTTTTAACGCTGTTCAGACCTGTCTACAGCTTTCCATTTGGTTGTATAACAAACCTGTATCATTGTTCAATTACATCAACTGTGTTGGTTGGCTGAACTGAAATCAGGTTGCTTACTTGAAGACACAGCATTTGAAAGGAGAGAGCATTTATTCTCATTTTCTTTGCTGCATGCKTTGATGTGTGTAGCATTCACCTGTGCCTATCTGTTCATTGTTTCTAAGTAATTATTGCAAGTTAAGATCCATTTAATTATAGCTTGTTACATTTATTTTATTAATAAGTAAAAAGAGTATATATTTCTTCAGTCACTACAATGAATTCTTTTTATGGTAACAAGGGAAATTCCCTTTTCAGTGATGATGGCTACATTCTGGTAATTTACACAGCCTAATTGAAATATTTCTTGTCACAGTCCTTAAAAATAATTTTTTGGGTGTATTGCCAGTATGTAACAGGTATTCCAATGCCAGTTACTCATAAAATTTGTCTTATTGATGCCACTCTTCTGTGACTCTATGAGCATTAAAAATTCTGACTGCCATTTTATAGATCCTSTTAAATGTTAAAGCCATCTGGGAATGTCTCAATCGATTAGCCTCGTGCAAACATTAGATGCAGAACAATAGCRGTGAGTTCCATCTTCAGCTTACGCTGGAACTGCTAATGCTTTAGTCCTTATGGAAACTTCCTGATTTTTTTTGCAAGTTTAAGGTGATTATAAGAAAATCTGACAGGTCTAGGTCTAGAAGTTGGTGCAAGTATCTATTTAGCATTCATATTTAGGAAGTCTGTCTAAGAAATAGCAGTAGTGTGCAATTTGTATCTTTCTGCATTGCTTACTGTATCAGGGTATGTTTTGCAAGTTGAAAAGGAAAGAGAAATCCATTTGCTGCCTGGGTAGTTCCATTTTATGTTTACATGTAGTTTACAGTGAAGTAAATGTATTTTTCTTCCCTCTGGAAGAGCTGACTCTCATACCCAGAAGCCTGGATGTTATCTGCTGAAGCTGGGAGGTTGTAAATACTGCTATAAAAGTGTAGTCTCTGTACTGACCTACAATAAATACTCAGATTCTGATATTTTCCAAGGATTCCAATGTTGAGCTGCTCAATTGAAGCAGAGAGAGCAGCAGCTCCCTTCACACTCAGTTTGCCAACAGATTGTTTTCTTTTGAGGTGAATAATTTGTCAGGGTGAGCATCTCCCTGACTCTCCAGAGGGGCTGGAGTTGGTGTCTGGGCACAGAGACAGCTGGGGTCAGTGGCTGAGCAGCTGAGGGGACACCAGGGTCCCATGGGTGTCCCTGCACAGAGKGGTCCTGCATGTGCACAGCTGCTCTGTATTTGCTTCATGTGGTCATTCTGATTTTTGGGCTTGGTTTGTTCATTYTTGAGGGATCTCACTGAAAGCACTKCTTTGCTCCAGGTATCCTRTCTTCCCTGAGTTTATCCAGTTTTCCCCTCAGAGGACACTGTGGGACTCATAAATGTCCCTTTATAAACAACTGGACTTTTTCCCAGTGCATTGTATTTATCCGTGTGCCCACAAACTCTGGGCTGGCAGTGGAGCTGGGAGCCCTCTCCATCCCAGAGCTCCTTCAGAGCCCCATGGACGTGTCCCTGGCAGGTTCTTGGGAGCAGCAGAGGGTCTGGGAGCACAGAGCATTCCCACTGACTGCCTGTGCCATTGAATCCCTCAGCTCTGCTGAGCCTGCCTTGGCTTCTGCCCAGAGCCAAACGGGATGGGCAAACTGGAAAATTACATTTTCAAATGTGGCCATTTAAAGGCACAAGCTTTAGATTTTGCTCTAAGCACATGGAACAAAACCAAGCAGCTTTGAGTGGAACATGAAAATATCAAGAAGAGAGAGTTCCTGTCCCTTGATCTGCTCACCAGACTAACTATTGCATTAGCCTTTGCTGGTCCTTTTCCCCTTCCACTTGCCCCCTAATTTCAATCAAACGTATAATCCACTTCCAATCAAGAACAGTGTGGAAAATCCCATAAATTACACTCCATCTGTGGCTGCCTGTGCTGATTCCTGGTTGAGAAGGGAAGAGGGCAGTGGCCCCTCTGTGTGGAGGCAGTGGGGGAAGAGCTTTGCTGCCAGGGGAGAAGGGGCCAGTGCCAAACCTGAACTGCCCCCCAAAAACAGCAGCATCTGCTGGAATCAGCATGATTTATTTTTCTTGAACGTGGGGTGTTGCTTCTCATGGTTGCAGCCCTGTTCATTGAGAAGGGATCCTGAAGTTCCTTAACCATGTTTGACCTGGCTCTGCCATTGTCTGTAACAAAATTAGAGAACCCGTTTGAAATTACAGACCAAACAATCTGCAGAGATCAAAAGGGACACCCCTCTATAGCTGCATATTGTTGCTATCAAAACTTTGAATCACAGGGATTCTACAAGARTTTGAATCAACTTGTAACTTTATTTTTTAGTCTTTTCTGATACTATCTGCTGGAGAAAATGCAGGGAAGCTCTGGTGGCACACACTCGTACACTTGAGCAAAGATCAAGGTAACTGCAGAGTGTTTGGCTGCAATTATTCAAGCCTTAGGACATCATTTTCTTGAAAATACACACAAGGGAGAAATGAAAAATAACCATTATAAATTATTAATTTTAAGGGAATTAATATGCTAACTGCAAAAATAATCACTCTGAAATGCAAATATGGCCAGAATGGTTTAGCTGGTTAGATATGTTATAATTAAAACCATTTATGGAAGTGTAGATTGTCATMAAAGTTAGCTTTGGATACACAGCTTTTTCTACTTTATTTCTACATGAATTAGGTAAATATATATTGGGTTTTTTTCCTATAAACATTTTAGGGTCTAATTTTATTTTTGTTTTGACCTGAATGCTTTTTTCTGTTTATATTTGTAATTCTCCAAGGTATAACGAGTGTTTCATCTGCTATACAAATACACAATTTGTTTATTGCTGAGAAGGAAGCCTTTAAATATTTAAAATCACGTTATGAATGCAGAAACAGAACAGAAAAAAWTTTGTAAATCAAAATGCTGACTAATATGTTTCTGAGGAATGTGTGATGAAATTTAACTTTTTCTCACATGTATGTGCTTTGAGTATAATGGTCTTTTGGACTTCATTCATGCTACAGACTATAGGTAAATCAAGTCACTTATTTTAATTTTTTTCTTTCTCAACTATTTCTCCATGTTTAACATGCTTGCCATTAAAAGCTTGCATTTCAAAACCATCCAGGCAATAATCCTTGAAAAATTTTAGAACAAAAATGCTTACTTAAAAAAAAGTTAACAGAGTTTCTAACCATTTTAATTTATTGCAATATCTAGTGTTGGAAATTCAGTGTTTGAAGTATAAAGTGAAATGGTTTGGATTGGACTGACTTCAGATGAGAGAACAGTTTGCTTCATCAAACAGAAATTGTTCTGGATTGACATGGCCAGCTTTACTTCAGTCAGGAAATTTGAAGCCGATTTATTTGTGCAAACACATTCCTCTCCTGCCACATTACACAGCACTCCTAATCTTGCTCTGGTGCGAGATGCCAGTGGGCATCCCAGGGTGAGTCCTCTCAGCCCCTGGAGGAGCTGCTGGTACAGAGCAGGGGGAGCCTCAACAGACACAGCAGCACGACCTTTTCCACATAAATYACACTTTGAAACCTGAGGGTAACCTTGCCTGCATCACTGGAAGATAAAGAAGCTGCTGTTGGGTGGTAGTTTTATGGGTTGGTATCATCTGYGTAACAAAGTACCTGATGATAAATAATTTGATCTGTGTTCTTTGGGAAAAGAGCATTCACTCATCTTCATTTGTTGGAAATCTGACTATTAAAACAGGAAAACTGGTAAAATGTGTTTCGAGCCCTGGGCTCTTCAGTTTCAGACATATCAAAGCAAAAATGCAAATACCATAAAACTAAAGCCAGAAAAGGGAAGTTTTTTCACAGCAGTGCTCTCAGAAGTCGATCTGCTGGCAGTTTACCTGTAGATCTGTTTCATTTTAGAAAGGTTCTGGGTGGTGTGTCATTTCTTACCATGGAAATCCCAGGCACCTAAAGGGCTCCTAGAGCACTTGGGGTGCTTAGGGACTTGGGTGGATTGACAATTAATCTGATTGAAAGCAAAAAAAAACCATTTCTTTGATTGCATAAGAAAGAGTTGAAACATTTATAAACCTTCAACGTAATACAAGCAATATTGTTCAGTAAATTGTGTTAAAATTGTCTGTGCTTGGTTATGATGCTTATCCAAGCCACTGTTTCTCCAGCTGAGGGGTGTCCCACTTCTTGAATACTACAGGATTCCAAAGGAACTGGAAACAAGCAGAAAAAGCTTTAAAGTGTTCAGAATATTCTACCAGCTATCTCAGAGTCTGCAGGCAGATGGAAACAGCCAAAAGGGGGATTGTGTTTTCAGTTAGTCTGAGAAATACTGGTGGAAGGAATTCTTAAGCAGTTCCTTTCTTCTTTATATTCAGATTGTTAAACAAGGATATTTGAACTTCTTTCTATGTATGTGAAAACACAGAGGGGATCTGATGGATATTTCTATTTTAATTTGAAAGGCTATAGTATATCAGGGGAACACGTGGGAAAGAAATATTATGAAAGTGTGTAATCTATTTTTAGCTAACCTACTGTAGTACGTGAAAATGAGTGGAAAAATAATCGTGGCAGTCTCTGAATCACTTTAACACCAACACTGAGGCTCACGTGCTCTGAAATTGCATATTGTGCCTCATCCACATTCTGCCTCCTTCCTTGTCTGTAGCTGTAATGAATGTCTGGATGATAGCTGTTGATGCAGATAATGGCACTGCCACTTTTACCTTTCAGGAACGTTCCCTTTCAAGCTGTGTTTCTGTGTTGATCCTTTGCTTTGCCAAAGGATCCTTTGGTATGTTTAACACAGGAGATGCCAAATACTTGTCGTTTCATTTACCTGACCTTATTTGATTTTKTTCTTGCAGGTAAATGATTCTCTGAATTATTGGGGGTGCAGGGGATAACTGATGTTAGTGAAATGCAAAATTTAGCCTTCCTTGGCTTTGTTTTGGATTGCTGTTTTTCATTTTAATAACATTTGTGGCAGACTTCTAGTTAAAATGAATTCTCTTTTTTTCTCATTTTGTGACATTCTCAGTAATTAGTTTTCTGGATTTGTGTTTTGGAAAGTCCTGTGTTTGGGTTTCTTTTTTCTCACTGCCTTCTTCACACATTTCTGGAGCTCCTGGAGCTCCTGGCTCCATCAATGATAAATTTCTACCTAGGATGGGTTTGTTTCTGTCACTTCTGGCTCGTTCATTGCCCTTTGTGTTGGAAATAGGAGACACAAAAAGTGAACTTCTTTGGGTAAACGAGAAGAGAGAAATCTGCAGTTTAGTACAGTTAACCTTTAAAAAAATGGGGGTGGAGGGGCAAGAGAGAGGAATTACTCTGGAAAGCCTCCCAGATTATACATCTGCCCCTGTAATTCAAACTGGGATTTAACACAAAAGTAGTGAAGTTGATTGAGTAACTTAATAGTGGCGGAATAATCCCCCTTTTTCAGTTTCATGTGTCTGGGGAACCCTCCCTCACCAACCCYCTCCTCTTCAGATGTTTGAACGCTGCCTCCTGAACTTGCCAAACATGAAATGGAACACCTGCACAGTTGTTATGCACAGCTGTATCCATCTGCTGAGCATSCCACTTGCCATTTGCTTTGATTAAGAGCAGGTTAAGAGACTTTAATTAAAGACAGTCCCTAACACAGTGAAGCACCCACCTCTTCAGCCTCTTGCCTTGATTATACATTTCTCTGCTCTTCTCCTTGATAAAGACAAGGTATTGACTCCAGGAGGGATACAGTTTAATGATAACAATCAATAATGATTTTTTTCAGTTTGAATGTAAAGCATGCTGAGGCTGAAACCTTGGCTGTGATTCTGTGAACCAGTGGCTCTTCCTGAGGGTGTGGAGTGGGGCTGTCAAAGTCCTTTTGAGAGGCAGCCCCTGTTTGCTGGGTCTGCTGGCATCATGTAGAACAGTCGTGTTGTACTGTCCCTATAAAAACAATAATTGTCCTGAAACCAGGGTTAACTGAGACTAGGGTAGGGAATATGTTATGAATTATTCCATGGGAAAGCACATAAACCAATAAAATATTTCACAGAACTCTGTCATAATGAGCACATTTCCCACTGGATGCAAGACAGTGTTGCAGAGTTTATGGCTCTAAATGGCACTGAGGAGAATGACCCCAGTCTGATCCCAAATAAACAACAGAGCACCCTATCAGGACACACTCTTGAGTCACAAACTTCCTTCCTTCTCATTGCTGTGACTCAGCAGATCTGCATCTCAATGAGAATTTGAAGTCAGCAGTGATAAAATGCACACAGTGATTCCTGTGTAAGTTTAATACAGATATTCTGGTGTAGCACCTTCAGCCAGACACAGCCACCAGCCATGGCCTGTGATTTCAGTAACAGGAGCAATCAATGATATGTTTAAACAAAACATATTTTATGTGTGCACATGGTAATGAAATCAGAGTGGGATATGGGGGCATATAGCCTAGCTTGCTGTTAACAGCCTGAATTTTGCAAACAAATGAAAAGAGAATGACAAATTAGCGGAATTAATCTTCAAGTTCGGTTCTTGGTAGTCATTCTTTTTGAAGAAAAGTCCAGAGGACCTCTCTGGAGTGAAGCTGTGAAACTTATAAGCAACAATTACTACACACTTCTGCTATTTAAAAAAATGTAAAATAAATTATTCTGGATTGCACCAGAAAATTGCTGAAAAGTAGTCATGGGTGAAATTAAGCTTCAGTTGTTGTTTTGCTTGTTTGGGAAATATTAGGGAACATCTGTAGCTAGAAGGTATGTCCAGAGTAATTTTCCAGCTTTTTCAGTGCTGTTCATCCTGTTTCTAAAGGCAATAAAGTGGAATAAAGAACTTCAGAAGGGCATTTAAAMAGAACAAGGCTGAACCTTTGCATTGAGACTGTGCTGGGAAAAAAGGTACAATGTATTAATAGAACAAACCTTGCCAGGATTAGAGAGAARAGACAGACTTACTTTTCAGCTGAATGGCAGTCAGTTTTTGAATTAATGTCATGTTAAGAGAATATGCAGCTTTAGATGTGAAATGTATTTATTTTTACCTCTTTGTCTTACGACGTTTACTCTCCAACTTAGCTCGTGTGTCTTCTGACTCTTTTTGCTTCTTTTCCTCACATTTTCATCTTCAGGCCTGGTAGACACAAGGTACGAGTGAAAAAGGAAAGAGCTGGCTTTTAAAGAATATTCCCTTAAAACATAGGCAATATGTTAAGACCTCTAGCATTTTCATATCTCTTACAATTTTATCTAACCACATCTTGCCCAGAAGTTTGAGATTATTTTGGGTGTATGARAGATTGCTTTGTTCAAATCCTGCAATGAGCAGTATAAAGAATGTCAACATTCTGTTGTAAGTATTATCTGTGGAAGCTGTAAATGAAACTTTCCTTGGTGAGTCTTGATACCTTCCTGGAATTTCAAATTGCAATAAGGCTGTAATAAATGTTGTCTTTCTGACCTTCTCAGCTTTTTGAAACAGTGCTTTTCTGAATGCATAATGTTTTTAACATTGATTGGCATTTGGGAATGGCTTTGTCAAGACTCAAAAAAAAAAAAAGAAGAAAAATCTTACTTAATGTCAAAAAGAAATGGGATGGGGTTTTTTTCTCACTATTTGCTTACCCCTTGGGATACTTGCTGAGACAAAGAACAGACAGGCTCATTTGCCCATGCTGAAAAACACAAAAAAGGGGGTGAGGGCCATGTTTTACCTCAGGTATCTCTTATCTTAAACACAGGGAATGTGCGAGTATTTCCAGATCTTATTCTGGCCAAAAGTTTCATCTCAGACATGAAAATATTTCTATGCGAGATGACCTGAATGTATGGCCTTGTAAGGATGTGGTTTAAATAAATCTGCCTTTTCCAGTGAAATGAAGCATTTTGCTACAATTTTCTGTGCTGGTGTTGGTAACGATTGAGTTGTGCTCGAGAGGAGCCAGAGGAGCTGGGCATGTTCCCACTGCTGAGCAGCAAATTCAGTGCCACGTTTGCATTCAGCAGGAGCTTCTTTGGACACAATTCCATTCCTGTGGTGCCCAGAGCCTTGTTTGGGGCAGCAGGAAAGCTCTGTGCGTGGTTCCCTGGCTGGCAATGTGCAGCGAGGCTCCAGAATCCTGAGGGAGCATTTGGAATGCTGTTTGCCAGGTTCTCAGTCACCTTTCTGAGAGGAAAAGCTGATCTCTGAGGGCACTCCTTACAGCTAGACTGGCTGTGGTTCCTTTCAGGAGGAACATCAGATCTTCTCCAAGGCAGGTGTGGATGGACCCTGTCACTGCTCAGCCCTTGTTGCACACTTCAGCTTTCTCTGGAACRCAGAAAAACTTCCACTGCCACCACAAATGGCTACAGCTATCAACAAAACAATTTGTTAAAAAATGACATCAGGATATCAATCAAGATGACGAGCTTTACAAAACTGACCTTTGTAAGGYGGAGAGAACTGGGTGAAAGTCACTTTGCATCCTGAAAAATACCAATAAAGTGCAGTGCAGGTACTGCAGCCACTCTAACAGTGTGGGCACAAATGATCTGTGGTGTGATTTAGGTGATAACAAGAAAAGCCTGTCCGTTCTTTCTATCCAGCCTTAAAACTCTACAGGCTGACCTCAAAACTGAGGTTTAGAAAGGATCTGTAATGTTAGTACCTAACAATGTTGTGGTGTTACTTTGTTCTTTGAAATCACATTGGAAGTTTATAGCACTTCATAGTGATTTCCTATTGATTCAGCATCAAAGGTTATCAAAATAGAATTACGGAAAAAACCCAAAGGTTATGATGTCCTTTCAGTGAGCCAGAGTCTGAATCTGCTGCTTTATCTTACTCCCACCCAGAAGCAAAACCCTGCCTCRGATTTTTGCTGGTTTAAATGCTTTCAAAACCAGCATTAATGATCCAGATTAGGGAAGAAGTCAGTCTAGAATTTATCATGAGGAGCTGATAGGAGCCTGCCTAGCTARGACCAGCAGCAGCAAGTTAATTAGACTGTGCCCAAGGCTGGGACAGCTGATGAGGTGAAACTGCAGGCTGCAGCAGGGAGTTTGYGCAATTCATCATCAGTTAACACACTTGTCCTGGGCTGCAGAGAGAATCTCTCCGTGCTCCAGAGCTGTGCTGGGCTGCCTGAGCCGGGCTGGCTTCAGCCTGTGCTTACTGGAARGAGCAGTTCCATCAAGACAAACTCCAGAAGGAGAATCTTTAGTGTTTAGCCCATTTTTTTYCCTGTCTTTGTCTTGTTCATTCAAGGCTTGAGTCAGAAAATATTTRGAGCTGACGTAAATATAGGAACAGAATTTCAAACTCAGTTATGCTGAGAAAAATGCCATCAGTGTTTTTTCAATAAACAAATAATGTCAGTTCCCCTCCCTGATGCAGAGACACACGGTGTCAATAGAAACAATTACTTTGTTGTAATTTAATTTGAAAGACTACTGGCAGACAAACAGGCAAGCAGTTTAGCAAGATTGATGTAAATGGTGGATTATTTAGGATAGATATGGATCCAGTCTAAAACCAGGAGGCTTCTTCTACGTGTCTGAGTCTCACATAAGTATTGAGAAAGACTTGAGTTAGGGAAAGTGACATTTGTTTTTATGAAATGTCTTTATCTATAAAGCCTGCAGCTGAACTGAAAGAGGACCTGGATCCAAAGTCTGTAACAGTAAATTGTTTCCCAAACTTAATTCARACCCTGAGTTTTTCTAACACCCTATCAAGTTTTGCCATAAGCTTTGCTCTGGGATGTCTGTTGTAGTGACTAATTTAATCATGTGTAACAATCAGTTGTAACAACACTGTTACTTCTTCAAATCATGATAATCCAGATTTGCTGAGAGATTGTGTAAATAGGATACCCTCTTATTCCAATAAGCACAACAAATTGCTTTGAATAACTTGCTTTAAGGCCAACATACACAGGTGAAAGTTCCTGCAAATCCTGCAGCACTTTGCCAGTGTTATTCTTCCTTCGAAAAAGGAAGTAGTTACAGTATGTAGATATGTGATCAGTTTTCCTTGAAGCAGTTCAATGAACATAAAAGTTGTGTTTGGAGCATTAAAGGCACTAAACTTGATGGCACATCATACAGCCACCCTTCTTCCTAACACCAGCCTAATTATAAACCCAATATTTAAAAAATGAAGCACTTATGCAGATGACCCAGGTGTAAACACAGAAGAGCAGAGARTGTGCCTTAGATCCCAAAATGTCCAGTATAGCCCCACATACTGAACATTTCACACAGACTGTGCTTTAGCAGTTCCTGACAATTAAGCATGTATTTGTATTTCTTTTAAAATAATTTGATACAGATGATTTTGTATTCAGAAGCAGTGGCAATCTGGAAAGCTTCTCCTTGGATTTGTTGAAGTGTGGAGAACTGGGACATAAGTAATGGAAATTATTGTGAGTCTGCTTTCTTATAACCCTTTGGCAGTCTGGATTCGTGCTTTGTCTGCTGGGCACAGATTAGGCTGGGGCATGGAGGTGCAGCTATCATTGTTTCAAAGTGACTTTTTGTCTGCAATGTCTCAGTTTCCCTTTAAAAATGGAGCATCAAGGCTTTTCTGTGTGAAGAAATCAGGGTGAATTTGCTGTGAATTGATRGCGTGCCATCTTTCCTGCTCCATGTACTCCTTCAAGCAGTCTCCACAGTCATAGTTAAAGCCATCCCCTGCCTCTCCCAGATGAAATAGTTGTAAGTGATGGAGAGATGTCAACTGAAGCTGAAGGGAACCTGCAGTGGTGGTGTGGAGAGCCCCAAACTGCCTTATTTATCCTGGCAYGGCGTTCATCAGCTGTCCTGCACCATCAGTTACTTGTCACACTCGTTAACAATTTAATTCTCCCAGTGAAAAGGGGAGGGAGAGGATGATGGATATTGATAATTCCCTCTTTTGACCTCTCATTTASTGCCACCATGAGGAGCCAGTCTGCCTTCAGCAGGTGTGCAGAACACCCTGACTGCAAYGGGCTGATGAGGAGCCTCAATGGGATCAATTAATTCATTAATTTTATATATAAATAACTCATTTATTGAAACTCTTCTCAGCTTCCATGGCTTCCTTTTCTTTATATGAATCTATGGCTATGCAGATATCTGTATTTCCCTGTTCTCTGCTTCCTGCTTAAAGAGTATTCAGTCGTGCAGTGGGAAACAATGGTTTTGGAAAAAAAAAAAATCATCTTTCTGACAACTGTGGGTTCAGTTGAACTTTAAGAGGTGGTGATGTTGCAGKCCAGTTCTCAGTTTCAACAAAATTATACCTTCTATTCGTGGAGGTAAAGGCTTCCACTTGGGAATATCAAAGGGAAACAGAAATAAGTTCAGATAAGTGGCAAAAGCAGTAAAAGGGAGAGGGCAAAATGGAAATATTCAAACAGACTAGCAGAAAACCTTGGACATGCATAAAAAGGCAGATTTGAAAGCTCATGGAAACGAGGTGGATGGCAGAAACAGCAGGAGCAGTAGGTTTGAGGCAGAAATGAGAGCAGTGGTAGCAGCCGGGACAGGAGCAGATGCTGGGAGAGCACCAGCAGTGATATCTCCTCTCACTGCACACCCAGAGCATGCATTGAGGGTGGCCAAATGCACTCTGGAGAGCAAACAGAGCATTCTGGTCCCTTGTRCAGTGTGTGCTGGGATAAACGGTGCAGGGCACGATGGAGCTGGAGCTGTGAGTGCTCAGCAGCCCTGGAGTGGGGCCATCCGTGAGCAGCAGCTTCTCTGCACAGGGGCCTCTCTTCCTCTTGTAAKAGGCAGTAATCAAARCACTTCAGAATTTCCAGATTAACMTTTTTTTTTTTTTTTTGAAAAATACTTTGGATGCCAAACGTTTCTTTCTTAAAGGATGAACACACTTCCTGGACTCCAGAATAACTTTCACAATGCCTATTCATTTCCCTCMAAAAAAAAATTCAGTAGTCCCTTAGTGGTTGCAGCTCCACTTTCTGCCTTTGAATTATGTTGCACTGCAGCAACTTGCGACAKCAGAGAGCCATCCTCTTCACCCATAGGTGTGTTTACTTGTGTTTGAAAAACTTTAATCCTTAATTGAAAATTAGTAACTGCAATTATGTCAGCTGATTTTGCAGTGGGTTTGGATTAGGGTTGTGCATGTGCAGAATCATTAGATTTCCCATCCAGTCCTTGTAAGACTCAATTTGTTGTCTTTATTGGAAAAAAAAAATATATCCAAGCCTCTTGTTACCTTTGAGCATAAAAAAGACAAGATGGTATTCTATGAATAGACAGTATGAGATATAAATTGCTTTAAAGAAAATTTCTTAGAGGAGCAGGCCTTGATTCAGCAAATTTTGAATCTAAGCCTTGCACTCAGGAGTTGCCAGGCTGCAGCAGCAGAGCCCTTCCTTGCTCAGAGCTGTGCGTGGCTRGTGTGAACAGTTCATGTGTCCTGTTAATCAGAATTTTGTGTCTGTGCTGTGGGAATCTTCCAGCACTTTCTCCAGGCCAGGCTCTGACCCTCCAGGCACAGCTCATTGCTGAGCGTGGCTACAAGTTTTTACCCAACCTAAAAATGTCCAAACAATTAATTGTAATAATAAAGAAATTTGCCCCTATGCGAAGATGTCTGTTGGTGCCTTTAACCTTGGAGCTAAATTTTAGATCTAAATTCTAATTTCTAGTAATCTCAGGATTAAAATGGAGATGTTGACACAGCAGAATCGCTGCCATAAAGAGAGCAAGTCACACGCTTCATTGTAACAGCTCTTGATTGCCTACAAAGAAATGCATAATGAATAAACATTATTTTAAAGGGCTTGATAGTACAATGAATTTTTCAGTGGGAGAAACAGAAGACAGAGTATTTAAAAATACATGAGTTTCATATTTGATTATAAGTCAAGAAGCAGCAGAAAGAACCAAGAAAATTGATAGCAATGGCAGCAGGCACCAAGCTTTCAGCCTTGAATTAATGAGGTTATTCATAATGGAGAGGGAGTGACAGAGTGATTAGTTAATTACTGTGCAGAAACATACAATTAATGCAGAACTGGAATTAGCAGACAATGAATTAAAACGCCACATAATGCAAACAACAAAACTGAGAAAGAAACCTTGATTGTTGATTGAAGTTGTTATTACAGGGAAAAGTCTGTTGAAATCACAATTGTTCAACTCTCAACATGTTTCACTCGTGTGATCTGATTCCAAGCTGTTAACGGGAATGCTGTGATGGAGAGTGGAGTGTGCCTCAATTACAACTTTGTGCTTGTGGGGGCAAACGAGATTGTGAGGCCAGGGCAGGCTGATAAGAAGTTTATGTGCATTGTGAACCTGCTACAATTTCTGATAAAGCCAGCAGATTCTGAGGCTGGCTGGTGCCTTTCCTGCAGGGAGCTGAGCTGCCATGGCTGGGGCAGGAGCAGAGCTGCTGCTGCCCATGGATCCCACAGCAGAGCCTCTTGCAGGGTTCCATGGGTGCAGGGGGCAGGTTTGCTGTACATTCAGCACCTTTAGGGGTGCAGTGCTCAGGAATGGTTTTGCACAGGTGTCTGTCCTTTTTGAGGTGTGTGCACTGTGAAGAACACGGGCAGCTGCCAGCTCAGGGGCAAACGGGTTTTGCCAAGCCAGTCTCTTTTCCTTCTGAAAAAGGGGAGGTTAGAAAAGGTTTGATTGTGTATGATTGAAATATCTCCAACTACACCACATCATACCTTAGAGCTGCTTTGGGTCTACTCTGAGCTATGTCAGTGTAAAAAGCCTTTGCATTTTCTCTTTTTGCTCTCTCCCTCTCTCCCTACCCACCTTCCATTCACCAGCAATCCCAGCTCAGCTGCTGCCCAGCACACTCCAGCCTGCGTGGGAGCTGCAGGTGATGCCTGATGATTTTTGCTGTTCCTTTTTACACTTGCTGTACCCTCTGTGCATCCTCCTGTACCCTTTAGCCCACATGTTTGTAATTCCTATAGCCGGATATTCCAGCTTAGTTCAGGAGTTCTGCTGGGCAGAGAGACCAAACATCCTCAGGAAGGGCTCAGTGTGCCCTGTGCTGTCTTAAACCCGAGCTCAGCCTTGGGTGAAGCCTTCTGTCCAGAGCATCTTGTGTAAACTGGGCTCTGGCCTCATCTGGGGTGGGAGTCATTAGAATAGGGGGACATTACTGCATTTGTTAAGTTTCTTATTGAAGAATCCTAGATAGATTTGCTAATTCCTGAAACCTATAAAACTTGTACCCGTACTGTACACGGGTGTGCATTCTGCCATCAAGTTGTGCACCTGGGATCCCAAATACTGAGGTAAAACCCTTTTTATCCCCTTAACCGTATCTGTGTCATTATTAAAAACTGGCCATCAAGGCAACACAGGGACTATGCTCCAGCTCCCAGAAACCTGACAGAATGCTGCAAAACCTCTGTCTGCAGCATTCTGCACTTGGCAGAGCATTTCTGCAGCAGATCAAGGTTTGCAAGTGCACACGTTTTTAACTCAGATTGCAGAAAATTGAGCTGATTGCATTGAGAGATCAAATTTATTGCCTCTTTTTCCATTTAGCARTGTAAATAAGAGTGATATTTTAGATATAAACTAAGATCTGATTTCTATCCTAAGGAATTAAAAATCTGAAGTAGAAAAGTARTTTATAAGAGTGTTGTACATGTAAATCCTTAAGGGAATTAGGTGAGCGAAAAAATTTTGAATAGGAGCATTTTGCACAAGGTGCTTATATGTGGAAATGTATAGTTATCATCTCTGATTTATGCTATTGGATATTTATTATGGTCTAACATGTATTGCATTGTTGATACTTTAGTTCAGCTGCATTTGAAAGTCAGTGGTAGTGCATTTTCCTGGGACATTGAACTTTGCCCTTTACCCTTTTACTTCAGATGAATGTAAAGAACAATAAATGAATTGCAAAAACACTTTTTAAAAAAAGTATAGTCAAGTATTATGACACTTTTATGTCAATACGAAAACATCAGTGGTATATATTGTGACAGGAATCTGTAAAAATATAAATCTTCTGGACAAAAACAGGAAAATCTGTTAGCTGTGGTAAATTTAAGTCTCTGACTGAAAGAAAACTTTAGTTTTAATAAATGGCCAAGAGCTAGGGAAAAAAAAAAAAAAAAAAAAAAAAAAAAAAAAAAAAAAAAAAAAAAAAAAGCCCAAACCAGAAATCTTAGCATTCTTCTCTTATGGGCCCAATTCAACAAAGAACTCAAACACTGTAAGTTTAGTTTCTCAAAAAGGCTTTGCCAGACAAGTGAAGCTCTCTGAAAGCCTTTCATGAAGTCACCAAAAACTGTAAGAAAGGCACTAATTTTTTCCAGGTAATTTCTGAAGAAGACTGTTTACARTAACAGTGTGAGAAGGCCCACATGGAGCACGTGCTTAAATGACCCTATAAGATGAGGGTAAAAGTCTCATTAAATTTGATCACCTGGCCTTGCTGATGCCAAGAGTTGTGGCAGAATTGAGGTTCCCAGGCTGTGTCAATGCTGGAGTGCTGCAGCTTCCTCTCCTCTTCCTTCTTTGTCATAAACCATCATAAAATAAATCTCTTCCATAAAGGCTGCAACAAAACAAAATCTTTAGCAATATCCCCTAGCACAGTTCTGGTTAAAATTCATACAATGTCACTCAATTCGCCTTTACCAAATTAGAAGAAAATTCAAGTTTATTCTGCTTTATCTCAGGTTTCTGTCTTTTTCTCCTGTACCTCTCTCCTGCTGCTGTTCCACTGAGAAATTAATTCAGCCTTCCAGTCAGAGTGAGAGCCAGGCTGGGAATTGCAGGAAAACCTCGGTTACTAGGAAAGGTATTAGTTTATAATAAAGTGCTGATCCTTGAAATGTCATTTTCCTGTTTGAATACAGTAAAATAAACAGCAACAGAAAACYGAGTGTTCCATTAATTTAAATGGTTGGCTTGTTAATATTTACAGTATTCTAAGCAACCAAATACCTGTCTCTGCTTGTAGAAGTTCTTGCAGCAGTATTTGCATGAAATGATCATGCTTTTTCACAGATATCAGTGAGAATGAGGTTTCTGAGTTCTGTGCTGTAGCTGAGGAGGAGGGGAGAAACCTCCCAGAGATTTCCATGCTTCTCTCCTCACCAATAAACCAAATTATTTACTCTGAGCATCTCCAAGATGCTTCTGCTGACAGGGTGGAGCAGAAGAGCACACTGCTCATCCTCACAGCAGCTCCACCCGGCCTTTGCTGGAGCTCTTGCTGCCTKTGTCACTGATGGAGCTGTGCAAACCAAAGTGCCCATCTCATCTCCCTCTGGGTACTTTCATTTACACCACAATACATTACATTACAATGGAAGAGCTGCTTTTCTGAGATAGCTGCAATTTAAAGTAGAAATRTGGGGATGTGGTTGTGTTTGCAGGCAGAAAAGCAGTAAAATCTGGACTTGTTAAACACACCTATGCAAAAGTGCTGAGCCTGTAAATCTTCTTAAATTAATTATTTTCAAGTRTGTTTCTCTTGACCAAACACCGATGACATGATTATTCAAATAATATCTAGATGTAGGAAAGTTCTCAGTAGAGATCTATTCAAAGCAATGAGTTTTTGTACAATATATAAATTGATTTAATATCTAAATATGCATMAATATATTAATACAAGTAATATTTTTGTACAAAAATGCCATTTCAGGGTTATTGCACACAGGGGTTTGTAAGTGGGTATTTTGATGCTGTATGTGGCTGTCTCTCATATCAAGGGGAACTGGGGGAAATAGGAAGGAAATATTCACATTCTTAGAGGGTGCAGACAAGGTGCAGCCACAGTCCAGCTCTACAGTGTCCCCTTACAGCGGTGGRGAATGAAGTCAAAAAACACAGGTTTGTTGAACATATGGGAAAAGAAATTAAGATGGTGAGATGTTGGGAAGCACTAAATGATATTTACACCAGAAGCTTATCCTGTAGGGTCCCATACTGCTTTTAAAAATGTACTCAAGTGTTTTTTTCTTTTATTTCCCTCAATTTCCCTCCATTTCTAAATGCATCTCTCGTATCCATTGTTTTTAGAGCACCCAAAAACTTAACATTTGGGTGCAAGGTCTGACAGCAGTCAGATATCACCCCCGCCATTCATTTTCCTACATGTTATATTTTATTTCACAATGCCAGAGGAACACAGAATGAGTTTTCTATCAGCTGTAATTTTTCTCTCTCCTTGCTCTGTGAGGGTTGTATACCTCTCAGGGTATTTTAAAATACCTTCAACATTTTTTTCTGGATAATTCTATTTCAGAATGCCTGTTCACATTCTCCCCACAAGTTTCTCTTAATATCTGATATTTTTCAAAGATTGGAAAGCAGCATTACCCAGTAAAAGCGGCTGACACATTTGATTTCTCTYTCTCCATCTCTCAGTAGAGGAGGAAGCATTTGTCATCCCTGGGCAGAGCAGCTTTGAGGTGAATTGTCCGTGTTCCCAGTCCTTCAGAACGGCATTTCTGCAAACCTTCCCCTTAAATTGTTTATTGCAGAGTCCCGTTTGAGCTCTGTCTGTCCAGACCTGCTGAGCTGAGCAGAGGGACACTCCCTGCCCTGAGCACAGAGGGGTTTTTTGGTTTCAAAGGGCTGCTGGTCACATCTCTGCACCCAGAGCTGCAGCTCAGTTTCTCCCAGCCAAAAGCTGACTGCATTTGCTGTGTTTAGGAGGGTGGTTTTTAACCCAGACCGTCTTCTCCACTCTGAAAAACTTCGTGAGGAATTTTTCTGGTGTTTCTGGTTTTCACACTGGTGCCAGGCACTCAGAGGTGTTTGGATCTGCTGCTGGCAGAGTTAAAGCCTCATCTTCTGCAGTCACAAACAAGATTTGTCTCTTTGATTTTGGGGGGGAATAGGAAGGTATGACCCTGTGCTTTTGACTCCAGTATTCTCTTAGTGCTCTTGTCCATCTGTCCACTGAGGCATGACTTCGTGTTAAGAACTGGATTAAAATGCAGTATTCTTTTCTTGGTTTTGCTATTGTTTCACTCTCTTTTGCCTTCTTTATTCCTACCTTTTTTTTTTATTTCCAGACTGTTTAGCTGTATTTCTTGTGCAGTACAAGTTTTTGCTGTTTCTTTCTCTCACCAAKAGCACTTTAATTCCGCTTTCAGTGAAATTAAATTATAAAAAGGTGATGTTTTACTGTGGTACAGATGCTACTACATGGTAGATATTTTTAACATCTGAAGTTAAAAATTCAAAATATGCCCTTAAAATTTTTTCAATTCTCTTGAAATTGAAAGCTCTTCACTTGGCTAAGTCAGATGTGACACACGAGCAGCTCTGCAAGATGAACTTTCCTTACTCTCATGACAGTGTCATTATCAGGAAATTCCTAAACTGACACCACTCTCAAGTGAGCAGCATCAAGGTAGAGCCAAGTGCTGATGTTTTAGATAAGGATCACGTGGAATGAGTTTTCTTTACCAATTTCRGTTACTTTTTGGGGTGGATTAAGAWCAGCTATCATATTAGTATTTTTCTATAATATTTTTTTTCTATAATATTTCTTCTTCAGGTTTCTTTCTTTGCTTTTTTCTTGTCCTTCTTCTGCTGGCTGCTGATATTCCATCTTCTTTAGTGTGGCTGGAGCAGATGTACTGATTTTCATCTCTTGAGACTACAGACAGGTGAGGGAATGAGGGTTTCTGAGTAACATTGACTTCTCCATAGCCCCTGGGGTGTATCTGGGTTACTGTGGAGGCAAATAAATTATTCTCTGCAGGCAGTGACCACCCGTGACAGACTCTGTGCAGATTAAGCARTGAAAAGTTATGGTAAAAAGCAAAAATGATGAAAGGCCTTGAGACTGTTGGCCAATTTCCACAGCAAAGAGTAATGCAAATATATGCAGAAGTGCCATTAGCTCAAGCCTTTGCTCCAGATCCAGCACAGAAAGGTTTCTGCAGGTTTGAGATAATTTGRGAGGAAGGAGAATTAGTTCAGATCCCCAGGCTGCCCCCAGGGTCCCTCCCTGTTCATCCTGGGCAGGAGGATGGGATGGCCCCGAGGCCTCTCCTCTCCCATTTCCTCACTGAAATGCTGTTCTGTCTCACAGGCCTGGCCACAGATTGTTTCTCCCCAGCTTTATGGATTTTGTTCCTCAAAATGCTCAGAGCTCAAGTGAAGATGAAAGCAAGGAGCAGCAGGAGATGCTTTTTGGAGTTCCCATGCAGGCTCTTCTCTGCCTGAACACACATCCCCCGGCTCTCCTCAACACACCCAGCAAATGTCAGGGCAGGGAAACACCAGAGTCACCTGAAACCCTCTGAGCCTCCTCCTTCATCCAAAACCCMCTGTGCCATTAGCCTAAAATGGCTGGAGGCTGCTAAAATATCTGTAATCTCTGCAAAGCGGAGGCACAGCGAGGTTTCCTGAGAGCGCATAAAAAGCCTCTGTGAGCGCTCACAAAGGGCAGTGCCTCAGCTGAGGCCTTCCCTGGAGCTCTGCCAGCCTCCACCAGCCCAGAACCCTCTTTTTTATATTCTCTAAAGAAACTATTGGGAAAACACTTTTGAAATCCAATGAACAAAGTTCAGTCAATAAAAAGTGAGGGGGGGGGGGGAAAAATAGCATGTGCAGCAATTGAACGAGTGAGATTGAATTCAAAGGTGACTGAGTGGTGCTGGTTGATGCATTTTTCTATCTGATATTACTGATTGGGCAAAATGGGAGCATTTCCCAAAAATGCATCAGGTTTTATCAGAATGCTATGGGAAATCACTGGAACCTTATGTGTCAAACATTTTGTTTTGACTATCAGGCAATGAAGATTGAAAAATCCTTCTGGACACCAAGCAGTTTGATCCTCCTTAAAGAAAATATTTCTGGAATCTGATTTTGCTATAAATTATGACATTTAAACTTTGAGACTTGTACAAAAATCTGACATAAATGCCAAAATTTCCAATAGAAAGGTGATTTAATACATGATTAATGGTGATTTAATGGTGATTTCCAATAGAATSGTGATTTTTATTAATTTTAATAAGAAGCTGTTTTATTAGGAAGTATTGCCTTTGAGAWCTGTGACTGTAATAGACACCCTTATTTTTAGCAGGGTGTGCACTACAACTGAAATCCTCACAGTCCCTTAACAGAAAATGATAAAATATTAAATGGTAGCACAGCATTTAAAGGCAATGTGTCATTTTCCTCTGCCTGTGTTTAACCACGATGAGTTTCACAAGCTCTCAGTTTAAGTGCAGAACGCAGATTTTGCTGCCCTCAGGAATAGATTATTGGCACAAAAACCTCTGACTTTTCTCAGCAAACTTCTGGATGAAATGTAAGAATGCACCACAGAGGCAAGAGGAAGTCTGAGTGTGCCAGCCCTGCTAAGAGCTGGGACAGGAGCAGTGATTGTTTGCTCAAGCACCTTCTGCTGATAACATTGCTGAAGATTCTTTTTGGAGTATTCAGCACTTGAGTTTCTGGTGTTTTCATGCTGTTTCCTCACAGATTCTCTTTCCTGTTGGTAAACAGTTGAGGGAGGAGATAATACATTATTTCTCTGAAATTATCAATGCTGGAAATTTGATCTGTTTTCTGAGATGGGCTCTGCTGGTAAGGCAGGTGTATTTAGAGATCTTACAGTGGGCAGGATGAGGGTTTTTTTCTTTGAATAATGTAAACTATTTATCTTCTTTTCTGCCTCTGGAGAGAACATTTTCTGTAACTTAAAAAAAAAGCAATATAAATACTTATCTGAGAAGCACTCTGAACTTGGAGGTGCGTGAAGTTTTCCTTGTGCCAGCATTTCTTTGGAGTCGTTCCCTAAAAACTGTGGGAATGGGCTTTCCATGAAGAATAAAGATAAGTCCAAAGTGCACTTTCATGACCCAGTTTGGGGAAATATTCCTTTCTTCTGTATTGATGAAAAGTCTGTTCTGTTTCAAATGAAATATATTTGTATTCACAGTGCTGTTTCTGAGCTCCCAACTCATAAGGATATTTGCATGCTGAAGTGGAGCTGCTCTTGTTCTAATTCCCCTCAATTCACTGGTTTTTTTTTAGTTGTAAGGGGTAAACGACTTCTTTAGATCAGAAGATCATTATTGAGAGAAAGGATCTTAATATTCTCCCTCTGTTTCCTACCTGCAGYATGGTGGGAAGATGAAAGTTAATCTCCAGCCACTCCACCTCCTTTCAGAGAGGGAAATTTCACTGAAGCATCATTTGTGTTTTTAAGCCCAACTGGAAATAGCAGGTGAAGCATCAGATTCCTTCACTTACTGAAATTTTCCTGATTAGTTTCAGTTTTGTACCTTTTTACTCAGGAACATCTAACTATGCATGGCTTGATCTGATGAGCCCTGGTGTTCTGGAGCTCTGCACACACTGCTGCCATTCTGGACTCGCAGCTTCCACTGTTSAGGCAGGATTTTCTGGAAACATGTGGGTCAGTGTCATCTTTGTCATCCCGTGTTCAGGGCAGGAGGGATGTTACTCACTTTGCTGTGCTTTCTGTGTCTGCTTATAGCAGCTGCAAGAAATTGTGGGCTTCWGTAATCCCTTTCTTTTGTCAAAATCCACTAATCCTAATCAGTTACAGCCATGATTTAACAACCCAGAATGTCAGAGTATTCCAAAATTATGCTACACTGGTCTTTTTTTTTGTACAAGTCTCAAAGCCCATCATAACTTGGGGAAAGATGGATGACTACCTCTACATAAATACATCTCTTTATATTTATTAATTTATGGAGTTGATTTTATATGTATGTGTCTGTAATGATTATGCAAGGAATACAATTCCCAAATGCTTCTTTCCTTTTTTTTTTTTTTAATTTAGAAGGATGAGTCAGAATTTCCTGAAAAGTAAAAATAGGCCATAAAGTCTATACTTATTCTGAGTTTTAAAACATTTGAGGAATATGAAAGAGCAGATTTCCTTGCACACATCTCTGCAAAACTCCCTAATATATATATTGGATTTCAAAAATTATTAGTGACCCATACTCCAATGCCTGCACTGAAGTTCCACTGATGCCCTCTCTCACTCAATTAATGAACTCTTCAGAGATGGTGCAAAAACCACACTCAGCAGTCCTCTGCTTGTGAGGACTGTGCACATCCTAATCCCAGGTTCAGCCCTGGCCCCATTTAGCCCCAAACAAAAGCAAACAGGACCTCTGTGATGTCAGGTCAAGCATTAATTCTTGAACGCTTCCTGTATTCCTGTTGAGTTCCCATCACCCTTTCCCCTTAAACCCAACCTTAAACTAGTTTTACAAACACTGAGACTTTTAATACTTCTCCAAAAATCATCTCCAGTTGGGTCAAACCCTGTCCCTTGTTCCCCAGGTCAAACTGAGCTGTTTTTCAGTGATCCACTCCACCACATTCGGTGCAGTGACCCTCCACGTTCACAGGGAGGACTGTGCTCGTTTTTGAGCCACCCAGAAGCTGCTCGTGTTCCTCCTGCAGGCTGTGCTTGGTTCACCCGTGGGTTGATGMAGATGCATTTCCAGCCCTGAGTGTGCTGGAGGAGCCCCGCAGCTCCTGCCTTGCTCTGAGCCACCCTCAGGGGACAGGGACAGCTCCAGCTGCAGGAGCAGCCCAAAGGGCATTTCACAGTGGCTTTGACCCTGTGCTCCAGTTCTGAACTGGTGAAAGTGCCARGGAGTTTTAAAGACTCCTGTTGGGTTTGGTGTGTCGAACTGCCTTYCATAAAACATTCGCTGGTAGGAAAATGCCAATAAAATCGCAGGTGTTGGATGTGCAGGAGAAGGGTGAAACCTCAAGGTTTTAACTGATGTTACAGTTGAACCTCTGTGTCATTTTGCTTTTCCTTGGGTTTGGGGTCTTTTCCCTTGTCTGGTTTTTACTGTCATCTGATTTTATATTGTGYCTTTCTTATAACTGAGTACAGAGGAGTTACCTTTGTCAGTTAATCGTGGCATAAAGTATTAAGGGAAAAACTCCTGTAGTACAGAAGGTGGATACAGGAACAGACTGAAGAAAAGAGTGGTGTGAGAACAGACTTGTATGTTTGGGTTAAATAAGATCCCCCTATTTCTGTGAAATTGTAGTCAGAGTAAATATTAGTTTTATATCTGATTGACACACAGATTAAACTTTCCACAGTGCTTTGTCTCAGCTGGCAGCAACAGCACAGAATTCCCCAGGCATTCAAGCTGTTTTGTGTACGCTGGGGCTTTACAAGAGAGCTCTCTGGTGAGAAGCTTGCCCTATTCCTGGGTCTCTTTCCACTGCAAATATGACCCATTCATTACTGCAAATGGCTCTGGGAGGGCTGTGTGCTCCAGGGAGTAAAGAGTAGGACTTCGGCAGCAAGCTGCTGAATGCAGATTTCAGTGCTGATTTGTTCTGTAGGTCATTGTTCCTGGGAAGCTGTTGACTAGGATTTTATTTTGTCTTAAAAAAAAAAAGATCACCAATCCAAACCTACCTTTTATACTTTTTTTTTAATGTCAAGACTGTTATCTCAGTCTGCCTTCTCTTGGGAGCTGATTCTTCTCTTGTACCCCAGTTTTGTCCTTGACTCTTCCCTCAACTTGGGTGCTCTCGCTGGATTTGGAGTAGTCCTGTATTTTGTATCCAGTAAGGTCTATCCATCTTTATTTTCTGCCAGCAAATGCTCTTTTTTTTAACTGCTTTTTTTTTTTTTTTTTTTTTTTTTTTTTTTTTTTTTTTTTTTTTTTTTTTTTTTTTAACCCTGGCTGAGTGAAAACTATTAACAGAACAGTTGTAATATGAGCAGAGATTTCTGGTAATCTTACAACCCTCAAGTTAAAGCATGTGCTTCAAACAAGAAGCTGAGAGGTCTCTTTTGAGACTTGCCCCTTTAGATGCTTCTTGCCACTTAACTCAGTCTTGAAGAAGCCCTCAGCAAAGGTTTTTGGACATTGAGGTTTTATGATGATCTGTTATCACAGAATGGGATGAGACARAAAGTCCACGTGGAAGTTGCTCCACAATTTCAGTGTGATAATTTGGCCTCTGCTGGTTAGCTCTGGGCTGYTCCTTCCACTGCCCATCAGGGCTCTCTGGGGGTGTCATTAGAGGGCCAGGGAAGCTGGAGCTGTTTCTCTTGGCAGAGTAAATCAATTCCCATGACTGATGTCAGATAAACCCATTTCAAATGTGAAACTCCTATGAAATACTGTTGGCAGCCTCAATATATGTTAAAGTGTTTGACTCCAGGTGAGCATCCAAGGGGTGGATGCTCTCTGCTGCTCTCTGGGAAATAAACTTGCTTCTGAAATGTACATTGTGTGTCAAAAACAACAGTTTGGTTATTTTTGTGGTGTGAAGGGGTTTAAAACTTCGTTGACTTAAGTGCTTTTCATAGGACTKCAACCATMCCCCAAAAAGCTATGTGTTCATAARCAAATAGGTAATCACACTAAAACAATTGCAATGTTTGTCCAAAGAAATAGAATAAAAAGAAGGCAGAATTATTTGGTTTGCTTTAGTGTTAAGCAGACTATCTGACCTCTAGCTGACAGAAAAAAAAAAAAAAAAAAAAAAAAAAAAAAGCAATTTCACTGCAGAAGAACTTATTTCATTCAAAAGTGATGAAATGTCATTGCTGGGAAAATGCAGAAGAGATTGCCTGGGACAGAGCTGGGATGGCTCGAGCAGGGCATTGATCCCAGGTGGCCCTCTCCATTTTCCAGCATCACAGCAGCTCATGGAGGGAGCAGGGATCTGACAGACGGGGCACTCTGCACTGCTGCAGCCAGCCAGGGCTGCTGTCACATTGCTGGCTGATTTGGGGTTGCTCAGCACCCACCTCTCGACAGGCTGGCTGTTATTAGTTCAGCTGCAGACATGCTTTGATTGAAATGTGTCAGCACTGAGCTGGGAGCTGCCCGGGTTGGTGGCTCCCATTAATCAGTTTTTTGGCGAGGGCACTGATCCCTCTGCCTTATGGGATCGCCCAGGGGACCAGGCCATTCCCCACAACTGCTGCAAACCCTCTGGCTCTCTCCAAGGCTTCAGCCCCTGCAAACACTCAGGCTGTGGCCTCTGCTCTCTCTCCTAAGGACAGCAAAATGAAATAGCTGCTTCTCTGCTTTTGTCTTTCTGTGTGGGCACTGCTCATTAAGGCTCTGTGTTTCCTGGGCCCGTGTTTAATGTCCCATGGCAGCTTTTGTGYTGCCCAAGTGCGGCTGTTTCGGGCAGTTCATGCGGGAATTCTTTGGTACGTGGCTCTCTCGGCTGCCCGTCTGCTACCCAGGATAAGTTTGCAATCAGGGGATTTGTGTCARAGCTCAATCTTGGCCTCTCTTGCCRTAGATTGTYCCAGTTGGTTTCCCCTGAATGTGAATTTAGGTCGTTCTAGGCTCAGTCCTTGTGCCAAAATTTAAACAAAGGAGAGGATGGYCCAGCACACGGGAGACTTGCACCCCTGGGCTGGGAGATGCTTCTGGTGAGAGGAACCAGTGCAGAGCTGATGATCACACATCAAGGGCAGCTGCCACCCCTCCTCTCTGCCAGCTTTCTTTAACCAACAAGATACCTGCAGAATAAATACCCACATTCTCCAAGCAGATTTAATAATTCTTCATTGTTTCAAAGCATATCTGCTGTAATCATTAAAGCCAAAAGCACCGAGACATCTGACCTGTGAACCAACTTTACTGAATAAGACAAGTGTCTTATTTCTCACAAAGCCACAACACAATTTGCAGATGTTGTGAGTGTTCAAGAAAGCTGCAGTGGAAATGGGGAAGGGCTTCACTGCCAATGCTTTCGGGACCAGAACTGAACATCTGCCAGTGACACTGATTTAATGATTGGCTTTGGGTGGCTCCCACTAAATTTCCTGTGATAGACCAATCTTCTTTTGCAGCTCATCACTTCCCCACATCTCTGGTTACCACTGCATTTATTCTCTGCAGTTTGAAAGAGCAGACACCATACCATTAGCCAAGGAAGTTTTATATTTTTCATTACAAAGGATGAGAAAAAAACCCACAAAACTTCATTAGAAAAGTGTGTATCCAAGTACCCTTCTGGTATACAATGAGAATTTGAAGCTTGGAGAACCTTCTTCTGCATGCTCTGATCATTGGCTTGGTTATTGTTACTTAAGCAATCTCAGAATAAGATGCAGACCGATACAAATGGACAGGAGACAGTGGAATTACATCAATAGAAATCTAAATCACTTCTTGGATGGACAAGAAATTTTTGCAGTAGTTAAGAAATGAAGTTCTTTGTTCATTATTAAATCCAGCTGTGCCACATAAAGGAACAGATTGATGACATCTAACCAGTAAAATAAACACCCATTTTTCATGGCAGTTGTGGATTGATGCACCATGAAATCTTCTAATAGTYCAGATCTGAAAGCACAGAACCATAAATTGTTCTATTGACACGTCTAGTAGCAGTTTTACAGATGCACTTAAACTGCCACAAGTAAAATTTTAATTGCCTAATTTTGTGGAAATTATGGACCCAGATCCAGACATCCACATCTGCAAAATGGTCTTTGGAAAAAAAAGAACTTATACTTCATCCTGTGAGATTGAGAGCAGAGTGAATTTGAGTGCACTGCAGCTCCTAAGTCAACAAAATTACAAATCATTGAAATTCTTGGGAGTGAAGGCTGGGGAGCCTGGAGAAAAGGTTTCTGAGGGAGGGACTGGGGAATTACAGTTTGATCTTCCTTGGTTTGCTTGAGGTCCKAGCTGAATGGCTTTGTATCCATGGTCATGCCTTCAGGCACTGATAGTATATGTTTCCTGCCCAAATTGATCAGAGGTAGAGGGAACCTCCTCCCAGATGGATGTCTAGAAACTCATTTCCCCAGCCTCTAAGAGGATTTTACAAAGCAATTGTTCTGTTGGTCGTGTCATAGTGATTTCCAATAATTCATAATCCATTGTACACGGAAATCAACCGCTTCACTTCAGACAGTTAATTAAGGCTGCAAACAAACATCCTTTTAGATGGCTTTGTTTGCTTTTCCTTGCTCCCCTTCTCCCCACTACCTCCTTTTGATTTACACTGCCCCATCTCAAAGGACTTGCTACATTTAGCAGCTCTGTGCAGTCCCCTCATGTGGGGCTCCTCTGAACTCATGTGGACACTCAAAGGTCACACTGGGAATGTTTTCCCCAACACTTAAACCCAAATGTTTTCATTTTCTAGGGCATCCACTAGAACAGCTTTTCCTTGGAGGAGTCTCTGATTATTTGTGCTTGAAGCAAAAGTTAGTGAAAAGTCTATTGACCCTTTAAGACACCAATATTCAGCTATTTGCTTGTTGTTCTTTACTTGATAAATTACTAATTTAGGGTGAAATCATACTCTTTAGTGGCTCCCTGTTCATAAATCACCATCTGACATTTTTTCTCTAGGGGAAGATTGCTGTTTGCAGTATGCTCTGCCACCAGAACAGATGACAATATTAGTTTATCAGGAGAAACCTATATTTTAAAAATAAATCCTGATACAATAAATTTCCAGCTCCCTGTACTGCTGCTTGAATGTTTTTATTGCCAGATTGTCTCTGTGATCTTGAGCTCAAAAAGCCTTTGTAKACAGAAAGCAGAGAAGCCCAGAATGGAATTTATGATCAAATTGACAGAAAGGGGAAATCAGTGTTTCAATTTGACAATGGTTTGACAGCCTGTGCAGGTATTACAGCAGATTAATTATGCTGATGAGAAATCACCCAGCAGCATTTAATCAAGARTAAGATTTTACTAAAGCTGGAATCCAGCATTTTCAAGAATCATCGAAGCTTTTCTTGTTTTAAATTGCCACCACAAAATTTACGTCTAGATTTTCTCTGTTTTTTAAGCCCTTGCCTGCTCCAGAGCAGGAACTTTATACTGTGCATTGGTGTCAGACCTTTCTGACCAGGCACTCTGAGCTGCTGTGAGGTCCCTCCACACGTAAGCTGCAGTTTCTCTTGCAGGAGGAGTGAGGCAGGGAAACTGCAGGGTTTCTCCYGTCTGTCTGAGATGGCAGGAATGGAACTGTCCATTTCCATCCCTTCAGGCTGCCCACAGGATGCCCAGCCTGAGCCAAGGAGCCATTCAGTCCTCCGGAATGACTGAAAAGGAGGAGGGAGGAGAGGATGAGCTCAGGAGAGGATGCTCCAGCTCAGTTCTGCTGGCACCAGCAACTTCTGTGTCCACTCCTGCCCCTTCCCCCATGTCAGGGCTCTGTTCCTCACACATCCT
>NW_026623420.1:355706-365598 GCF_030028575.1 Malurus melanocephalus
AGGGACTCAGCAGCAGCCCTGGGCTCCTCAGCCATGCTAATTGGCAGGGACTCAGCAGCAGCCCTGGGCTCCTCAGCCATGCTAAACACATTTAGAAAAACAAAYCCCACAGGTTCTTTTGTATTCCAGTGGAGTGCTGCTGGTGTAAGAACACTGTTCCCGTGGGTCTGGAAATGTCTTTACATCCTTAATGTGTCTTAACTTCAGAGAAAACAGGCATGTGCAATTAACTCTTCTACGTACCCTGCTCGAGCCCATTTGAAATCGTGTGTGTATATGTGCATGGCAGTTAATTCCCATTCTTCACAAGGAAGAGAGTGAGGGAGGTTTTTCCTCTTTTCTTGCTTTTGCAGTGGCAGGGTAAGGATTCAAACTTGAGGGCTTTTTTCTGTGCAGTCAATTCCAGATGACACTGCTTGGCAAGGAAGGGTCCTCATGCAGAGGAACCTCGAGCAATAAAAAGTGAATGACCAAGAAACCTGTATTTTAACAATTWTCAGTATGCATCAGTGATTGAGGAAAATTCAACAGCAATCTCTGATTTTTTCCTTAATGGATTTAAGATAATTCACTTATTTCTGCAAGAGCACTGGTCTTTCTGAAGGATGCAGTYGTGATAAGAGCAATAAGAAATGGTTATGTGTAGGAACTAAAGCTGGTTTCTCCAGTGCAAGCTGCCTCCTGAAATTAGTTTGTAGTGTACTTAACGTGCACTGGGTTTGGCTCTCTCTGTGGTGCCCGTTTAAAACATCCCTCGGGCTGAGAACTTAAGTGCATGGCTTTAGGGTTTGCAAATTTTATTCACCAGGGTTCAAGCAGGCAGGGCTATGACCTCTGCTAAAAGGCAAAAGAGGAGAAGCAAGACCAAGTGACAGACTCTCCTTAGTGCAGTATCTTTAASTTTGCTTCCAAAAATAATTTTAGCTCCTCAGACACAAGGTTAATGCACACAGGCAGTTGGATACAATTGCTGTTCTTTTCCATTCATGATGTAACTCATAAAAATGTCTTGCACCGTTTATGTGGAGTCTGTTGTACTTGACATAAAAAGGTGGAAAGAAGTTGTTTCATGGAGGCTGTRGCATGGTCCTCTGGGAGTCCTGAAACTCAATTTTCCCTGGCTATAATTAATATCTTTCCCATTACAGACTCRGGGAAGGTCCACGTAGCCTGAGATGGCAGCAAACTAATCATCAGAAGAGACACAGGGCTGGGAGAATCATCGGCTGGATAATCATTTAGAAAATGAACTTAGGGAAAATCCGAGAGAGGCAGTACCATCAGGAAGGATTTCTGGCTGTGCCCTGTGTCTCTACAGACAAAGGAGGGCCCTGYCCTGCCCTCCAGCTCCTGTGCAGTGCCCTGGGTCATTTCAGCAGCACCTTTATCACCTTCTGATTGCACACAGYGGGCCAAAAGCATTCCTTGATGCAATCCCCCTCACTCGCTGAAGGAGCAGCACAGGGCGTTGGGCTCATTCTTGCTGTGAACCGCAGCCTTTCAGCACAGATACAGATATTAAAGGGAGAGCTCAGCCCAACGCTTCCCATCCCTGTGAATAGTTTTTCTCAGGAATTATGGGCTGTGACATTTATCACCAGGTACTGTGCCTTCTTTCTGTCAGATGGAATGCAGGCCAAAGCTTTGAGTGTCACTGGTGAGTGAGAGGGGAGGAGCACGGCCTGGAGCAGCTGGGTATTGCACTCACTTCTCCCTGTGAGTGCCCAGATGTGCCAGATGTGCTGTGCACTGTCTCTGTGGGGTGACAAACAGTGTCTGGCCTGCCTTGTGTGAAGCCCTGATGAGCAGGCTCAAGTGACAGCTCCAGGGAGGAGGCACTGCTCCATCACCCAGCAGGAACCTGAAAGGGTTAAAACCATCCTTATTCTAAACCATTGGCCACGGCAGCTGGGCAGAGTAGCCTGGATTGGGAGTTTCTGCCAAGATTCGTTAAATCTCTGGGTTTTTTTCTTTTCTTTCCCTGCTGTCTCTCCTGGTGGACTGAGCACAGCATCCCCTCTCCCAGCAGTGCAGGGCTGGGTGTTCTCCTGCAGGTCTGAGTGCAGTGGAACAGCTCTGCCCCTGTCAGGCTGGCTCTCTTCTGCTCTCCCTTGGACACGTCCTGCTTTTCACTTTCCACTTTTATCACCATCTTCTGCTCAGGGACATTGAACAAAACCTTCTTTAAGATTCCAACAAAAAAAAAGTTCTCTGAAGAGATTTCCAACTTATGTCTGATGTCTTCCTCTATTAGACTTGATTTTTTAGAAGAAAAATTCTTTTCTGTGATATTCTGGATGAAGTGGTTCAGACCTTTTCAGGGATCTCACCCTGCTGACATCTCTGAGCAAGGCCATGGGAGCTCAGTGATGAGTTTTGTATGGTTAAACCAGCATGGAAAGCTCCCCAAACCCCGAGAGTCAGTTCAATAATATCCAATATTTATTGATGGAGTGAGAAACCAAGGCCACCTCTGTGTATCCAGACCAAGCCTCTGAAATGTTTTCATGCTGTGAGGGAGACTGAGACTGTYAGTCAGCAGCAGCCTGAAGGAGCCTGGGGTGTGGTTTTAGCTGTGCTGGAGGAGCCAGATGTCACACAAGGGCAGCCTGGGGAGGGATGGAGCTGTGAGGGCAGGAGCCTGGCATGGCAGTGTGTGGTGTTGCTCTCATTGCAGTCCCTCTCCCTTCTCTGAGCTCATTTTCTGGCTGCTGCAGGCAGGGAGCTTGTGAAGTGTTGCCAGCACCTCAGGGTGGCACAGGACACTGAACATTCACACCCCTGCGGAAGCCAAGGAGAGCTCAGCGTGATTTAATTCTGACTGGCTTCACAAATGAGGACCAAGTCCTTCATTTACCAGTTATCTGCACTTGTCTGGCGGTGATCAAGCCCACTGGTGTTATCCTATTTGTGCAGGTCAGCAGCATTAATTGGTTTTTGTGCATCTCGTATATTGAGCATGCAAAGCGTGGACTGTCTTGCCAAGAATAGAGGCAGAGGCAAATTAAAGACTGCTTATGTTGGGGTAATCATAAGATGCTTCCAGGTAATTTTAATAAATTAGTTGTTCAAGTCACTCAGATAGCACTAAATTAATATGTCTAGAGCGATGYGCTGCATTTTCTATCAATCACTTTTTTTATTCTTCTTAATTACATTTCCTCCACTTTAGCTATTGCCTTCTAGCTGTGGAGCCACTGTACTTTAGCTGCAGTAGGTACAAAGATKAGAACACAAACAGTGCATTTAGCTCTCAGCAGGAGGCTGGGTTTAAAAATGGTTCAGCGAGTGAGTGCACAACGATGTGGAATGTGGAGTGTAGCACAGATTGAGGAGTGGCTCTGTTCAGCTAATGCATGAGGAGCATACCCAGGGCTGTGGAGAGTGCAGAGACACTAGAAAAGACAGCCCTCAATGCCTACTGTGCTATTTTTGTGTCCATAATAGAGGCCACTTGGCTTTTACTAAACATCAGAGATGAAAATTTTTAGTAAAATAGGTTACTTTCAACCTAGCTGAGACTTCCCTTCTCTGCACAGTGGTATTATCAAAGTCCTTGCAGCTAAAGAAGCCATGGGAAATGTCACTTGCATCTTCAAAGGGCATTTTTCCCTTTCTCTGCTGCTGATATGTCAAGAGCGATTCCAGTGAAGCTCAACCAGGTAAACTGGCAAAGAACCAGTCCAGATCACCTCTTCAGGATATCCAGCAAATCTGTCCTGCCTTCACAGGCAGCTCCTGAGATTCTGCACGAGTTTACGAGTTACCTGCACCGAGCTCTTTCCCAAATGTTCTCCAGTGACTCCTCTCCAAAACTTTGAGCATGGTTCAGCCCTGGCAGGTAGGGTTGGAGGCTAGTGAAACAGSACAGAGTGCTGAACCATCTGAACATACCAACACAGCTTTACTAGCCTCTTCTTACTCTTCTGGAGACAATGAGCTGGCAGAGCATAGGCTGAGAGATTTGGAAAAAAACCTGGGAATTCAATGCAGAAGCCCTGGCTCACAGCCAYGGCTCATCCAACCCCGAGGTTGGAATACATTTTCCTTGGGTGTGCTCCAAAGGGAGGGGAATGTCTGATGTACTGGCAGGGGGGATGTAAAAGCACAAAAATTGCAAAATTGGCACAAATCTGCTGAAGATACGAGTGAGAAAACCATTCTTAACTGGCACCAATAAAATCTTTATGATGGAATAGCTATATTTAGATTTCTTCCTATTTCTCCATGCATGTTCTGGGTGTGGGGTTTTCTTCTTTCTTTTTCTAAATCTGTGAAATTTTACATGTTTTTAATAATAATGTTAACACTAGGCAAGTGCATCCTTTAAGACAAAACCTACACGTTGGCTGGGCTCCAGAATGCATCCTAGTTGTAATTGTTTATTTTATGGATGATGTCAGCCACTCTGCCGCCTTGGCACTAAGGTCCAGCCCTAGAGTCTGGACTGTTTGTGTTTTCTAATTCACTGTGTATTTACAGCTATCCTGTTGGGCAGTTYGTGCCTAGCAGAATTGTTTTTTTCACAGATTTAATATTCTGGCTGAAGATAAGAGATGCAATCTAACTGCAGCAGTCTCAGCTCTKAGGAGAGCCCTGTTTAACAAAGCTTCACTCACATCTCTTTAATTCAAGTGGTGTCAATTGGATTGTGTGATGGATGTTTAGGGGAAACACCAACCTAGCTTTAGCCAAAGTGCATCTTGAGTTGAGGGGTTTTGCTCCTTTTCCTCTTGCATTTCATCTTTCTTTTCCAGYGTACCACTCTGAAATATGTATAAATGCCTCCAATTACGATTTCTAGCCATCTGTGCACTCCAGTGGGGATTTCACAGGCTACTTCTAGTAAAATTTCTCATTTCTTATCCATTTTCTGGAGGACCAAACTTGCACAGGAGATACCTGAGGGATGCCCTCGATGTTCTGAAGTGCTGAAGAGAAGAGAACAATGCGAGCAAACAAAAGCTGCTGGAATGTCCTTGAATGCTTGATAAAGCTGAACAYCTTTCTCTAAAGCAAGGCAGTGTGTGCTGAGTATTAAAGTGAAGTAGACTGCTCAAAAAATGCAGGTTATTAAGACAAATATTTTAAAAGCAAGATCTGCTTTATTGGGAAAACCTCTCAAGAGAAGGAGTGGAAGATTCTTCACAGGGCTCTTTRCAAAATGAGATTGGTCAAAAGCAATCAGTCTTGGCTCAGTGCTGCACTAACTAGGTAATAGAAGACAGCCTCAGGTCTTTTCCAYGTCTAATTATTATGCTTCCATGAATATTCTCCAAATTCAGGTCACTCAAATCATTAGGTGCTGATCACAAATGAACATTTCCTAGCATTATTTGCATTTTGCATTGCGTGTTCAAAGGTTTAGGGATCRTGGATGGAAATTTAGGATTTGTGGATGGAAGAGCTGAACTAACTCTGCATTTCATTGAAGATCCAAGGCCAGCAATTGTCCAATGTGCCTGAMGCTCTTAGAAACACAAGTGCAAATTTCCCCTAAACAAATTGTAGGTGCTCAATCTCGAAACAATGGTTCCAATCTTCTAATTTTGAAGTTTCTAAAATTTCTATTTACAAGTTGTTCTTCCTTCCAGAATTTCTCATGCTAAGCAATAATAAACAAACAGTTCTCAYGGTTACAGTATTTAGAGCTCAGCATACTGGTTGTTTCATGGGGAGTGATGAAATTTATAGTCTGTTGTTAATCTGSCCCACCAGACTGCAAAGGAGAAGTTTCCAAGAGCAGAGTCACTGTTGCAAAGCAAGAACACAAAGACTAGYTTAGTTTTGAACATGCTGGTACCCCATTTCAAGAAACACTTTACTTCTCGAGGATAAGGTTTTTTTAATGGCATTTGTATAATATTTATCCCCTAGGAGAGCACTGTCAGTATAAAATTCTCCTTTGTGTGCTCTTTGTTCTGTTCCAGACTGGTCTTGGGCCCTGCTAATTCAATGGCAGATGATAAAATGTGGATGTTACACTGCTGCAGTTTGATTTCTGGTTCTCATTGTTGTACATAGCATCCAAAACAATTTTTGTACCCATTTGCTATGGCAGCTGACTTTTAATTTCTTCCTTGCTGGTTTTTATCATGAGAACAAACCAYAAGAATAAGCTGGGTTTGTGTGTTTCTGGCCCAGCCAAAACCATCTCCCAATTTAGTCCTGCTAGCACAGCCCCAAGGGCTCTTTCATTTACAGTGAGAGTCTTGTATGCAGAGCATAAGAGCAGCTTATATAAAATAGAACCATCCAGGGGGCTTTAGGATATGTTCTGAAAGGATCTTGAAGCTGTAGTTTTGCTGTTGATCTCAGAAGTCTCTAGCAATGCACACAAAGAAAGCTTTTTATAATAATTCATGGTAACCTGATCACGCACTCAAGTAAGAATAGATCTCAGAAAGTTTATTTATACTGCAGTTTTTATTGAAGCTCCATGGATGAGGCAAAGCTGTGTGGAAAGTACAGTTGTGAGCTAAACATTCACCAAAAGGTGACCTTGAGAGTTTTGGCGTTGGAACCCACTGAGGATGAGAGGGGTTATAACAGAGAGGAGGCTCCCAAGGCCGTGGGTGCATCTGGCTCCCAATGTCCATGCAGCTCCTCACCCCCCTCCCCTGCATTTCCCACGAACACACCAGCCTGTCCTTCCTGTTCAGAGCAATAATCCATGAAATAGCACAGGTATCCTGCCCTGCCACCCCCGAACCTGGCAATCTCATCTGTGACCACTSCAGCCATTCACAGCTTGCCAAAGCTTTCATTTGGCTTTTGTGACAGGGTTTATGACTTCATTTCAAACATGTGAGACCTCCCCAGCCTGCCTGGCTCATCCCTGGATGGTCTGAGAAGCAGCAGAGAGCTTCCCCAGGCAGCTTGGCCAGGGCTCCAACCTCTGACAGTTGTGAGATTGCACTGAGCAGCAATCCTGCAGTGGCACAGCCAGGTGATGTCACACACAGAGCTGCTGCCACAAATTGAAAGGACCCTCTGCAAAATGGGGCTCTGTGAAAATGGGAAATGGTGACACCCTGGGACTGCAAAAGCCCTCAGTTCTCTCTCAACCTGAAAAGTGAGAAATGTCACAGTATCTTGAACAATGATCTGAGCTTTAAAAACTAATACAAAACTCAGGCCGGGTCCATTTTTTAAAACTGCTTGAAACATCATGTATCAAAGTAACTGGAAGCTAAGCTGAGGAAAAACCTTTTGTTTTTTGCTAAGCAAATTCATTGCAGCTTAACTGGGAAAAGTTCGCAGGAACATTTTTCAGTGCGAGACTGTTGCCTAAATTTGTCACATTTCATGAATGTGCTGTCAAGATGAAAAATGTCACCAAGAAATCAGCTACAGAAATTCAGGAACATGGGAATTGGGTAGTTTTGGGGGGTATTGCCCTTTTTTTTTCCAGTGGGAGAAGGAGCTGTGGTTTTACTGCTTCTGGGGTTTGTGTTAGCTTCTTGTGTCAGAATTAAAAGTAGAAGGAACAGCTAAGTCGAGCCTGGAGGCAGGCAGTGTGGGTACTGCAGTGTGGGTATCTCCGTGGGAATCAAAGGGGTTTATTTCAGAAGAACCAATATGACTATTTAATAATCTGTCTGCGTCTACCACCGAATATGTTAAGCTCACTGTACTCCCAGTGGTGTCTGGGGATGATGGAAACCTGGTTTAAAGTTAGTGGTGTTCTTTGGTACTTGTTTGGTGTTCAGTGTTTGTCTTTGGTGGTTTCACCACAAAAGAGCTTGGAAATTCACTCAYGAGATCAAAGGAATTTTCATGGTGACCATCAGTGAGAACCTGGGTCTGCTGTAAAGTCTTCCCCAGAGAAAAGCTGCTGTAAATTGCAAAGTCCCACAGAATCCACTAAAGGAAAATTCTGACCATTTTTTTCCCAACCCTGAAACTTCTCTATAAACTTCAGCATCCTGAAGCCTACATAAGTGTGTTCTTCTCTTTGGCAAGACCCACTGAAAGACACAAAGATTTGTTTTAGCTGGGTTTAAATGAGAATAARCATGTATGTTTTTTAATTACTGGTGATGATAAGAAATGAGCAGGTCACTCTGCAAGGCTTGCATCTGTAAGATCAGATTGGATATTAGGTGTAAACTCCTGCTATACTTTGATTTTTTTCTGGAAGGCCATTTTCCAATGTGAACCTCTGCTGTCACTGTGAGAGGGAGATCACGTTGTGAGAGGGACAGAGGACCCCTCAGTGCAGAAACTGAAGAGCAGATCCTCTCGAGGAAGAGAAATCTGGCTGTTTTAACAGGTTTTAACTTCGATCTCGGTGGAGGCAGCTGTATTCTGCAAATTGACTGAAAAAACACCAGAAGAGCATTTCCAATTATTCACTGAGCAGGAACTTTTCCTATTGCAGTAGCTATCATGCCTTTGACATAAAGCTGTGAGAGAGCCACGTTATAAAGTTCAAGYATCCTATTTATATTAATTTTTTCAGATTTGTTTCCTCCACTTTCTGATTAAAATGTGTAGCCACTGTGATAGAGGTGCACTGCTGGAGCTTCTTCTTTCATATGAAGGCACCGATAATGTCAAGAAAACAAATGGAAGAGAAAAGCTGTCTGATTGAAAGTAAATACTTAGAGCAGTTTCAGCAGTCCTTTGGGTGGGAGCTAATATAAAGTTGCTTAGTAAATCAGTAAACAAGTTAAAATGTGCACAAAAAAGATAAAGAAGTAGAATGCCATCTGAAATGAAGGGCTCCCAGGAAATAAATCAAACAATCAAATGTGTGAGGAGCTGGGCAGAATCTCAATCCCCTGTGCTGCAGAAGGCACACACCACTCTCCTCTCACACTTMTGCATCTCTGAAGTTATTTGCCTTAATTGTAAATATTTTGTAGCTCTGACAAAACTTACTTAACCTTTATGGCCARTGTGCCTTGATGACAGACTTTCCAGTGGAGGACTGAAGAGAGTYTGAATCTTTGCCATCAGCACTGTACCAGTAACTGCTTCAAGTCTTGTGCCTATGGCTGATATTTGTCTTTGGCAGATGAAGATAATGAGAATTATTTTAAGATTTTCAGAGCTGCGCTTTTCCAAAGTTTGCAAAATATATTTGTTTGATGAAACGGGTGAAACTGCAACAAAGTTATGTCTCTAATAGAACTTRGACTTAAAAAAGGCAAGAAAACTGTAGCTTGGTTTCTGTGGAAACTGAGCACTCAGAAACCCACTGTGCACCTTTGAGAAATCTGCAATAATGCTTAAGCTGCTACTGCCCCATTTTCTGCATCCCTGGCAGTCTCATAGTTTGGATTGGGTTTATGTATATCTTCTGGGCTGTAGGAGGCATGTAGCAAGCCTTATTTCAAGTGTTTGAAGCTACATGCTGGGTTTTTTTCACATTTATCTTACTGGAATATTCTCTCATTATTAGTTAAAGCATTATGATGGAAAAAGGTTTCACACTCATGTGCTTATGATGTGTTTGCAGACAGGATGATCACTCACTTTGAGGAAATCCACCTTCATTATCTCAGCACAGTTTTACCTGGCTCCAGTGGATCTGTCTGGACCTACAGGAGTTCAGGTTTTAAATGGATGACCAGGTGTTGTGTTTGGAGACGCACAGACAGCAGTGTTGACCAACAGCTGTTAAAAACACAGGATTTKTGCTTAGAAAGTAAAACAGATCAGAATAAAAAAAAATTTAAACAACAAACTGTATGTGTGTGTATGGTCATACCCAGCACGTGCTGGGCAGGACAGGCCTTCCTCTGGAATTGGAGGGCAGGTCTGGGCCGTTTTTCAGCCTTCTGGGGCTCACCTGCTCGCTGCTGAAAGCTGCATAGGTGAGTGCTCCCAACAGAAATGTGCTGCTCTGGAAGGCTGAGCACATTTGTCCTGCTGGTGTCTCCTT
>NW_026623420.1:365637-367281 GCF_030028575.1 Malurus melanocephalus
TCCCATCCCATCCCATCCCCCCCCATCCCATCCCATCCCATCCCATCCCATCCCATCCCATCCCATCCCATCCCATCCCATCCCATAACCTCCCTGGCAGTTCCACTGCTCTCTTGACACAGTGATTGTGCTGCGGCGTTGAGTACTGAACTTTGGATTTGATCCCTTAAAAACCCTCCTCTGAAAAATCACTCTAGGTGTCCATTTCCTCCTCTGTGCCTTGTCAAAATCTCAGTGCTGTTTTGTTTTCCTTGACTGTCAGTGTATTTCACAGATCTTTCACACCATGAGCCAAAGTGTTCAGCAGTTTGTCACAAAATGCTTCACTTTGCTGTYCTGAGTCCCCAGCAGCCCAAAGGGGACAGTGCCAGTCCCGTTTGTGCYGTTCTCTGTCAGCTCTGGACCCAGTCCTGATGGTGATTAGTGACCCCTGCACTCATCTTATGCATCAGGAACTTTTCCTAAACCATAGAATTAAACTTCTGTCAAGCACTGTGAGAAGCAATCCGTGTGACTGAGCAATTCTGCCTGGTTAGCCCGTTGGTGTAGGCAAAAATAAATAATGATGGGAGACCTTTCAGTGAGCCAGAACCACACTCTGCTGGGGAGTCAACAGGGCTAGGACTGTGGCCAAAGCCTTSAACCACTAATCCAAACCAATTTCCTCTCCATCTCGAATGTTCCATGGATTGAAAGCTTTTTGAACAAACAACAAAAGTTTATTTTGCACCCCTTCTAAATGAGTTCAACAAAGCTCTCACAGAAAGCAGAATTTGTGATGCAGTCATGTTCTCTAAATCATTATGGCTTCATGCATAAAACTATATAAGGAATTTAAATCTTCCTGAACTCAAAAATGTTATAATTACAAATGCTCATTTAGATTCAGGGATARGAAAAGGAATTTGTACCACTTGCTGTCCTTTTTATTCTTCTTATATTTCAACAGCGTCAATTATGCACTTTATGTGTCAAAACTATGTGTAAACTAAATTGGGGAACTGCCTGTTCAACAAATTTTACTTTCAGAGAAGCAATAAGTGCGGGACTGGCTTTTGTTTCCTCTATGATTAATCATAGATGATGAAGTGGGGTTTCTAAGGCCTCAAAAATCCATTCTAAACATGTTTATTCTTTAATATTGAGCACACAAACATGACTACTTCAGTTACTTTTTTGTTCATGTCCTATTTAGTTCTGCTGCACACCACTGCCATTAGATCACATTACTTTGTTTCCTTTTCTTTCCTTCTTTCATTACTCAAAATGAATTGAAAAATGAAATTAATATTTGTGCCTACTACAAGCCACATCTTTCCTCCTCACATCATACAGTTCCCAATCATGTTACTGGCATTTAGTGAACGGAAGTATTTAAAATAATAATTTATTCTGTTGTTGAGAAGAAAATATTTTTATCATAGAATAGCTGATTTGTAGATAATASTGGTCACTTTTATAAATTTTGTTTTCTTTGGGATGAATGAAGTGTTTATGAACTGGCTCACAATTTCCTAATCTATTCTGCCTTCAAAAATAGTTAATAAATACTACAAGTAAGCAAAAAGTGGACAAGCTGTGGATTGTTTATGAAGCAAGTTTTGAAATTCTGTTTTCAGACTCCATATTTAGTCAATAAAAATA
>NW_026623420.1:368686-370562 GCF_030028575.1 Malurus melanocephalus
TGTCCCCTCCTGCTCCAGTGCCACCAGGCAGGGCAGGGCTGTCCCCTCCTGCTCCAGTGCCTGGTGCTGGGCTCTGCCTCTCACCGGGGCTCAATCCTGCTTTGGGTCTCGAGAAATGCCCGTGTGTTCAGCACTGATCAGATTAACGTGACAAAATTAATAAAKTGCTTTAATACACGGGGTGAGGAGACTGAAGGGAATTGAAATTAGGGAGGCAGAAGAACAAAGGCACTTCTTAAATGAACATTTTTAGCAGGAGCTTAAYGTTATAAAGATTAATAGGAATTAATTTGCATGTACAATGCAGTGTACAGAACACAATTCAAACTGACGACCAATTGTACAAACACTATTATTGTGAAAGAAGAGCTACATAAAATGGGTGTATCTGTTTTCTTGCCCTGGCCTAGCAAAKGCTTGGCTAAAGGTGCAGCAAGTGCCAGTCATTCTCAGCTGTTCCTCTGTCTTGGGTGCACAGGCACAGCCATCCCTGGGGTGACTCCAGTGTCAGTATCCTGATCTTACAGCAGATCACCAAGCCACAAGTAATGATAGCACCAATAATCAGCATTTATCACAATGCTGAGCCAAAAAAAAAGGATAATCTACTGATTGGTCACCAGTAGAAATAAGGGAAATAAGGGAAATAAGAATAAAAAACCTAAGAGCCAAGTAATAACAGTAAGAACAGAAGTTTTATGCAATGTTCCCCAGTACACTGATGGATAAGCTTCAGCCCAGGAAGTGTCACCTGGACAGGAGGAAGAATTTCCTCACTGTGCAGTGACTGAGCTCTGCCCAGGCTGCCCAGGGAGGGTGTGGAGCCTCCCTCCTATCCTCTAAGAATATTCCAGAACCACCTRGACACAATCCTGTGCCGTGTGCTCTGGGACCTCATAACCTGAACCACTCTGTGATTCTGTGATTTTACAAAGAGACAGTAAAATTATATTTTAGGTGTTTCAGGGCTCCTGTTCCGAACCTACTGGTTTAGGGTTGCTCTCCTGCTCACCTTGGGAGCTGCTGGCTGTCACCAAGTGCAGTGGTAGCAGAGTGAAATTGTTTCTCTGGGCTGTAGTTTTAGGACAGCAAACAGATTTGATGCCAGGGCTCAGATGACAGTGCCATGGAGCACTATCCAGTGGCACTGGAGTATCTACAGAGACATTCAACATCTGCAAAGATCCCAGTTTACACAGGTGGAGGCTGCTGCACCTGTTTGGAGCTACTGTTCCCTTCTCAAACACGTTCATTGCTCTGTGATGCAGTTCGATGTTTATAGAGAAAAGCTTATTTGAGAAAAATTTCCTTTTGTATCATCAGAATAAACTCGTCCACAGGGCCAGGAGTCCCTTTTCTTCAGTCTCTGTACAGCAGCCCTTGGAGTGGAGCTACTTCACACTTAGCTGGAATAGCTGGGGCCTCTGTTTTAATTTTTTCTGCATTATTTATARTTTAAGTGAATATCTGTGGGTCCTGCATGCTGCCCTCAGCCATTTTCTGCTCTGGAATAAGGAATGTCCCCAAACCCAGGCAAATATGGAGTCAGTGGATTGATCMAAGCTGGATCACACCAGTAAGGGTAGCCTGTCATTTACAAAATRGGTTTGAGATTGGTTTGTTTGCTGCAGCTGGAAACCTTCATTTCATTACACAAATTATTTCTCTGAAAGCTGCTAAGAAGGATTGTGGTCTATAATTAGAATAATACCCCACAGGATTACGTTSACAAATGTAATTATATAATCATTTAGAACCAAATTGTGCCATGAAACTACAGAGTTTTTCAAAATGGTGCTACCATTTCTTCAGRGCTCTTTTTAAGATTTTCTGTTGTAATGCAGTTGCCACAGGCCAATTAGAAACATTTTCAGTT
>NW_026623420.1:371148-384598 GCF_030028575.1 Malurus melanocephalus
TGTATCTGTAGGAAGCCCACTAGAGCGGCTGCCTTCCACAGGCTCCTTTGGTGTTTCAGTGCACTCACAAGCAGACCATGAGGTGGTGAAATGGAACTTGAGGGAGGAAGCATCACAGCTCTGTGGCAGGGATGCTKAGAGCTGAGTTTGTGTCCAGCAGTGACCAGGGAGGTGATTCCTCACTGTCCAGAGTCAGGCTGGCTGTCCAGCCCCGTCCAGGACAAGATTGCAGGGTGTTCCTGTGGGGTGGTGCAGCTGCCCCTGTCCCCTTGCAGGCACACTCAGGCTGCCTTTGGCTCCCCAGTGATGGGRATGTGGATCCACTGATCCCTTTGCACACCTGAGCCTGGGTGGCTGTGCCAGTGCAGCTCATGGATCAACACTGACACTAAAATATCTCACACTAAACTCCTTTCACTGCTCTCCTGCCTGAAATTAACTGTAAATGTGAAATGGAGAAGTTTTGCTTGTCTTCACGTTTTCAGAGCCCTTTTTATCAGCATTTTGTGAACACTGTTGATATGACATCAAGATGAATCTGCTTTCACRTTGGTTTCCTCACTCACAGTGCCTCATCTCTTACACGGACAAAACTGTGCTTGAAGGTTTGTTTAGAGCAGTAAAACTCTAGAAATGTGCAGCACATTGCCCTGTTTTATTAGGAATTCATGCACTGTCCTTTCAGGTTGCAAACCCCTGGTTAGGGAGTCAATGGGCAGCAGCAGGGTAAACTAATGAGGTTCTACAATATTTGCAACCTGAGAAGGGCAAATATTTCACTGAGCTCTCCAATTATCTCTGGTAGCCTTGTACACTTCTAATGAGCACAAGGTAATCAGCCTATCTCTTCACTGTATTAACAAGAGCCACTTAAAATTCTCCAGGATTCCTGTGGAGAACTGATCTATGGACCCAAATGGATAAATAAAGAGGTCGTGTAATTACCACTTCAAGGACTTCGAGGGCTGCCATGCTATTCCCAGGGCTGGCTGGCTGTGCCTGTGGTGTGTTTTGTTGATGCCTTTGTTGTATGCAAACTAAAGAGGCAGAAATTTTGGACTTGCCAGGGTGCTTGAGCAGCAGTTTAATCCGGCTGCTGTGAGACTCCAAACTCATTCTCCTCCAAGACAGCATCTCCTAACAAGGTGTGCAGCTGCCAGCTCACATCTCAAGGGGTGCAGCTGGGCAAGAAATAGGTCAGAAAATACAAATCTGAAAACACCAGCGGCTGCTGGCTGTGCTTTCACCATCCCATGCCTTGTCAGGGAGAACAGGAGGGTTTGGGGAGGAGCATGGCACGATGGCACTGCTCTGGAGAACAGGAGGGTTTGGGGAGGAGCATGGCACGATGGCACTGCTCTGGAGAACAGGAGGGTTTGGGGAGGAGCATGGCACGATGGCACTGCTCTGGAGAACAGGAGGGTTTGGGGAGGCAGGAGCATGGCACGATGGCACCTGCTCTGGGGGACAATCTCCTTTCCCATAATCTTCTGTGGGAAGGAGTGTCCAGGACAAGACCTGAAGCTGTGGAAATAGCACAAGAGAAGAGTGTGGAGAGCTGGATGTGTTCTGGTTTACCACACCCATGGACACCCTGAACAATATAAATTACATGTTAAATGATTCTGATCAGCAACAGCAGCTGTATTTATTTGTCTTTTGAAAATAAGAGCAGGAAATATTGTCGCTCCAGTAGGTATTTCCTGTGAGGTTGGAATGTACAGAGATTTGTTGATACCCAGCAGAACTTTGGAAAGGAAAGAGAATTTGAGAACATTCTCTATTCCAAAAGTCTATGTCATAGTGAAACCTGTTTATAAACAGATGTTTACAGAAAAAAAAATACCAGTCATTTAAAAAAATGTGAACTGACAGGCAGTATCCTCTCTAATTCCCTAACCTGCAGCTGTGCTGAACTCAAACATGAATTTTGGCTGATCAGGAGCTTGGTAGTGACGGAGTTATTCCACTTTTAGCATCTCCTGGACTGAAAGTTACACCACAGGGCTGTATCTCCTCACAACTCCTCCTGCGGGGGTTTGCAGCACACATCAGCTCAGGCTTTTTCTAATCACACCAACACAGCTCAGCTGGGGGACAAGGAACTGCCAGTCTGTCGGTCTTATGGAGAACCAAAATTGCACAGCTGAGTTTTTAAGCAGTGTCTTTGATTTCTATGTAATTAGCAACACAACTTCCTTGAGTCAGGAGAGTGAAGGGACACATCCCCCTGTTCTGAACCAGGGACTGAAGGGACACATCCCCCTGTTCTGAACCAGGGACTGAAGGGACACATCCCCCTGTTCTGAGCCAGGGACTGAAGGGACACATCCCCCTGTTCTGAGCCAGGGACTGAAGGGACACATCCCCCCTGTTCTGAACCAGGGACTGAAGGGACACATCCCCCTGTTCTGAGCCAGAGAGTGAATGGACACATCCCCCTGTTCTGAGCCAGGGACTGAAGGCACACATCCCCCCTGTTTCACAGTCCCTCAGTGCCCGGTGTGAGGGGTGGGTGGTCCTGCAGCTCTCACTGGACAAACAGCACCTTCCTCTCTGTCCCTGCTGGCTGAGTGCAGCCCTGGGGGTTTCAGTGCTCACACAGCACTGAGAATATCAAAATTCTGTCTCAAGTGCAAGTAAAAAGCTTCACCCAGCAATGCAGCAGCTCCAGGATTTGCTGCTGAGAAAGTTCAAAGCTGAGGAGCAGTCAGAGAGAGCTGAGAGTGTCATGAGGCACCAGCTCAGAAGGGCTGGCAGTGGAGACAGCAAGGGMTGCAAACTGGGGAGAGTGAGGACAAAAATAAATATTAATATTAATGTGAGTGAAGTGTTGTGCCTGTGTGTAAAAACCTCAGTTGTAATCTCGTGATAGCGTTTCTTGTGGCTTATGATGACATTGGGCTCTCYAAGGGGTTATTATGTGCAGCTGGATGTACATCAGCCTATTTATTAGTCATCACAAGGTTGTTGACATTATTTCCACAGTGCTTTTACATTAAGAGCTTACTGAAATGATATATTTRTGTTTGGGTACCAAAGTAATTTCCTCATATCAGGACAGCTTAGAAATACAGGGACCTAAGCTGTTGCTGTAATGAATTTTCTGCCTCTCACAGGGATATTTATCCAATCTGTTCTGTAAACAGAGAAATTAGTTCAGACTTGTGCAAATGCTTTAATTACACTTAACTGGATTAATGGCTGAACTCTGAGGAAATGTTGTTTCTTTAGACAGAACAGTYTGACCAGGTCAACAATGTATTTTTWAATTCATCCTGGTGCCTCTGGGCCAGGCAGGTCTGTGTTGGCTGGGAGGGTCTGTGCCATGAAGGGCTCTTTGCATTCAGACTTTGTGCCAGCTCCTCTCTTGGTTTCTGGAACCTCCAGTCTGTGGCAGCTTCAGGGYCTCTTTCATTCCACTGAGGGAATGGTTGGCCCCAAAGGTTTTATGGGGAATRTTTGCCCATCAGTTACCTAAAGGAGAATGCAGCAAATCGTGTCAAAGACTGCCAGTCTGGGTCCTTGACTGTGYTGTGTTAGCTTGAGCAGCTTGCCCAGAGGGTTGATAATTTTTGGAGGAATGACAGATGCTTTGTGGCTTTGGTGGCTTCTGAGTGCTGTTCCCCTGACAGCCTCAGCCACGTCCTGARCAAAGCAAAACTCCAGGGAGCCCATCCCAGACACAGCTCCCTGCATCTTCCAAAAAAAACTCCCCTCTTTGGCCTTGAGAAGGATTGGATTTCTAATCCCACCTTGCTCTCCCCTCGTCATTAAATTGCTACAGCGACCTTCCTGCTCAACAGCCTCCTTTCAGTGCTGTACTGAGGCATTTCTGTGTCATTTTTCACCATGGAAAAACCAGCAACAGCTCTAAATCCCGTGTTCAGCCCCTCCAGGCCTCCCTGTGCCCTCCTCGGAGCCCAGGAGATTAAAGCTGAACCTGGTGAGTCTGGTCCAAGGACTCGTGGACACGAGGCAAAATGACACCTTGAAATTCCACTCGTTCTCACCTTCTCAGGGCTCTTTGCAGAGGGTGCTGTGCTTTCCACGGATATGCAAAATGTCAGCCCTGTCACCTCTGTATTTCTGTAGCTTTAGTTGCCCCTGTCTGAATCAGCAGTCCCAGRGAGCTGGGGAGTTCCTCTGTTTTCTGAGGCCACAATTCCTTCTCAGCCACAGCTGCAGTGTGAAGGGCTTCATGGCACATTTYAGCAGTGTCCCTGAAATGTGTTCTAATTAGCTGTTTCTGATWAAAACATGTTTATTATAGATATTACATGCACAGGTAGATTTCAGGCAGAGCAAATGGAAGAAGTAAGRAAGTGGTTGTGTGGCAGATGATGCAGGCTCTGAGAAGCTGTGTTCAGCACAGTATTTATCATTTTACAACACACACATCCCCCTTTCCATACAAAGATGGATGTTGATTTTGATCATTAAAAAGAAGACAACAAAACCCCAAACTTTTATTTTTCTCACTATTGTAAAGATGCTGCTGCTACAAGGCCATCTGTGAGTTTTGTTCTGTGTGAGGTTTGAAATAGCTCTACACAGAAAACAGGGAAAGCCCAGGWTTGTCAGATCTTTCCAAAAGGAATTTGGCTCTAGTCAAAGTGTGGCATGGCACTGAACACCTCACCTTACCCTGCAGGTGGAGCTGGGGCTCACCCTCCTTTCCTTTATTTTCCCAAAACCAGGAGCAGTTTAACACAATTCAGAGGAGCTGCACTGGCACTGCCTGGTCAGAACAGAAGGATTTTCAAAGCCATCTTCTCTGCTCCTTGTCCCAGAGAGATGAGGGAAGGCTTACAAGCAAAAGCTCCTTTCAGACAAGCAGAGTATTTCTCAGCGATTGTTAGGCTTCAGAAARTGTAATCACTTGTGTTATTACCATAAAACAAATATCTGGGAAGTTTTGCCAGTTTTCAGTGAGCTACTGAAAGCTATACCGGAAAATGGTGTTAGTGAGAAATAACATGCACRAAAAATAAAAGTCACAGCTCTCCGTTTGCAGAGGCAGCAGCAGAAAAAGCTAAATATCAGTTTTCACAGCAAAATTGCTATTTGTTGGTGAATCAGTTTTATGCATATAAGGAGTGCTTGGGGATTTTGCTCCCATGCATGTTTATTTATGAAATGGAAAGCAAGCAGAAATTCTGAGTAGTCCCATGGTACAGCCCAGAACTGAAATGTAAAGATAGAATGCAAAAGCCAGTGGTGCTAATAATAGAAATGCAAGGTCTCTGAGGGTGAATGTGATCTGTGGGGAATGCCAGGGCTGTTGCAATCAGGGAAGAAAGGATTCTTCTGCTTCACTTCTTCYTAAAAATTCAGGAAAGCTTTTAGTTTGTTTTAAGCTTGTGCTTCACAAAATGTGGTGGCAATCATGACCTGAAGGAGCAGTGCAGGAGCAAACCACAAACACAGCAGCTCTGAGAGTTTGAGGGCAGAGTGAACAGCCAGGTTTTGGCTTTGTGACATTCAAAGGAGAAAATTTATTCCTTCTAGGTTGGCTTTGACCTTGCCAGCCCGCACAGGGCTGAGGGGCAGCCCTCTGCTGCCTCTAACATAGAATGCTGTGACTTCTAACTGATAACACRAGCACTGAGAGCATCCTGCATGTCAGCAGCAGACGAGCAGAGTGAAGGTCCCCAGGAGGTGCATTTCACCCTGCCCTGTCCCTCACTGCTGACCATGATCCTTTGGTCGTATTCATTTCAAATTCCAGTGGCGTGTGCCAGTGCGCTCTCCCACCATGCAGCTGTGCCAGTGGCATTGTTTCTGTGTTTGTTCATTCTCCCTGGCAGTGTTTAATACCTTTTTGAAGTTTGGTTTCCTGCCCTTTCCCCTCTGTCCCTCTAGCAGCCTGCCGTGTTTCTCCTCCATGAATATCCTGAGCACCTTATCCTGCGTGGATGGTTGCTCTTTCACCCACGGGAGGCACAGATAGGGCCCCTCTTCCCAATCCTATTACCTCCTGGTGTTTTCCTACAAGGTACAACTGATAGGGCCCCTCTTCCCAATCCTGTTACCTCCTGGTGCTTTCCTACAAGGCAGCAGGTGATGGTGAAGAGCTGTGCTGTGCAGGACACCACGCATGTCATGATTTAACACTATCATCCAGCAGATATAAGCCACTAAAGCTTTCMGCAAAGTTGTAAGGCTTAACCCAAAGCACTTGGAAACAAGATAAAAGCTTAAGCATTTCCTCATCTGCCRTTGGAGGCCGGAGATCCGTGTGTACTGACCTTTCCCACTGCTGGAATCAGCGTGCGGTGAAAATCCCTCTGTAATTTAGCACTACGAGGAGCGCAGCCCGACTCCTCTCAGAGGGAATGTTTTGTGTGCCACTCAGGGACTGGAGCAGCTCAGTGTATCAATAAAAACACCTAATGAAAATGGCATTCTAGTCAGGAAAAGCAGGCATATTTGATCCACGAGGTTGTTCTGCCAACAAAATGCAGAAATTGAGGAGCTGTGAGCGGCTCTCAGCTATCCAGGTCTATCATTCACCACATCCTGCTGCTGCTTCAGTCACATTGAGGAAAGGAGAAACTGCTAGGTGGGTCCATGAATATTTCTCACCAATCAGTTCCCTGCTGTGGGCACCTCTGGAGGGTGTGGAGGCTCACTTTGTTGGAAGATGTTGGACTGTTGTTCCRCCATGGAATCCTGGCTGTGTAGAGTTCTTTCCTTGGTCCTTTTGCCAGGGTCACAGCTCTATCCCTGTCCTGAGAGGAAATGGAGGAAGGTCTGCCCATCTTTCCAACAGATGATATGTTACTAAATAAGAGGTTTAAATCAAAGGTTTAAATCAAAGCCTTGGGTGGCTTTGGTCCTCTTCCCCACATCCTCTCTGCACACTGAATTTTATGCCTAACCAGGGTTGTACCTTTGTGTCAAGCAGGACTAGTAAAACAGCCTAAAATTGTTTAAAATATCTTCAAGTGTCCTGATGATGTGTCACCATGCAGTTACTGAAGGTCATCCTCAGAGATAGATAGAAAATGTATGAAATTAGTCTCCTTCCATGCAGGAGGGAGTGCCCTGGCTGATTGGATTGTTCTCATTATCAGGGTATGGCCACTGGTGGGAGAAGCTGGGCCAGACTGGGCTGTCCTCACTAACTGTGCCTTTGGTACCCTCACTGCATCCAGGATCAGCATTCCTGACACTGGGAATTCCAGCTGCACAGGGCCTGGGAACAGCAGGGCAGAAAACACAGAATGATTTCCCACTGCCTAGGCAGTGGCAGCAGCCAGCTCTGCCTCCATACCTACAACTCTTATTTACTCTCCAAGTTCAATCACTTTTGGTAGCAGCATCCATGATAATCTGTTGCCTTAAAGTCCTTGGCTTTTCTAGCAGGGGAAATATATTGGGCTAGTCAGGYTGTCTTCTGTGATACCTGTCAGTTTAAATTGTGTGACCTTTTAGAGAGCTCTGAACCTCACCTGTCGAAGGCAATTTCATCGTGTGTCTTTGTGAGGCTTCACAACTCCAGAGTTCTTTCAGAAAACTAATTGAAAAAGGTTGGCAAATACTTCACTTAAGAGTAAGTAAACTTGGAGGAGAAAATATCTTCTTCTGCATGGATTTTCCTGTGTTCACCTTCCTTCAGATGACTCCTGCTGGAAATATTCACCCCTAAGACAGSCCTTTATCTTTTCTAGCTCTGCATTTGACTAGTTCTCAGAGACCAAGATCTGTGGAAAGTAATTAAATTAAATCTTTTTTCCTAATTGGTCTGGGTCTGTGCAGTTGTTGTCCATTTCCTTCAAACTTCTCAACATAGAATTGACTATTTCCCCTTGGATTTTGAGTCTCCTATTTTCAGTCACTGAACCAAGAGTTGCATTTCACCTTCTCATTCTGGCAGTTCTTGTTTTGCTTTTTTAAACTACACAGCCTCCATATTTCTCATTCTGAGGAGAGATGACCCCTTCATGTTGTCTTTTGTATAAGAACTTCAAAATTGCCCTTCAGTTTTGGTTTTAGTTACCATAATCCCATCTCCCACTTCTCTGGGGGTTTTGGTTTGTTGCCAGCTGTGGCACAGAGGTTTGGCACACAAGGAGGTACCTGGGTGTGTTTCAGGAGTTTGTGTTGCCTCATCCCTGCCCCTGTTACAGGATGGGCACACTGCTGGAAGTGAAAAAGTATTCAGAGAACACCTGTTAAAATCAGGGCAGAAAGATGGCTATTTAAATCAACCTTTTAAGAAAAACTAAGATCTCCATTTGAAAGAGGTCTAAAATCCAGGAACTCAAAAGTATGTTGTGAAGGAGAATTAGGGGAGAGAGGCAATCCACAAAGTTCTTGAAAAAAAATGTTTTTAAAGCTGAGAAAAAAAAGCTGTTCTCAGCATCTACTGCAGAGTGGCCTTATTAGCTTTGAGGTTGGGCACTCCAAGGGGGAAGAGGCTTATCCATCCTGCTCAGTGTTCAGTGTTATTGGAATTCCTACCCTGATCAAAGCATCCACCYTCCTCCCTTACAGGATGGAATTATCAAAACTGCCCAAAGCAGGAGGGAGTAGAATCAAGGCCAGGCTGCAATGCCCATATCCATGATGAGTTTTCCTAGGTTTTGAATCYTGTTTTTCCATTGCAGAGATGAGCCTGGTAATTCAGAGCACAGTGCACAGGAACTTATCAGAGGAAGGCAGTGACACCTCACCTGCTGAGGAACCCCAGAAAAGAAAATGCCCTCAATGTGCATCATCCAACCTCAATTTCCAACTTGTCTCTCTAAGGAAGAAAGGAGCCAAGCATATAAACCCACTCATGATGCAATCTGAATTTTGCAGTCCTTGTTTCATAATTTATCAGTTCCCCTTTTGAGTTGCAGGGAATGTCCATGTGGTGAGAATGGGAGAGCTGCAGCTGCATTGGCGAGCAGGGCTCGTGATTTCACTCCATCACAATCAGTCAGGAGCTGCTCAGCAAAGTGAATGAGAAAAGGTCTGGTGTAATTGACAGCAAAAGGCCTCTGAATTGGGCTACTCCTGCTTTTTCTTTTAAAGTTTCTGATTAGAGTGTAATTGCTGCTCAGTTGCAGTCTGCAGCAAAACTGCCATTTCTCCTCATCCATGTATTCCTGGTTTTCTGATGCCAGCGTTAGTCAGGAGCAGCTCAGTRATTTCATGGACTCGGTGCTGCATAGGTCCCTCCAGCTGGTAATTAAGCTGTTATCTCACAATTCCTTCTCATCTGACTTCAGCAGAAAATATGGCTGTTGACTTGGAATTCATTGATAGCAACAAACAGGCTGAGGTTATGATTTGTCAGCCMTGCTCACTGGGCACAGGAATTGTCTCGACTGAAAGATTTCACACCAAGTTCAGGAGACAAATGCACAACAGGCAGTGCCCCAGGCACATTTCCTTGCTAGTGCAAGTGCCCCAAAAATCTTGGATGAAATTAAAGAAGGGGCTGCAGCGCAGCAGGGAAGGAGGAAAACACGTGAGGCTGGGAGAGGCCCTGGAACTCTGGCAGTTCGTGATCTTATATTCATTTATATGAATTTTGGGCAAAGCAAAGTAAAACTTTCTTTCACTCCAGAGGCATTCAAGCAGAATGAATAAAGAAGATAAATTGTCTTTTAGAAGGGAGGAAGGGTTTCCAATATTACTAGCAACCTTTATGGTTTTATGTCAAGCTGTAGTGGGGGTAAGAAAGAGCTCTCTTCTCAGGGATCTTTCCTTAAAGGATATGATAGATGATTAAAGTGCTCAGAAAGCTTCAATAGTATATACGTGAAAAGTTCCCCCGGCAAGGGCTCATTGTGAAACAAATGTGCTGCTTTAAGGATAATGCCATGGTATTATTTATGTAGACAGTTCCAGCAGTTCCCAAAGAGAAGTAAATGCTGTAATCATACCCATAAAGGCCTGCCTGCTTGCTTGCACATTATTTGGCATTAATTTTAGCACGGAATAATTATCAAAGGAACATTTGGATTTATTATCTGTAAAGGCAATTTTAAATGAGGTATGAATTCAATACAGTAAGTGCTCCTCTCTCAGCAGTGTGAATCCAAAATAGAGTCGTCGTCTTTCACCCGCTAAGTCAAGCTGTGCTTGGGCATATGGAGATTTTCATAATATATTCTGTTCAAGAATTAGATAGCAGTAAATATTTGTGAAAGTGATAASCAGCAACTGTTTCTGAGGGCAGCAACAATGTACAGTAAGATTTTGAAATGAATCCCTAAAGCTAGCGCTCCTGCCTTGGGTGCTGAGGGCTGGGCTGGCTTTGAGGTTTTTTGGGGACAGAAGGTGGCAGGAGGGTGAGGTGTTAAAATGCTGAGAGAAGGGTTGCAAGGCAAGAGGCTGAGTTAACACTTCTCACTGCGGTGATCACCTGCACTGAAATGTTCACCTAAAATTTCAGCGCTGCCGTTTTTCAGCTTCTGAAAGTAAATGGCTGAGGAGATGGTGGGAGCCATCTGTCCTGCTGCAGACCRTAGGTTTTATTGGGCTATTTTTGTTCTCACTGGACTGAACTCTGCTCCTGGCTTGCTAGACAGCTGAGAAGTGTCCTTTTCCATCTGCCCAAGCCAAGTAATTTATTTTGCTCTTCAGGCTTGAAATCTGCTTTATGCCCTCACATCCTCAAGTCTTGACAGTGCAGTAATGGGCATTGCACAGTGCTAACCAGAGCAGCCGTGCTCAGGAATCAATTCAGATCTCCCCACTTTTGATCCTTTTTGATTAGAGTAAGCCAGYACAAGAGTCACTTGCCTTTGCTCTGTACACCACCACAACAGCCCATGTCACTGAAAAAATACTGCAAGCATCTCCAAATGCCTTTCATGTGAATTTTCAGCAATTGCTGCTCTTTCAGTGATCCCCTGGGGTCTGGGAAGAGCTCTTGGAGAGAGCCAGGGGAGCCCACTCTGGTCTTTCTCCTGTTACTGTCTGCCMGTTCCTGAGTCTGGCTGGTTTTGAAGGAGGCCTGATAATCTTCTGTCTTTGTATCTGCTTTATTTAGTTAATTGTTTGTGTATTTATTTAATAAGAATCATAAATCATCTGGGCTGGCAAACATTGGCCCACCAGGGTGAAAGGTGCCTGCACACATGTAAAGTTAAAGAATGGTGTTGAGGAGATCAAAACTGGCAAGTGCTCACACTCAAACTCCATTTTGGACATTTTCTAGTAAAAAAACTTAGCTTTAAAACCTACAGGGCATTAAAACTTTTTAAGTAGGAGGAGAACAGTGTAGCAGTTCTGAACAGTAATGATCAGCACTGCCWGCCATGAACTCTACTTTGTGGAGTTTCTCCTGGAGGTGGAAATACAGGCAGGAAAAYACAGCAACCTGAAGAAAAAGCTTTGTTTCATATCTTGCAGTAACTGATTAAAGCACAAACCTTGAAATGGGAGAGTTATGGTGCTCACAATTYTGAAAGCAGACACAGCAAAGTGACTGGCAGAGGATTGGATGAGTGATTGATCCCTTCTCTCTGCCCATGGTTTCCTTGCAATCAGCAAAGCATCCCCTGGCTGGGTGAGAATCAGCAGAGACCCTTCTGCAGGCTGTGCTGTCACCAGCAGATATTGATGGCAGCCCCTRAAAGCAGTGCCAGCCTGCAGRTTTGGGAGGGCCAGCACAGAAAACACGGTGAGCACCCGAGGGCAGTTTGCAGCGAGGAGCAGGAAAGCTGATCCCAGCCAGGCGGGATGGAGATGTGAGAGCGCTGGGAAAGCTTCAGAGAGGACAGCTCAGGCAGAGCAAGAATGAGAATGGTGCTGTCAGGGAAGAGAACAGAATTTATGGCACCCTAAAAAAAGAGAAAATAGTAGAAACCAGATTTCAGTGTGGTGCTGCCTCCATTCTGACTTTGGCCAGGTGAGAATCCATCTCACTCCCTCCAGAGGGGCTGCTGGGCTTGTCGGGCTGAAAAATGTCCTGGCACTCTGTGAGCAGCTGTGGCCCTGATGCAGAACTTACAGGGGCTGTCCAGGCACCAGTGCTGTGCTGGAGGTCAGAATTAGATCATAATTTTCCCCTCTGGCTTTAAAATCTATTAACAGCTATTTTACGATTCTGGCCATTTATCATCGCACTGCAGCCTGCGAGACCAGGACCACCATGATATACTTCATAGTTAATTTATTTCCATTAGTTCACAGCTAAACTTAATTTAAAAGAATTTCTAAAAAATGTATTATAAGGGAGAAAACCTAGAGACATTCCAGTGTAGAACTATTTGGGGGGGGAAGAAAAAGTGAATTTCTTGAGCTGTGAGTTGGAGGTAGATGTTTGACCCTTGGTTGTGCCCCACATTTTAATTGCACCTTAAATTTTACCACACAGCCCAGGACAGGATTGTCCCACAGAAGGACGGGGARGTTCTTCTAATGATATAGGGAAAAGCTGGCATTGTTTTTTTCCACTTGTGTACGTTGCAGTAATTTTTTTTCTTCCTGAGAACTTAATCTTCTGTATTAAATTAAGTCAAATAATCTTCTTGTCACTATAAAAATAATTACCACAACTTTCTGAAAAGAACATAGGAAATAAAAGATTTTTTTAACCCCCAAAACCCACGCTTTTCTTCCCAGCATTATTTTAATGATTAAAACAGTGTTAGATTTAAAGCTCCAATTAAGATGAAAGCACAGGGATGACCAGCTTTGTATTTTGAACATATCTGCTGTTGTTGATGCTGCTAATAGGTTCCATGGGCAGAAGTACTAATTGGTCTAAGACCAGATAAAACTAGATTTTCTTTCAGGCACACATTAAAAAATAAAAAAAAATTAAAAAAAAAAATTAAAAAAAAAAGATAACAAATATGTAGAGAATAAAATCTCCTTGTTTTTTTGGCATAAGAACACAGGGACAAGGAATCAGCTCCTCCAGGGCTCATCTCACAGTTGGATGTTGTCCCCTAATTTCTGTCCCCAGCCCAATTTCTGTCTCCTCCAGCCCAGGCTGCCCTCCACGAGCACAGAAAGGTCCCAGGGGGACAGGCAGCAATGACCTTACCCAGTAAAATCCCTTGGCATCTCTCAGGAGAAGCAGCACTATTTTTGGAAGTTTTCCTTGTAAGAATTACTGATATTCCTGTGCTCTCTGGCACAGATCCATTGACCAAATGCACTTCAATGTTGGATGTGTGACCACTGCAAAATACAAACACRGCGAGGTTGCTGATTGCTGACACCCAGGGCAGGGCTTTAATCCATTTTGGWGGAAACTCTCCACTCCCTGGGCATTTTCTGCAGTGGGCCATAAGCCCTTAATGCAGAATTCCAGTGGAATTCCCAAAGGGGAGCAGACACAGCTGAAATGACTGACTGGCACCAGCCCTGGTGTGGACAGGGCTGCTCTCAGKTTAGCCAAGGGTAAATCAGGAGAGCAGGAACTCACCCAGGASCTGCAGAGTGCATTTGGATGGTGAAGTTTATTTTCTCCTATAAACCCTTTGGTTTCCCC